>NC_057938.1:12173455-12773455 GCF_018555375.3 Anguilla rostrata
CTAGGCTGGCAGGTGTGACACCCCAGTGGGTGGGTAATACAGGAGCTACAAGAACAAAACCTCTTCAGCACTGTGCTGTTATGCCTCACTGAGAGAGAAAACACATACAGGGACTTCAACACACTCAGATAAGGAACACAAATGCTGCCTTTATTCGTGATGCTCTTTCATGCTATAGGTAAGAAAATATTAGAATTTCCATTTAACCGGGTCTTGTTCTATGGAAACAGAAATGCAAAAAAATAGAAAAATAATTTTTATTTTATTTTACTAAGCCTTAGATTATTTTTTTTAATTTTAACGTTGACTTTTAATTAAATTGTTTGCCATTTTTTATGAGAAATTAAAACAAATTCATACATGGAATCTCTGTTCTTATGTAATGTTTTCCAGGTAACACACAAGGTGACTCTGTCCTTCAAAATCACTCAGTATTCCTGACAGACCATGAGAAAGCATCGTTGTACTGTCAGTACGAAACTACCTACAGTGTTTCTGGACTCTTCTGGTACATCCAGCGGGAGAATAAATCACCAGAGCTCGTCCTCAGTAATTATAATACCCAAGGAAGTGGTTATAAAGAAGGACTCACAGCAGATCATGAGAAGTCAAACAAGACCTTTAATCTGAAGATAGCTGCAGCTGTGCTGTCTGACTCTGCCACATACTACTGTGCCCTGCAGCCCACAGTGACAGGAAACCCATTTACTCTGTACAAAAACCTGACTCTAACCTGCACAAGATGCAACATAAAAACATTACAGCATATGCAGACATAATAATGCAGAAGAGCAAATCATCAGCCCATCCACACTATACATTTCCTGTCACACATGAATGTGGTGTGATTAGTTATGTCACATGCATTACTTCACATGTACAACAGCCTGAATTCTTTGTGACATGGATTCAAGAATATTCTGGAAACATTCCTTAGGGATTCTGGTCCATGCTGATCGACAGCATCACGCAGTTCCTGCAGATTTTTCAGCCACACATTACAGAAACCTCCCGACAGAAGCTCTATTGTATTGAGATCTGGGAACTGTGCAGGCCATTAGAGTAAACTGAAGTAACTGTCCCATGTGTGGACTGAGCTTGAGATGATCAATGTTTTCTGACATGGCGCATAGCAAAGAGTTGCGCATAGCAACAATGCTTAGTCATGCTGTGACATTCAACTGGTTCTCAAATTATATTAAGGGGTTTAATGTGTTTTAGGATGTGGGAAGACATTTCCCACATCATAAAATATTCCTAGTATCTCTGATTCCATTTATCTTAAGTTTCAGATTGATAATAGAATGAAAATGTATTCAATGTCATACCCATGTTTTAAATATAACTTTATAAAGGCATTTAATATTAGTGAAGCACATTCTGAGTCAGACATTGCAAGAGCATTTTAAAACAGTTTTGTATTTTATCTTCTTTTTACATGCCACCTGAAGCTTTCAGGTGTGCTTCCAATTACACGCACTGTAGTGCACCTGCTGGAAAAACAGTACTTCATTTGGACTCTGCATTGTAGTGTCTTCAGCTGCCCACAAGATGTCACTATTTGGCCAGGTAGTTTTTTACCCTCAATCACTCAGCTTTTTGTTATGCCACGGCAACAAAATCACCACAAAGCTACAATTAAAAATGAATTTTTTAGATAGAGATAAAGATTTCAAATGTCAAATGACATTTGACAAAATTATGAGATGTTTAACTGTGAAGATATACAACTGAATATTTAAAAAATATTAGTATGACATAATTAGAATAAATATTACATTTCAGTTTATTATATCCTTTAAAATGTCCTTATTTCATATACCTGATTTACAGCATATATCTGTACATTGCTTCTAATATGATGTCTCTTATGATCATGCACATTTTCAATTAATTGCATTGATTATGGAGAGGAGCTCCATATTGATGATATTTGATGGGCTCTATGTTCTGGTCATTAAATTTGTGCTTCTTATGTTGTTGGATCTCTGAACAATAGGAACAGTAATACATTTCAGTTAAAAGCTATGCAGTGTATTTGTCCAGTGAGCAGCAGCAGTACAACACAAACACAAAACCTTTGGTCTAAAACTCATACAAGCACCTCCCCTTACAGCCTGACACAAAATTATATGCAACTAAAACAAGAGAAGGCCACAGTGAAAAATTTACTGCTGCATGCAACATTACTTAAGGCTTTCTTTCTTCTCAATCTATTATATAGATGATAAATGTATACATAATTTATGAACTGGAGTGTAGTTATGGATATTGGGAGAAATATTATACTTATCATTTGCGCCTATTGTTTTGGTACGCTTTGACCTTTTCTATTGTTGTGTTTTCACATTTTTTAGTCATTTTGTTTGATGCCTGCTTTGTGCTACATAAATGTCTTTGTTCTTTTTTACAGAATGCAGAGCTGAAGACACAGTGACTCAGTCAACAGTAGATGTAATTGCTTTAGAAGGAGAATCTGTGACACTTGGCTGTAAGTACAGCACAAGTAATCAATTACCAGATCTCTTCTGGTACATACAATATCCAAACGGATTTCTGACGCACATGCTGACAAGGAGCACGTATGGAAACACGAAGACTGTACCAGAATTCAAGGAGAGATTTGATGCTCATGTCAACAAAACCTCAAGCAGCGTACCTTTAACAATACAGAAGGTGCAGCTGTCTGACTCTGCTGTGTATTACTGTGCACTGAGGCCCACAGTGATGGTGAAGTGTTCACCTCCCTTACAAAAACACTGAGTACCAAGTGGAACAGACTGGAATCTCTGCTGGGTTTCTAGGCTTTAGTAACAGTAACCTAGTCCACTGGGAATGAGAATGGTGGTGGAGCCACATCTTTCAAATGTATGAATATTAAACCTAAACATAAGAATGAAAATGAATATTTATCATATTTTCACTGATGCTACTTGTCTGATTAGGAACTTGAACTATATTTTTTGGGATTCTGACAGTGACCAAATCCTGCATGGAACATTTTGGTACTAGCCAACTCAAAATGCAACTGAATGCACTGCTAATTGTTTGTTGTTTGTAAAATTCTGCATTGTTGAGTGCAGAATAAAAAGTGGCAACTGACAACACTCTGTCAGGACCCCCCTGAACTGATGTCACTTCAGTGAGGCAGCCCAACACATACAGTATCCAGAGGATGGGTGGGCCAGAGCATCATTTTAAACAGTGAAGTGTAGGGGCAAACACATAAATATGTGACACATAATTCACACAGTCACTGTTCATATCATCAAAAAGGAAAATTCCCTTTTAGGTTATAGGATGCTGTTTGACAATGAAATCTGTTGCACTATAAAGTTTTTTTTGGAAAAATAGAGAAGTCACTCCAGCTGTTTTCTTAAGACAAAAACCTGCCCATGCATTAAATTAGTTATCACCCAAACTACCATGGAATTAATAGGATAAATAAAAAAACAACCCAAATTCTATCTTTCATTTTGTGGAAGATGATTTTTTTTGCCACTTCTGGCAGTTCCGAGACTTTCACCTTTTTTTTTTTGCCATTTCTGAAATTTCTTTCTTTCTTTCTGTGGCTTTTCAGATATTTTGAATGGTAACTCACTTTACATAGCGTACAGTGTGATTTGTATACGTCTGATTATTTTAACCACATTCCCAAATGCTGAGAGAAACGAAGTGCAACATTGTATACAGATTGTGGAATGTACTCGGATCAAGATTCCCTTCCTAGCGGTTGTTGCAGTCAGGTGTTTGACGGTCTTTGTCAGAAGTGTTAACGCCAAGCTCTCTGTCCTTGTTGGTAATGCTGTCAATGACAACAGGAACACTATCACAATCACAATCTACAACATGTTGTACCAAAACAATCTTCAAGTACTTGTTCCTGTTGTTACAGTTTCATGTGTAATTCATTTCCCACTGCTGCACACATGATCTATTAATGAACTGAATTAATGTTTTTTAAATGCACCGAGAATTCTACCGTTTTTTTCAGTTTTCCATAACTTTGCTACGATTGCTTTGTGACTTTGGTCAATATTATCTCTGACAAAGAGCCAGCCTTATATATAAATAACGCAAAGCTTTAGTCTCTTTTATACTCTCATCAGGTCACCGTTGCCCCTCCCACACATTCTCACAGAAAAGCTAAGGCACATATTCTGCTCCACGTTCTCTCTCCTCTATTAACCTGAATGTTCACCTCACAACAAGATGCAGCTTTTTTCTGGGCTGGTGATAACTGTTGCCTTCTGTAAGTTATCTTTAGTGAGCTCATCAGAAGACATTGGCTTGGTGCAGTAAATTATCTTTCTTTGATTACTTACTTTTTTATTTCTCTATGTATTACTTTTAGGCATTTCCTCTGGAGAAGTCGAATTACGAAACATGGCAGAAGAACAACAAGTCTCCATGGAATGTACCTTCAGCACAGGCAGCACAGGCTACTACTACTTCTACTGGTACCGTCAGTACCCTGGGTCAGCCCTTCAGTATATACTGCGCAGGGGGTACAGCTCTCACACATCAAACTTTGCCGAAAAACGATTTGATGCAACTGCTGACACATCCAGTGGCAAAACAATTTTGACAATTAAAAAATTGATTCCAGAAGACTCTGCATTGTATTACTGTGCACTGCGGCACACAGTGATACATTAACGCCAACTCTCATACAAAAACCTGCTAAGATTCCACAGCTTTGAAGTTGTTTTTTCAGAACCAAAAATATGATAAAGCCTCCACAGGAAATGTCTCTCAGCGTGTTATCTACATATTTGGTCCCAGTCCAATACACCTGTAACCTAATTATACTGAATGTAATACACTTTGCGGTGCAAAAATAAAGATATGATTCACTCTCTCTTCTCTTGGGTATAATTTCTGATTGGTCACAAAGATTGGCAGTGCTCCAACCCCAGACTACAACTTATGAGATGAGATAAATCCCTTAAATATAAAAGGGTTGCATCTGAATACGACATTCTACATGTAATTATAACCGCTTGAGATGGTGTAACAGTAAAGCTTCAGTGGAATAATGGAAACACATGGGTCTTAAACTATTTAGGTTATGTCTTTAACTATCTTTGGAGCACCTTCTGTGAAGAACCAATAAAATTGGCCCCCAAAGCTAATTATCCATCAGAATCCTCCAGTAAGCTGATGGAAGCAAGGTAGTAGGGTGTGTGTAAGGTCAGTTACATTACGCTAACTTTATTGTATTCTAGTTGGGTGTAAGCACTGTAAAATAAAGCTAACTTGTTCCTAGACGGGGATAATTAAATGGTTCGCTTTTGAGGACTAAGATTATATGAAGAATGATGAGATGGATCACTGCACACAGAATACCAGGTCGGTCAAAGTGCTTTGCTAGTAAATACAGCTGTTGTTGTTCATTCACTGTTCGCCAGTATAGAAAGCTCACTACTTTTTTCACACAACCACTATATTATAAACAAATGTCATACTTATACTTATTTCATTCTTTATGTGAACCATTTTCAATCAAATAATGCATTTCATTTCAAGACAGTAGCTCTGTATGCACTGCACATGATCGCTCAAATACAAAATTCTCTTTCTTTTTAAAGTGTAGAGGTCTGATGCATTGCGTATTGTCTCCAGAGGAGGAGCTAAATAGTTAAGGGGGAGTTTCCAGTTAAAACTGTAGAGTGAGGCAGAGTGAGAGACCTACTCTGTTCTAGATGAGCTTTCAAACAGCTATCACGATGCTGTATTGTTTATTGCTTTTATTTTCAACAATGGTGGGTAAGTGACCAACTGCATTTCAGTCTTCTGTGGTACTGTTTCATTCAGAGTTCAGACATGAGGTCGTAAGGTTTGAAAGCCCAAATATTAGCAATGCAATAAAAATTGCATTATACCACATATGAAAACAATTACTGGCACTAAAATTTGATGCCTTTAATTACTGTATAGTCATGAAACACATCATGTTTTCCACAGGTAACAGCATTGGACAGGATACAATTACTCCCACATCTAAAGAAGAGCACGTTTTGGACGGCAGCCGCATAACTCTGTCATGCAACTATTCAGCTGATAGAGTAAACAGTCTACACTGGTATCGCCAGCACCCTGGATCCAAACCAGAATTCCTCATCCTCGTCTATGCTGAGCCAAAGACAGACAAGCGATTCACTGCTAAACATGATAAAATGAACAAGCGTGTGCACCTGGAGATCTCCTCTGCTGAAGTGACAGACTCTGCTCTGTACTACTGTGCCCTGGAGCCCACAGTGACAGGAAACCCATAAACTCTGTACAAAAACCTGACAGCGCAAGAAACATTATGGCAACTCAAGAGTACTAATTCAAGCCATGTCTTTGCTTGTGCAGCATTGCAATATATAGGCCCATTAATAATAACATTGTGTCTTAATTATAAAAATACACTGACATTCAGACTAGATGTGTAAAGTCCAGGGATCAGAAAGTAAAAGTCCTGACGTGTTTCTTCCACCCTTGAACAGACGTTTACTTTCTGAACCTGGATTTTCCCCCTCAGAGTAAATACTGTCTGTTTCCATCTCTATGTCTCTGACTTTCTTTTATTGCAGAATGTAATTACTACCACAAAGAACTGATCTCAGTTCAATTTCCTTACCAGTGTGAAGGTAACTTGTTTTTACCAATAATGTCCCAGGAAGCCCCAGGCAACATGTATTCATCAATTCATCAGTGAAACCATAGCACTCCTGCAGTTCTATGTTTCCTAAAGAGGGAAAAATGGTTACTGGGTCTCCATTTAATTGGAGAAATACCTGTTTCACCTTGCATGACAATAAAGTGCGTCACACCTGTTAATCCCAAAATGAGCATAAAAAATGGCATTTAATAAAATGGCATTATAGGATAGAATCACCTGCCGGTTAGCCACCTCTGTGAATATATTTGTCTACAATTTCATATATCCTAAAAAATTAAAGAATGCAAATGAATGAAAAAAAAGCAGATTCTGTGCAGTGTAGTGACTTCAGTTGGCCACAAGATGTTGCCATTAATCCACTGTGCAGAATTTTCTCTGAAACAGTTTTATAAAAAATATATTCATATTTGATGCTGTGGCACATACTGTACAACCAAAGCTTTATAGAAAGCAATGGAAATACTAGAAGTATGACTCTCACTGTTACAAAAACAGTGTGAGGAGACTTGTCTCATTGTAAATACCAACTTAGAGGATATTATTCAAAATGCTAATAGATCAACTATGAATGCTAAAAAGTGTATGAGAAATATTAGCAGCTGGAGGCTGGCAGGTGTGAAACCCCGGGGGGCGGGTAATACAAGAGCTAGAAGAACAAAACCTCTTCAGCACTGCGCTACTATACCTCACTGAGAGAGAGGACACATACAAGGACACTCAGACTACTAGCACAAATGTTTCCTTTATTCTGTGGCATACTACTGTCTTCCGTAGGTAAGAGAATAAGAACTGTGGAGCTTATATTCAGGTGTAATTATCCACTGTAGAAATACAAAGGTCGTTTGAAAGACCATTTGTAACCAAACCATATCTATAGTTGAGTTCTGGTTAGTCCTTGATTTAATTTTTGATTTAATCTTTGGTGTAACCAATGATGTATTATGTCATGTATTATGGTTCATAAACATGATAAGCACTTCAGTTCTAATTCCAACATTGTCCATATTGTTATGCATTGTTTTCCCAGGAAACACGGAAGGTGACTCCGTCCTTCAGAATCACTCAATATTCCTGCAGGAAAATGAGAAGGCAGTATTATACTGTCAGTATGAAACCTCATATAGTGCTCCTGATCTGTTTTGGTACATTCAGTCAGATAAGAAGTCACCAGAGTTCATACTCAATAGTTATAATACCCGTGGAAATGGTTATAAAGAAGGACTCACAGCAGATCATGAGAAGTCTAACAAGACCTATAATCTGAAGATCGCTGCAGCTGTGCTGTCTGACTCTGCCACATACTACTGTGCTCTGAGGCCCACATTGTGTGAGTCTGTTTCTCACCTCATACCAAAACCTCCTTACTCTGTGTCAAGCCTGGCTGTAGTTAATATACTATATGCGTCCCATTTATCAATAAAGAAGCATTAAAGATCTTGGACATCAGCCTGTTAGTTCATGGCATACATTGGATCTGGCAATGGCAGATTCATGGTTTCATTATAACAGGGTTTTTGTTAAAGTTTGCAGAGGGAGTTGGAATGGAGGACATATTCTGCTCAAGCTGTAGATAGATGTTTGAGGCAGATATTTGTACTACAGCATATCTAATTAATCAACAGCCAAAATTTTATTATTTCAAAATATTATTGTTATCCAGTAAACCAGAAATTACCTCATGATAGACAGAAAGGAGTAATGCATAAGGTTATCTCCCTTATAATTTCCAAGAGATTTTAGTTGCATGTCAGTCATGGTATAACTTAATATATCAGATGCACCATTGTTTCATTTCTAATTTTGTCATATGCATTTACCAATTCAAAAAAAAGATTTCTACCTTTCTTATGAAAATCAGATATGTACATCATTCTAAATAATAATATTTTGGCAGCTGATTAATTTCACGACAGTAAAACTACACAATGTGGTACTGTTCTACATTGAGAAGTCATTAAGCAGTATGCTTTCAAATGTACAGTTCTAAAATTAGTTCCCCTTTGAACTTTAATCTGCTGTGTCTTGCTAAGGTATCATAAGGTATCATGCTTGAGGAAAATGTCTTTTTTTATCATTTGTAATATTTCAGTTACAAAACTTTTTTGTAATTTGAGTATTTCAGTTTAATCTTTTTAATGCAACTTAGTGGTTGAGAGGATTATTTTATCATAAAATGTAAAACAAAACATTCCTTTCTGTATACTGTACATTGCCTGTGATTGTCAGCAATGGTTTGTGTCCAGAGGAGGGGCTAAATAATTGATGTGTGGAGGAGTTTCCTGTTAAAACTGTAGAGCGAGTCAGAGTGGAAGACTTATTCTGTTCCAGCTGTGCTTAAAATCAGTGTTTTAACACATATCATAATGCTACACTGTTTATTACTTCTGTTTTCGACAATGGTGGGTAAGTAGCATCGTGCATTTCTTCCTCCTTTTATCAGACTAGTTGTTTAAACAATCAAGCTTCTACGTTCAGATAATGAAATGAAAGTTATGTACCATATGTAAGTCTTTTAATCTCAACTCCAAACCTACTAGGTATTGAATAAAGCTGAATGTATTTAAGGGCGATGAGAGGTTTGGTTTTATTGAACTTAAAAGAATACTTTTAATGATTTTTTTTATGTATAGAATATGTGAGAATGACTGTGTACTATTCATTTTATACAGGTGACAGTTTTGAAGATTCAATCATGGCAATAAACAACACAGTACATGCTCTGGGGGAAAGCAATGTTGCACTGTCATGCACCTACAGTAGTACTGCAAGTGCTAAGTATCTGCACTGGTATCGCCAATATCCCTCATCCAAACCAGAATTCCTCGTCCTCGTTGTAGATGCCAGTGGGACTGAGCCAAAGAAGAGAGCTGGCCGATTTTATGCTAAAGTTGACAAAGAGAACAGCCGTGTGGATCTGGAGATCTCCTCTGCTGAAGTGACAGACTCTGCACTGTACTACTGTGCCCTGCAGCCCACAGTGACAGGAAACCCATTTACTCTGTACAAAAACCTGACTCTAACCTGCACAAGATGCAACATAAAAACATTACAGCATATGCAGACATAATAATGCAGAAGAGCAAATCATCAGCCCATCCACACTATACATTTCCCGTCACACATGAATATGGTGGGATTAGTTATTTCACATGCATTACTTCACATGTACAACAGCCTGAATTCTTTGTGACATGGATTCAAGAATATTCTGGAAACATTCCTTAGGGATTCTGGTCCATGCTGATCGACAGCGTCACGCAGTTCCTGCAGATTTTTCAGCAGAAACCTCCCGACAGGAGCTCTATTGTATTGAGATCTGGGAACTGTGCAGGCCATTAGAGTAAACTGAAGTAACTGTCCCATTTGTGAACTGAGCTTGAGATGATCAATGTTTTCTGACATGGCACATAGCAAAGAGTTGCGCATAGCAACAATGCTTAGTCATGCTGTGACATTCAACTGGTTCTCAAATTATATTAAGGGGTTTAATGTGTTTTATGATGTGGGAAGACATAATAATAATAATTAACTCGTGTGTATTTCTATACTCTGTACTCTCGTATGTTTTCTTGTATGGGGATGAGACAACATGAAAACAATTTTCACCCGTCCACCACGTTTTGGCAATGTTCCAGCGATGACGTCATCACTGTTGCATGCTTCACAAAAACTATTACACTTCCGTCTAACGCTTACATTACAGTGTGAAATATTTACATTATATAACACCACTAACCTATTTAAAGATACTCAATTTCAAAAAATAACGTATATAACCGAAATATTTTGAGCGGTAATACTTACATAGCAATGATGAAATCTCCTCTATGTTCAGTAGATAGAGACAGAGACAGTATCAATGATATTGTTCTATTCGCTTCTGTTTTGCTCCAGAAAACGATGTCAGCTAGGTCTATCAGCAAACATATGGCTTAGCTATGTTCAGAAGTCCTCAATAATAATAGTATTTTCCAAGAAATTACGAAATATCCTTGAACACGTTTCGTTAGGTGCATCGTATTTGTCTGCTAACAGAGTGTGATTGCGTAAGTGAATGCTATGCTAAGAATATTTTCTGTTACGCTGACCTATAAAACGCTATTCCAAAAGCAGAATTAGACATGTTATACATCGTTAGAAAGCTTATACTCTCGCCTACCGAATAAATGAATTGTAAATCTAGTCAGACTGTACTAAAAAGGACGACGACGCCGTAAACAACAGGTGTGGTGTTACGCACAGCTATTTTGGAAGATACCCAGGCGTCACAGATGCGCCTATATTTCCCAAACGGATTGTCCAAGACAATATATGACCACGCAGTCTCAAAAGGGATCTCTACACGTAAAACCAACAGTAAGGTTTTATATTTATTCAATATTTAGTCCCAGATGTTGACTGTAGAATGACATGGTATCATTTTTAAAAACTTTTTCTCGTTTATTTCGTTATTCAGTGAGCAGCGTTTTCACTGCTGTATAGGCATATCTTAGGGCCATTGTCGGGTTTATCTTGTTGCTATGACGGAATACGATTTTTTAGTGGTGAAAGAATATTTTTATTAATGCCAGGATAGACAATATTGTCCATTATGTCAAGGGTGGGGGGTGTTTTTTAGATGAGACTGCAGGAAGGGGGTGCGTGTTAAATGAACGACCGGAGCGACAATGGTGGGGCTGCGAAACTCCGTTTTCGGCATAGTTGTCATGTATCGTCTACTAATGAAACTGAAACAACGCGTTTCTGTTTTCATCTCACACGTTGGTTGCAGTAGCACCGAATGTTTGACTTTAGTAATCTAGGCACGCGGGCGTGCACACCACTAGGGGCTGTGCGCTAAGAGGTTAAGGCTTTCTTTCTTCTCAATCTATTATATAGATTATAAATGCATACATAATTTATGAACTGGAGTGTAGTTATGGATATTGGGAGAAATATTATACTTATCATTTGCGCCTATTGTTTTGGTATGCTTTGACCTTTTTCATTTATTGTTTTTTTTACATTTTTTAGTCATTTTGTTTGATGCCTGCTGTGTGATACACATATGTCTTTGTTCTTTTTTACAGAATGCAGAGCTGAAGACACAGTGACTCAGTCAATAGGAGATGTGATTGCTTTAGAACAGGGGTGCTCACACTTTTTCAGCATGCGAGCTACTTATAAAATGACCAAGTCAAAATGATCTACCCACTACAAAAATGCAAAACATATATTTATTTACAAATATATTGAGGATTCTTTATATGTACAATGTATGTTGATGTACCTTGCATAACCGCATGAGCCAATATTACACAATCGGAATCAGAATCAGAATCAGAACACAACACAACACACAACACAACATAATTAACTATGTACATTTTTTTGTCATTACCTAAGTTTACTCTGATGACTTGCACTGAATTGAATCAGCCAGGGATACATAGTCCGGACAGTAGCTGCTGACAGCCAGCCTCAAGCACACTTCCAAATGTTCATCAGTCATGGTGGAACGGTACTTGGACTTAATGATCTTCATGTGGGAAAAGGCTGACTCACATAAATAAGTGGAGCCGAATAATGCAGTCAAGGAGGTAGCACATTTCCTCATGTTGGGGTACTTTACCTCTGTGAGTAAGTTCCAGAACTGTCCATGAGCTCTGGACTTCAGCTCAATGTCGGCTTGTAGTGTCAAAATCTCATCTTCCACTCCAGAAGAGTTCAGGTGAAACAGTGTTGCAATTTTTGATGCCAGTGAATCAACCTCAGCATCTTCCCGAAAAGGATAGCACATGAATGTAGCGACTGGCTCGAGCAAAGAAAAGTCTTGAAAGCGTTTGTCAAACTCTGACAGACAATTGTCAATCTGCTCTGTGTAGCGTGCACTGTCAAGTTGCACACAGGCCTTCCCTTGCATCTCCAGCTCTGACGCCAGGTTCTGGAACTTTGCCAAATCATGGCGCTGCAGCTTTGAGGAGAGATGTTGCATCTTTCGTTTGAAAGCATTAACTGAGCTGATCATATTGACCACTGTTTTGTCTTTTCCTTGCAGCTCTAGATTAAGGTCATTCAACATGTTTGTCAGATCGGTTAAAAATGCCAAGTCTAACAGCCACTGACCGTCATTTAGTTGCTTGTATTCTGCATGTCCAGCTACACGGAAAAACTCCTTAATCTCCGGACAGAGCTCTCGAAATCTTTGCAGGAATTTCCCTCGACTAAGCCATCTCACGTCAGTGTGTAGCAACAACTCAGAATGGTCGCAGTCAGCCTTCTCCAGATGTGCACGAAATAACCGTCTTTGAAGAGATCTGGCTCGAATAGAACAGGCGATCTTCGTTGCCACATCCATGATCTCTTTCATGTTGAGCATTTTAGCGCATAACGCTTGTTGGTGGATTATGCAATGGTAATTCAGGAAGTCTGGGAAAGCATCGTCCTGCTTGCACTTGGCAATGAATCCATTCACGCGGCCAACCATTGCGGGTGCTCCATCCGTAGTGATAGACACCAATTTGTACACCGGGAGCTGGGTTTTCTCGATAAAGTTTTTGAACGACTGAAATATGTCCTCTCCTCGCGTCTGTTCTTTCATGGGCAGTACTGTTAATAGCTCCTCTTTTGCAGTGATATCACTAAACACCATACGAATGAAAATGCACATCTGGGCCGTGTCACTCACGTCCGTAGATTCGTCCAACTGCAGTGAGCAACACTCGCAATCTCCGATGTCCTTCCACATTTGCTGGGTTAAATCCTCATCTATGGCTTCACAGCGCCGTGTAACTGTACTTCTTGACAGCTGGAGAGCTTTGATCGAAGATAATATTTCTGCCTTATTTTTAAAGTCCCGGAACAATGAGTCAGCTGCTTCAACGAATGCCTCTTTTACCATCTCTCCGTCTTGGAAGGACTTCTTGTTATTAACGATGATGTGACTCACCCGGAACGATGCTTCGGTGGCGGCTTTCGCTTTTGAAGTATGTTGTGCGAAAAATGACTGCTGTCCGGACAACTGGGATTTTAGTTCCCTCACCTTTCTCTTTCTCAGCTCGCTTTTCGGTGGGAAGTCGGTGTCGTATTTTCCATGAACAGTCCGAAAATGCCGCTCCACATTTCCCTTCTTTGGTATTGCGATGGTAGACTGGCAGATGAGGCAAACGCACTTCGAAAATGTCATCGTGAAAAAAAGTCCTCCTCCCATTCCGTATGAAAGTGATACGTTTTGTCTTCTTACTTGGTCCAGCTCCCCCACTCATTTTTATATCCTTTCTTAAGTGTAAGAGAAAAACCCGAGGGCTAAAAATTGGAGGTAACTTGCTGACTAGCTTGTTAGTTTTGCTGCACTTGGCGCCGTTGTTTGCGCGTGCGCAGTGACCTAAGTGTCAGAAAAATTCAGATGTCATCTAACTGGCTGCCCTATATCAATCAAGTGACGGGATATTCATTTAGCTAGCTAGCTAACGTTAGCTAGCTAGGAGGTTTGCTTTCATAAGGCAATGTTATCGATAACGTTAGCTTGCTAGTTTGCTTTTATGAGGACGTTATAGTTGTGCTTTTATCTTAACTTGGCTAGCTAGATAGCAAAAATTATAATCGGATATACGTCAACGTCCTTACCTTAGCTATCTATCGATACTTGATATACTACTAAGCTAGCTAGCTTGTGAAAATTCAGTCTCCCAAAGAGAGCGCGTAGCATGGGGGTAGCTATGGTAACGGGGCACGGTCTGTCAATCATAGCTAACTGACAGTTCTCATTACCACGCCCAGACGGTTCGGGTGAATTTTTATAGTGGGAAATTTAGGCTTAGAAAAATATGTTTTAAAGTACATTGAAATGACTGAAGAATAAAAAAATTGCGCACATTTCTTTTGTTGTTGCCTAAAGACAACTGGGAAGAGTCACGTTCAACCACCATGGTACTCCTTTAATGTCATGCGATCTACCAATACTACCTTTGCGATCGACTGGTAGATCGCGATCGACGTATTGAGCACCCCTGCTTTAGAAGCACAATCTGTGACACTTGGTTGTAAGTACAGCACAAGTAATCCATCATCAGATCTCTTCTGGTACATACAATATCCAAATGGATTTCTGAAGCACATGCTGACAAGGAGCACGTATGGAAACACAAAGACTGTGGCAGAGTTCAAGGAGAGATTTGATGCTCATGTCAACAAAACCTCAAGCAGCGTACCTTTAACAATACAGAAGCTGCAGCTGTCTGACTCTGCTGTGTATTACTGTGCACTGAGGCCCACAGTGATGGTGAAGTGTTCACCTCCCTTACAAAAACACTGAGTACCAAGTGGAACATACAGGAATCTCTGAACTGAGTAAGTAGGGTTGATGAACAGCTTCCTGGTCGACAGGGAAGGAGAATGGTGGTGGAACCACATCTTTCGAATGTATCATTTTAAAACCAAAACATAAACGGTCATTCAACATAAATATTTCCTCTGATGCTGCTTGTATGAATAAATATTCAAAAACGCAATTGTCATTTATTAAGCAAACCTGGGTCCACTTATTTTCTGACATTGTCATGGTAACTGTAAAAATACTCCTTTAGGATCAGGTATAATAAAGGAAGTTAACTTATATTTCATAACAATATGTACACTCCTTTTTAAAATATTTTATTGAACAGAGCAAAGCTTAAGTTAGCTTAGCATTAGCTTATGATAGAATGGATCATTCATCCACTGTTACATGATTAAAAACGCTGTTCATTGACATTTGCTTGTGGTCAAACTTGTTCGAGCAGTTGATTGATAAGCCAATAGAATAATTTTTTGCCAAAGGCACATGTCTACAGTAGTTCAAATGTGCAGACAGCCTAGCCAGATCAAACAAATTACAGTTGTGCCAGTGCTGTCTGATGCCTGCAGTCCCACTGTAATACTGCATGACCCATGGACATGTGGATTAATGAAAGAACAACCAAAAGTATTTTTCATTTACAAATGACACATTCAGTGGTTTTGCTTTCTTTTACATTCTAGTCAGATGACTGTTGCCCCTCCCACTCACCCACACAGAAAAACTAACACATTCTGCCTCAGATTTGCTCTCCTCTAATAACCTGAATGTTCACCTCACAACAAAATGCAACTTTTTGCAGGACTAGTGTTAACTGTTGCCTTGGTTTGCACCTCTTACTAATCTTTCTAGTGATTGCTTAATTGTTATTTTTTATTCCTGTATGTATTATTTTTAAGCATTTCTAATAGAGAAGTGCAATTACTAAACATGACAGAAGAACAACAAGTCTCCATGGAATATACTTTCAGCACAAACAGCTTGCGTTATACTGAATGTAATAAATTTTGTGGTGTAAAAATAATGATGATAAGATTCCTTTTTTCATATCTGGGGTGTTTCTGAAGAGTTAATTTGTCAGAAAGATTGGCAGTAATCCAAGACTATGCTATAACTGAACAGGACATAATAAACACTACGAAAGACATTTATGCTATTCAATTACTAAAGGGTTAAATCTGAATGCTATATTCTAAATGTAAATACTGTATGACTGCTTTGGACATTGTAACAATACACCCACATTGGTCTTGAACAATTACGCTCTGTTATGCGCTCCCCCCCCCCGCCCCTCCCTTTTGTGTTCTTCTCTCTCTTTCTCTCAGGTGCTCCTGATCTGGTGATTAGCAGGTGGCCTTATATAAGGGAGGCTGGAGGAGGAGGAGCTCTCTCTCCCAGATATGGAAGGTGATGGAGGTCTGGTAGGTCAGTTTTCGTGGCTTTATTTGTTAGTTTAGTTATGCACTGTTTTTGGTAGTTTATGGGGGGGGGGAGTTCTGGGTTCGACGGGCCATTGTGTGATTGGCCCAGACCTCCCCATTCTTTTGTTCTGTTTGGCCAGGCCTCCAGACTCCCATAGTTTTGGTTAATTAATGGCAACTGTTTGTAAATAAAGTCTTTTTGCTTTGAAACTAATCCTCGGGTGTGGCGTCCTCTTTATATGTTGCTGGTCACAAGGTTGAGCCAAATGTTTGTTGTTGTGCCCGTAACAGCTGTATGTACCTACAAGTGTTTCACTCTCCCTTGGAGATTAAATCTGGCCCCCAATGCTAATCATCGACTAGAATCCTTCAGTAAGCTGACGGAAGCAGGAAGGTGGGCTGTGTGTAATGTCAGTTACATTAAGCCAGTTTTTCCCTATGCTAGGGTCTAATCCTCATCAGTCTTTATTTGAACCATTTTCAACCAACTGATGAATGTGTAAAAGAAGTCTGTTTGTGCTGTGTGCAATCAAAATCTGATTTCTTTTTTACCAGTAGAAGTCTGATAGGTAGTTATGATGTGCTTGGAGGAGGAGCAACATAGTCAATGCGTAGGGGGGTTTCCTGTTAAATCCGTGCAGAGAGAAGGACCTATTCTGTTCTACAGTAGTTGTCAGTGTTTCTTTCAAACAGCCATCATGAGGCTGTACTGTATATTTCTTCTATTTACAACAATGGTGGGTAAGTGACTGATTGCATTTCTCTCATCTATTGTGCCCTTATTATTTTCGGATATAAGGTTTAAAGGTTTGAAAGCCCCAATATTAAATCAGAACATGGAAGTTTTATTGCATCATGTATGAACATAAATTACTAGGACTGACTGCTGGCTCCCTAAATTTCTCATATTACTTTAAAGTCATGAAAAACATATTTTTGTCCCCAGGTGAGAGCATTGGACAGGATGCAATTACATCCACGTCTGAAAAAGAGCATGTTTTGGATGGTAGCTCTGTTACTCTGTCATGCAACTACTCAGCTGTTAACCCAAGGAATCTACAGTGGTATCGCCAGCACCCTGGATCCAGACCAGAATTCCTCATCCTCATTTATGCAACTTCTGAGGAAAAGCCAGACAAGCGGTTCACCATAAAACATGATAAAAATAACAAGTTTGTGCATCTGGAGATCTCCTCTGCTGAAGTGACAGACTCTGCTCTGTACTACTGTGCCCTGCAGCCCACAGTGACAGGAAACCCAATTATGCCGTACAAAAACCTGGTAGCTACCACCTGAGACAAGATTGCAAAGTTTCATTTCCTGTAAGTCGTTATATGCTTCCATAAATAGTCTTGTATTGTCTTAAAAATGATTCCACACACCAAAAATTGAAACATTATGTTTTGACAGAGAAACTGAAGTCTGAATAGAATATTACAATGCAGGTAAAAAAGACCAAGGCACTTGGCCTCAGTGTGCTGTAATGTCTCCAGTTTCACACAAGATGTCGCCATTTCGCTGAATAGCATTTTCCCTCAAATTCTCAAATACGGTAACCATTGCATGCTCTGTACAACACATTGAAGCAATGATCTGATTTTAGAGGTGATAATTTAGAAAAACTATGCTTTTGCTTGTTAGAATATTTCCATACAATTTGACAGACAGGCTATTTGGTGGTACAGTGCTTTGGTTTTAAGCAAGTTCTGAGGTTTGAAACCCAGAGACTGGTTAATAAGAGACTGGCAGATAATGGTGTGGGGGTGTTGGAGAACCAGAAGCGACAAATATAGGGGAATGAAAAGCTAACGCTATGGGAAGCGTTAGCCACAAAGTCCCGAAGGACAAAGGAAAGGGAACACCCGCAAGTAAAACACAAAACAAATAAGATCCTTGGGAGAGCAACTCCCGCACACAAAGGATCATAAAGAACAACCAAAAAAAAAACACGGAGTAAAAAGCCACTCCGAAGGACCACCTTGTCCAGCCGTAAAACTGGCTCGCGAAACCAAAAGCGACCCGTGAAAAACAGGGCGAAAAAGAGGACCAGTGGTACAGAGGCAAAGCTCTGGTACCAAACCCAAAACTGGTCTTAAAAGAAAATAGACAACTGAGTAGCAAAACTTACTCAGCGAAAAGAAAAACCTGAGACGCAGCTCAGAAAAACACAAACAAAATACATTACCCGGGACAACGTCCCAATACCCACCGGCTCACACGAGCTCAAAAGAAGTATAAAATACTCTAAAGGCGTCAGAATGCGCTCACTGCACTAAGAGACTGAATCACCTTAAAAGAGGACACAGAACCAACCACAAACACAATTCCATAAACCGTCCAACGAGCACCTATACCAATACCGAACCGGCTTTGTGATAATGGGGTTTTACACAGAAGCGCTGATGGCTGTTCTGTCAGTGCTTATAAAGGCACCTCCCCAGGTGAAAATAATTGGGAATCAGACACCTGGAACAAATTAAGAAATTCTCAAAGGCCGGGTGCCTTCTAGTGGCAGCACAAGGCCACTACACCCCAGAACCATGACAGCAATAATATAAGTGAATGGTGGACTGAGGATAGGAAAAAGTTTACCAGGAACCTCAAATTGTATGGTACTTTGTTTACATTCATTACTAAAATACTGAGTGAATTACAATGTAGGACAACAACCAGGCCTAAAAAGGAATGCATTGATTCAAGGGCATATTAAGACCTAGCGCACATTCTCAGCTTCACCTGGAATAGTTTCTTTTGAATTCACATCAGAGTAGTTTTGCCCCTCCCACACATGTTCACAGAAAAACTAAGGCACATATTTGTCCCAGGTTCTCTCTTCTCCAATAGCCTGAATGTAAACTTCACAACAAGATGCAGCTTTTTTCAGTGCTGGTGTTAACTGCTACTGTCTGTAAGCATTAGTTACTGCAGTGTAATCCTGACACTCTTCTGTAATTGCAATTATTTAACAATCATTTTTATAAATGTTTTTCTTTTTAGATTTTTCCACTGGAGATGAAGTCAAACAGGAGGAGGCGTTTAAATCAGCGAGAGAAGAACATGAAGTCTCCCTGGAATGTCCCTTTAGGACCAGCAGCACTAATTATTTAATATACTGGTATCGGCAGTACCCTGGGTCAGCCCTTCAGTTCATTCTCTTTCACAGGTACAAGGACTACAAAGAAGATTTTGCCAGTGCGAGATTCTCCTCGGTTGTTAATGACTCTAAATCTGTTTTGACCATTTCGACATTCATTCCAGAAGACACAGCCATTTATTACTGTGCGCTGCAGCCCACAGTGGTGCAGAAAACTTAGCATCCGTGCAAAAACCTGTTAAGTCTCTATAGCTTTGAAATGACAAACGCTGATGTTGGCTACACAGGAAACATGTTATCTACATGCAGTATGTGGCTCTACATATGTGGAACCATTATTTCTGTTTCGGTTATAAGTGAGCATACAACTACAAGCCAAGCTGCATTTGCTCAGCATTGAGCTGATGTTTAAATTGCGTGGAATTGGACGTAAGATATGATGATATAACAGTTTGGCATCATGATCAATTTGAATAAACATTTGAAATAAGCAGAGTAAATTTAATGTCTTCATCAAATTAAAATGAGTCTTCAAACAAGAACTCTATCATTTTCTCACTCCATCTTTCTGAAACCGATGTGAAATGGAGAACTTATCTTTATTGATGGCTCAGGAAACATTACATTACATTACATTCATTTGGCAGACGCTTTTATCCAAAGCGACGTACAAGAAGTGCATTTTCATGATCGCAGACAACTGCTGAACACGGGTTCAGTAAGGTACAATTACTTATTTTGTACAGCTATTTCTAGCTGAGAACAATGAACACTATCCTGGTCTAACATCTGCAAAGCCAAACTAGGCAGAAGATTAAGCTAGAGTATTAGGACAAATACAATTTACCAAGAAGTGCAGGGATGGGGCAACATGTAACAAGGTTTTTTTTTTTTTTTTTTTTTTTTTTTTTAATATGTATATATATATATATATATACACAGCATGGTGGTGGTTATTCTAGGTATAGTCTGAAGAGATGAGTCTTCAGGCCACGGCGGAAGATGGATAGTGAGGGGGAGGTTCGGAGAGGGACGGGAGTTCGTTCCACCACTGGGGAGCTAGGGTGGAGAAGCTCTGTGATCCCTTTGGGCGGGTGGGAGGGGTTACAAGACGCCCTGCTGCTGCAGAGCGGAGTGGTCGAGCAGGCACATAGAATTGAGTCATGTCCTGCAAGTAGATGGGGGCTGTCCTGTTGGCGGCAGTGTAGGCAAGGGTCAGGGCTTTGAATCGGATCCTGGCAGCGACCGGTAGCCAGTGAAGCGATCGCAGCAGAGGAGTGACGTGGGAGAATTTGGGGAGGTTGTAGATGAGCCGGGCAGCGGCATTCTGAATCATCTGTAGTGGCTGTATGGCACAAGCTGGCAGGTTTGCAAGGAGAGAGTTGCAGTAATCAAGGCGAGAGGTCACCGTAGCCTGGACGAGCAGCTGGGTGGAGTGCGTCGTCAGGTATGGTCGAATCCTCCTGATGTTGTATAGGAGGAATCTGCAGGACCTTGATGTTGCCTTGATGTGCTCCTTGAGGTCCAGTTGGTCATCCAGGACCACCCCCAAGCTCTTGGCAGAGTGAGAGGCAGTCACTGTGGTGCCATCAACCGTGATTGAGAGTTCACGAAGCAAGGAGGTCTTGTGCGGGAAGAAGAGCAGCTCAGTTTTGTTGAGGTTGAGCTTCAGATGGTGGCTGGCCATCCAGGTGGAGATGTCAGCCAGGCAGGAAGAGATCTTATCATTGACCAGTGTGGCCGAGGGGGGAAAGAAAAGAAGAGTTGTGTGTCATCTGCATAACAATGATAGGAAAAACCATGTGAATTAATGACTGAACCAAGAGATCTGGTGTATAAGGAGAACAGCAGAGGACCCAGTACAGATCCCTGCGGCACTCCCGTAACAAGTGGATGAGAAGCAGAGGCAGACCCCTTCCAGGTGACCTGGTAGGTCCTATCTGCAAGATAGGAAGCGAACCAAGACAGGGCAGTCCCGGCAATTCCCATCCCAGCCAAGGTGGAGAGGAGTATTTTATGGTTGACCGTGTCAAAAGCTGCAGACAGGTCAAGAAGGATCAGGACAGAGGAAAGGCGTGAGGCTCTTGCAGTGGCAAGTGCCTCCGTCACAGCTAGGAGTGCAGTCTCTGTTGAGTGCCCAGATCGGAAGCCAGACTGGTGAGGGTCTAGCAGGTTGTTCTGATGGAGAAAAGAGGTTAATTGTTTAAGAACTGCTCGTTCGAGGGTTTTGGACAGAAACATTGGATATTAGTGTCACTTTTTAAGTTACCAATAAAGCAATAAAAATGTTTTATAAAAAGTGTCCCCAGTACAAAAGCATTTACTAGGGTCATGTAAGAACCAACCCACCTGGATCCATTTTTGCATAACACTACTTCTGTCAGGAATACTGTCATCAAGTAGAACTTTATTAACAATAAAGGCAATACAGTTATGTTTGGCGGTATGGCTCTGTTCTGGAGCTCTCCCGCCAACCACGCAGCCCGCGTGGATAAGGCCGGGAGGCCAGCAGCCAAACCCCCCTAGAGGGGTACACACAGAACAGATCCAGCAGCAAAGCAAGTTCTTAACACATAGGAATGGAGCAATGCAATTTCTTAACACATAGGGATGGAGCAATACAAATTCTTAACAAATAGGAATGGAGAAATGCAAATTCTTGACGCATGGGGATGGAGCTGGGGTGGTGGAGGGGATTTACGAAGCAACGTGCAGCGCTTGCATGCAGGAGGAGCAGCCGAATGAGTAGAGGGAGGCTGTTTAAGTAGACCGCCCTGTTAGTGAATGTACTGTGATAGGCGAACATCACTCAGCTGAGCCATCGGCTGACTCAGCCGGAGCGCTTGACTCTCGTGGCCTGCCAGAACTATGCGATGCTCCATTTTTCATTCAATGAACCTCAAAATCAGGCAATTAATTGCAGAGGCAGTTGTGTGAACTATATCATTTCCGATAAACACAAACCAACGTGTGAATTTTTCAATACATAATTTTAATGATGAAAGATATTCAGTTTCTTTAACCACCATATGTTCATTTCATATATTTAATGCATTACTTTTACAGGACTATTTTTATCTTAAAAGAAAATAACCTTTCCGAAAACCATAGAGGATGGGATTATCTTGTGTTTTGTGTCCAGAGGAGGAGCTAAATACTCAGTGAGTGGGGGAGTTTCCTGTAAAAACAATGCAGAGGGAGTCAGAGTGGAGGACTTATTCTGTTCAATGTGTTTAAAGTCAGTGTTTCTTTCAAACAGCCAGAATGATGTTTTACTGTTTATTACTTCTGTTTTCAACAATAGTGGGTAAGTGACCGTTCCATTTTTCTTATCTGTAGTGCTGCTTCTTCCGGTCAGACTTATTATAGAGCCATTTGAGAGCCATGTATGCCTGATCAACTGATTTTTTAAATTATAAAATGTGTATTTTTTCTGTTCTTATGAAGTAAACATAAACAATGAAAATTTTGTTTCTTTACAAAACATAACTTGGCAAGATATTGTTGATCATTGCTGAACATTGTGAAGAAAAATGATTATTTGTATTTAGTTAAATTTAAGGATTTTTTTTTTTTTGCTGCTTATTAATATCTTGTATACATAAAAATGTACTTTCTGAATGATGTCAATTTTGTATAGTCATAAACATAGAATATAACTGTACATATTTTCTTCCACAGATAACAGTTTTCAGGATGAAATAACACCAGCAGCTAAAGAAGTGCATGTTTTGGAGGGAAGCAACGTTACACTCTCATGCACTTACACAGCTGCTGCAACCACTCTGTACTGGTATCGCCAATACGCCCGGTCCAAACCTGAATTCCTCATCCTGGTCGCGGGAACCCTCAGTAAAAAAGATGAAAAAGGACGGTTTATTGTTACAAATGATAAAGACAACAAGCATGTGCGTCTGGAGTTCACTGCTGAAGTGACAGACTCTGCTCTGTACTACTGTGCCATGGAGCCCACAGTGACAGGAAACCCATAAACTCTGTACAAAAAGCTGACAGCATCTCAAACAAAACTGAAATGCAGTACAAAGTACAATACTGAACGGTACAATACTGAATGGTTCCTATGGTCCTCTATGGTTCCTTGAAGGTAGACATTCCCATTAATAATAATCTTATTTCATCACCAGAATGAATTTCACTGGGAAAATGTCCCCCATCTCCAGATGAATTTATTTCATTTAGATAATTTAATTTCTGCCATAAAGAGATCATGCAGTGAAGAGAAGTCATTCAACTATCTTTGATGGGTTACCTAGCCGAATGATGCGGGGGCCATTCATAGTAAAATTAATTCATTCTAAATAGCTGCATTTTAACAATTCACTTAGCATTTGTGGCTGCTGTAAGACCATATGTGTAGCTCTATACGAGTTCTTGCTGTCTGTTTGGGAGATGTGGATGTGTCTGTGGCCATATTTATCCTTCAAAGCACTGTGAATTTAGTGACAGCAGTATGTGTAGACCAGTGATTACGGAGTGCGTCTACAAAGAATTCTATGTGTTTGCACGCAGTGTGTACAGTAACTGTGTCCTTAAAACCGCAATGTGTGGCTGAGGGACACAGTTCATTCTAATAAACACATGCACCAAAATGATCAAAATATTTAGACAATAGGGAACACAGCACAGTTCTACATTGAATAGCAAACAGAATCACTGCATCCAGTGGCATCGTGGCAAAGCAAATTGAGGGGACACGTGTTCCCTCAGATTTTTAAATTTGGGCCTCTTTCAGATATACAATCAGTATATTTTTATATTTCTTTGAATTTGTCATTTGTAATTTTTATGATGACTTCGGAATATGAGCCAAAGGCATTCTTCTAAACATGGCGTGGAACATACGACAGTAAACCCCCAACCCCCTTTTTCCCATGTTGCTAGTTCCCTCGACAAGTCAGTTGGCATCAGAGATAATAAAACAGTCACAAGATATTGTACGTTGATGCACAATCAACATTAGCATGCAGATAGGACTGAGCGGACGTGGCAACGTCTGAGTTTGTGCCCCCTCAAAATTTTTGGGTGCATTACAGCCCTGACTGGATCTGCACACAGAATGACTAGACAAACCTACAAATGAGGTGTAGGAGGTTGTACTCCCCAAACCATTCATACTTGCCCCCAGTACACCCAATCATCAGAGAAAAGCTCATGAGCCTGAGCCAGAGCCTGTGGGCACCATGTTACAAATAACAAGCCACAATCTCAAGAGAACAATAATGAAGCAACAAAAATGAACAAATGATCTCTCTGTGTCACTTTGAATGTGTATCCCACCATTCCCTTTTTCATGGTGACGGTGTCCCAAGGTCTTTTAAGTGCCCACCAGCCCATATCAACAATGACAACAATTGGGTGGTAATACATTCAGCAATTCAACCACACCATCCATGTTTGAGCAGTATATTGTCAATTTAATAGCAGAACCATTTTCAAAGATGAGATAGAGAAATTATTGTATCAAGCATGTCAAGGCTGAAATAATTTGTTCATGACAGGTAGTTTTGATTGCCCACCCACAGCACTCACGTGTGTCGCTAATTTGCCACAATCCCTGATCACTACTGCCTGGACCTGTTAGAAAAACAATGGCTCAATGCACTGCAGGGCCTTAAATTTCCCACAAGGTGTCACAATTTCCCTATGTTGTATTTTACCTCAATTTCTCTGCGTGTGATGATCACATCAAGTACCGAACAGTTACATCCTGCTACGAGGAAGTAACATTGCAAAGAGCACAAATCCTTTCATCTCTAGAGTCTGAGCACCTCCCCATCAAGCCTGATGCCTGATGCTGCAGTTACAAACACAAAGAGTGGAAACAGCTGTGAGAGTTCAGTGCTGCAGCTCCCATGCTGTACAGACTGGTCAGCTGAATTTTTTACAGTGTGTTGCAGTGCATTTTAGAGTGCCATTATGGACGCTGGGCTGAAGATTTTAATTATCTGTGTCTATTTCTTTGGTATGATGAAACTTTTTAGAGTTTTTTTCCACATTCATTCATTCATTCATTCATTCATTCATTCATTCATCCATATTGTTTTCATGTTTTAGTCCGCTTTGTTGCTGATAACACTGTTCTTTTTTCCAGAATGCAGAGCTGAAGATACAGTGACTCAGCCCATGGGGGATATGATTGCTTTAGAAGGAGAATCGGTTACACTTGGCTGTAATTATAGCACAAGCTATACACCGTATCTCTTCTGGTACATACAACATCCAAATGGATTTCCTAAGTACATCCTGAGACGAGACACACTTACAGCTGGGGAAACTGTGCCAGGGTTCGAGAGATTTGATGCTCAGCTCAACAAAGCCTCAAGCAGCGTACCTTTAACAATACCAAAGGTGCAGCTGTCTGACTCTGCTGTGTATTACTGTGCGCTGAGGCCCACAGTGATGATGAAGTATTCACCTCCTGTACAAAAACTCTGGGTACAAAGGGGAACACACAGGAATCTCTGCTGGGTTTCCTCTTCTGCAGTGCAATAAAATTATATTGCAATTCAAGGTTAAAACCTGTTAAAATTTGCATACTGAATGTATTAATTATTTATAACAAATTGTTATAATGAATTCATATAATTAATTCTCTAATTCTACCATCTGGTCTGGTATGACTTGTATTTGGGTCAGAAGTAAACACTTCCATTGTTCTTATTCTGAAACGCAGTGCATTTCTGTGATGTCATTGTCTTTTAAATTTGCAGTTGATTTGCAATGTGCAGTCACAATGCAATTTTTATTATGCATTTTTGTTCTATTTGTTATTTTGTTATGGTGTTTTCCAATTTGCAATTGTGCTGTGATAATGCTTCATTGCTTTGGATGTCTCGACCACCACATAAGAATGAGCAGAGTTAGGACGAAAATAAGATGAATGTAAAAAGGGTGTGTATATTTAATTGGGGGTCAAGAAACCAAAGTACAAGTTACAAACCCTATCACTGGCAAAACCTGCAAATGACAGGTTCAATAATTTTAATTTAATTCACATTCCCAGTCCTGTTGCCTCTCCTAAAGCCCTTCAGAAAAAATGAGAAACATTACTTGAATTCACAGATTGTTACAGGCACAAATATTAATTATTTGCCAAAATGTATTCTTTGAAAAAAATGCCAAATTTTGATAGAATGTCTCTGTTTGGTGTATAAAGGAGAAGCTAAATACTAAAATCGGCCAAATATTAGACTTTAGTACGGCATTACAAGGGTAAGTACATGTTGAAGTTAATTCAGTAGTCTCTTTGCGATTTATATGTAATCAGTGAAAATAAATCCTTTTGCTACGGACCTTTATTTTGTTTATTGTGTCTAAAACCAGAGGAGGAGCTAAATACTCATTGAGTGGGGGAAGTTTCCTGTTAAAACTATGCAGAGGGATTCAGGAGTCAGAGTGGCAGACCTGATCTGTTCCAGCTGTGCTGAAAGTCAGTGTCATTCTGCTATTATTTCTGATCTGTGGTATCACTGTAAAGCCCAAAAAAACTCAAGGGATTAAAAAAAAACTGGTGGCCAGACTGAGACTCCATAATGTTACTATGAAATACCACTTGTATGGGTAAATGCAAAGACAGCAGTAGGTCATACTGATATCTATCTTGGATGAAATTTCTTAATTGTGCAATGTGAAATGATCATATTTATCAAATTAATTATTTATATTGGCAAATTAAATACATTGACAGTGAAGCAATAGCTCTTCCGCAGTTTCTGGAGGAGAAAAATAGTTACTGGGTTGTTATTTAATTGGATGACATACTGTTTCATCTTGTATGGCAGTAAATTGAAAGCCACACCTGCCAATTTGTGATGAAGTGGCATCAAAAAATGGCACGATAAGATAAAAAGCACAGTTGGCATTGAAAATGGTCAGCATACCCTCCCATCTCTGCAATTCCATTTATCTACATTTTCGGACATCCTGAAAAATCAATGAATACAGATGAATGAAAATGAAAGCAAATCTGTCCCAATACAAAAACTACTACTTGGACAATAAAAACGTCACACCGCTCAAGATTTATTCTTGATCAACT
This sequence comes from Anguilla rostrata, assembly GCF_018555375.3. Classification (NCBI taxonomy): domain Eukaryota; kingdom Metazoa; phylum Chordata; class Actinopteri; order Anguilliformes; family Anguillidae; genus Anguilla; species Anguilla rostrata. Next base: position 12,201,014 of record NC_057938.1, read on the forward strand.
GATTGGAATTGTTTAAGACAGAGTTTTTCAGCAAGTGGGCTGTCCAACCTTACCAGGAGTAATCCACCACAATTGGACATTTTGTAAAGTTTTTGTGGTTAATGGGATAGTGGAGTGTCGTGGAATTTTTAAATATTTAAACGTGTTAAAAAAAACACTGGCGAACACTGGTTTAAGATTCTCAAACTGTTTTTTAAAATTCAGAGGAGGAGTTAAATAGTTGGTGAGTGGGAGGAGTTTCCTGTTAAGAGTTTGCAGAAGGAGTCTGAGTGGAGGACTTATTTTCTTCTAGTTGTGCTTGAAGTCAGTGTTTCTATCAGCTATCATGATGTTGCACTGTTTATTTCTTCTGTTATCAACAATAGTGGGTGAGTGGCATGCTGTATTTGTTTCTCATTTGAGGGGGAACTGTACTCAGACTTCCTGCTTGAAAACATTCATATTGATTCTGAAATTGATTCAATTATGATCTACAGTATTAATTTAAAAAGGAGATTTTTCATTTCTGTGAAAATTAATTAAGGATGAAACTACGATTGTGGTTTTCTTTTGCAGGTAACAGCTTTGAAGATGCAATTACACCGATAGCTAATGCAGTTCATGCATTGGAGGGTAGCAGTGTTATGTTGTCATGCAATTACACTGGCTCAGCAAACAATCTACAGTGGTATCGACAATTTCCAAGATCTAAACCTGAGTTCCTCCTCCTGATTGTGGAATCCTCTAAGTATGTTATAGAAGCTGACCCTCCATATCCCAGGCTCTCAATTGAACTTGATAAAACGACCAAACAAGTGCATCTGGAGCTCGCCTCTGCTGAAGTGACGGACTCTGGTCTGTACTACTGTGCCCTGCAGCCCACAGTGACAGGAAACATGTAAACTCTGTACAAAAACCCCCGTTTTAAATGTTCTAGCAAATTGCATATTTTATAAATACATCATTTGTGTTAACAAAAACACACACTCCTGTCTGTCTGGCTGATATGGGGGGGGATTTGTTTAACGCGTTTTTAATTTGGGGCTGTGGGGACAGTTATTACAATGGCATGAACATATGAATCAGTGAATGGAAGGGTTCACCATTTCAAATAATCCAAGAGTAACTTTCTTTATCTCGGTGTTTCAAGAAATCCCTTCTACAGAATTTCGATTTCATCAGCCACCCAAAACACTCAGATATGCCTCTCATCAGCCTCACTCACTGGAGTGCAGTGAAAAAAAGAGAGAGAGAGAGAGAGTCAAATGAGATTTTATAAAGTCATTAAAGACCCCTGAATATGATGAAAAACAAATGATGATGAATTTGCCAAATAACTGAACACTTGAAACTGAATTATTATGTCATAATCAGAAATAAACTATATTGCCCCATCTTACAGCATGTTACTAATATTACATCTCTAATAAACACACGCATATTCAGTTCATTGCATTGATTACTGACAGGAGCTCCATACTGATGACATTTGATGGGCTGTATGGTCATTAAACTTGTGCTTCTTATGTTACTCAGTCCCTGAATAATATGAAGGGAAAGCATTTCAGTTAAAAGCTATATTGTATATTTACCCAGTGAGCGGCAGTAGAGCAATGCAAACTTTGGTTCAAAACTCATATGAGCACCTCCACTTACAGCCTGACAAAAGAGTATGTGGGACTATAGCAAGAGGAGTCCACAGTGAAACATTCACAGCTGCATGCCACATTATTTACAGATTTCTTTCTTTTTAAACCATTAGATAGATGATAAATATATACATAACTTATGACCTGGAGTGTAGTTATGGATATTGGGAGAAATATTATACTTATCATTTGTGCATATTGCTTTGGTATGATTTAACTTTTTGCATTGTTCTTTTTTTAAACTTTTTTTTACATTTATTTTGTTTGATGCATGCTTTGTGGAACAGATATATCTTTGTTTTTACAGAATGCAGAGCTGAAGACGCAGTGACTCAATCCGCAGGAGATGTGTTTGCTTTAGAAGGACACTCAGTGAAACTTGGCTGTAATTATAGCACAAGTGATACATCACCATATCTCTTCTGGTACATACAGTATCCAAATGCATTTCCTAAGTATATGCTGAGAAGATATGTATATGGATCAAAAGACACTGCGCCAGAGTTCAAGGAGAGATTTGATGCTCATCTCAACAAAACCTCCAGCAGCGTACCTTTAACAATACAGAAGGTGCAGCTGTCTGACTCTGCTGTGTATCACTGTGCACAGAGGCCCACAGTAATGGTGAAGTATTCACCTCCTGTACAAAAACACTGAGTACAAAGGGGAACATACAGGAATCTCTGAACTGAGTAAGTAGGGTTGATGAACAGCTACCTGGTCGACAGGGAAGGAGAATGGTGGTGGAACCACATCTTTCGAATGCATCATTTTAAAACCAAACCACAAACGGTCGTTGAAAATAAATATTGATCATATTTACACTGATGCTATGTGTCTGTTCATGAACACTAAATATATATTTGAGTTTCTGACAATGACCAAATCCAGAAGTAAAAATTTAGGCATTAGCCTACTCAAAATTCAACTGAATGCCTTCACAGATAATCTTATCTGGAGAGAACAAAACCAATTAAAAAAAATTTTTCAATATGGGAGAAACAAGTGAAATGAAAACTTAGTAATGATGAGTGAGTGTTTCTGTGTTCTCACAACAGAGTGCAACATTAACACATAAATAAGCAGAAATAAGAAACAAACAATACAGCCAACAAACTTAGAACGGCTGTTGATGGTGCATCATAGCAGCCCAAGCCCTAGCAAGCCCTTTACAATTAAAAAAATGCAACCTTCATTAGCTAAGCAAGCCAGTTTACAGTACATTGATGTTCAGAAGCTATGTTCACTATAAAAATACAAAATACCAAAAACAGGTATAATTAAGGAATTTTAATTATATTTCATAATATGCATGCTCTTCCTGCTGAATATTTTATTTGATATAACAAAGCTTAAAGCCCATTATCCTACATCAGAATGAATGATACATCCACTGTTACAGTATATGATTTAAATGTTTCAGTGGATCGATAATATTTAATAGAAGAATTTTTAGCCAAATGCACATCTTTAGCTAAAAGGCCCAGCCTTTACACGCATTGATGTCCTTCATAACCTGGAAGCAATATTACAGGCCCACAGCCCCACAGGGTAACACAACATCACCCAAGGAGTGATGGTTTAGTCGGTGGGATTGTCTGCATCTCATTGTGCACCAGCAGTCAGGGTGAATCAGCCACCCACACTGACAGCACTGCAAAGCTGCTGGAATGCAAAATAAAAAGTGGCAACTGGATGGACTCACTTATCTGAACTCTACTGAACAGATGTCGCATTTGTGAAGCAACCCAGCACATACACTCTAAACTGGAAGGTCAGTCAGAACATTATTTTTAAAAGTGGTGGGATTCATCAGAGAATACAATAATCGAAAGAGAATGCCAAATTCTCTGTTTCATCTAAAAATGACAGTATTTTTACTTTCTTTTGCACTCTCAGGTCACTGTTGCCCCTCCCACACATCCTCACAAAAAAACTAAGGCACATATTCTCCCTCAAATTCTCTCTCCTCTAATGACCTGAATGTTCACCTCAAAACAAGATGCATCTTTTTGCAGGGCTGGTGTTAATTGTTACCTTCTGTAAGTTACATTTAGAGACCTCATCAGAAGACATTGATGTGTTACAGTTACTAATCATTCTTGTGATTACTTAATTGTTATTTTTATTTCTGTATGTATTACTTCTAGGCATGTCCACTGGAGAAGTCAAATTACTAAGCAGGAGAGAAGAAGAACAAGTCTCAATGGAATGCATCTTTAGCACAAGCAGCTCGAACGAATACTACTTCTACTGGTACCGTCAGTACCCAGGGTCAGCCCTTCAGTATATACTGCTCAGGGGGTACAGATCTCACACGTCAAACTTTGCCCAAGGACGATTTGATGCAACCGCTGACAAATCCAGTGGCAAAACTATTTTGACTATTTCAAAATTAATTCCAGAAGACACTGCATTTTATTACTGCGCACTGGTGCAGCTCACAGTGATATATTAATGCCAACTCTCATACAAAAACCTGCTAGGATTCCACAACTTTGAAGCTGTTTTTAATCAGAAACAACAAGATGTTGAAGCCTCAACAGGAAATGCCTCTCAACGTGTTATCTACATATTTGGTCCCAGTCCAATGCACCTGTGACTTGTTTGTACTGAATGTAATACACTTTGTGGTGTAAAAATAATGATGATGAGATTTTTTTCTCTTGGGTATAATTTCTGCATTCGTTTTTCACAAAGCTTGCCAGTGATCCAGCTCTAGACTATAACTGATGAAATGTGATAATACTAAGAATTTGTATTCCATCAAATCGCAAAAGGGTTCAATCTTAATGCAACATTCTACATGTAAGGGTAACTACTTGGGAGATTGTAACAGTAAAACTTTACTGGAACAATGAAATACACATTGGTCCTAAACAATTTAGCACTATGAGGCTATATGTCTTAAACCCCATCTCTCGAACACAGAAGGGGCCCCTTTTGTGAAGAACAGACAACCTTTGAAAGTGATAATGCCTCCACTCACCTCTCAGTCCGGGTGAAAGTTATATTCACCTACGCAATAACATCTCTGAGCTGGAAGGGAGATTCTCCATCCCTTATCACACGGAAGATGAACAGCTGATTAACTCAATACATTACATTACATTCATTTGGCAGACGCTTTTATCCAAAGCGACGTACAAAAAAGTGCATTTCATGGTCGTAGACAACTGCTAAACACGGGTTCAGTAAAGTACAATACTTATTTTGTACAGCTATGTTATTATGTTTATGTTTTTTAGGCAACACACAAGGTGAATCCATCCATCAAAATCACTCCTTATACCTGATGGAAATGGAGAAAGCATCACTGTACTGTCAATATGAAACTACTGACAGTACTCCTCGTCTCTTCTGGTACATCCAGCAGGAGAATAAATCACCACAGCTCATCTCAGTAACTTTAATGCCCATGGAATGCAATAAGGAAGATACAGCAGATCATGAAAGGTTAACAAGACCTTTATATGAGATAGCTGCAGCTGTGCTGTCTGACTCTGCCCTACTACTGTCTCTGAGGCCCACATGTTGATTCTGTTTCGCTCATAGGAAACCTCCTTGCCTAAGCCCTGGTCATGGCATTTCAAAGGCATTGGCATACATTTGTCTTTTAATAGAATCTATGTATCATATTGCTTTTAAAGCCATTTATGTATCTGGTCTTTCTGCTGAAGGGATTTCTCTCAATATGAAATAAAAATTAGCTGCAAGACAGAAGGGGTAAAGTAACAGATCACATATACGCAGGATACTCTGGGAAATAGAGTCCTCCAGGGGCCTGTAATGAGACCGCTTACATGACCCACATCTCAGCATCAAAATACATAAAGAAGTCATTTTTAACAACCTAGATTTTTCCAGACATTTTGTAATTTTAAATGAACACTGACACACATAGCGTGTTAACTTGGCTTCTTGCCTCTTGTGCCTGCATTTAGGAATTGTCTGGATTTCTGTGTTTCTGATGATGATGATGATGATGATAATAATAATAATAATAGTAATAATAATAATAATAATAATAAGTTCCCAGTGTCCTAGCTAAAGTCCCATCCTGGCTCTCTCATCCTGCTTCCTAATCATTCGCTGCTTTATTTGGCCAAAAAATGTTCTCTCCCTCCCCATAGCTGATGTATGGTGATTGTTCTGGTGCAAAATGGCTGCTGTGCATCGCCCAGGAGAGTGCTACACATTGGCTGTGGATGTGGAGAGTTCCCCCTCATCACTGTAAAGCACTTTGAGCATCTGGAAAGGTGCTATATAAATACAAAGTTTCATACATTCTTATTTAATTATTATGTAATAATTATCACTGCTATTCTCGACCCATTTATAATTTTTTTGAACTCCAAAGGAGGAGCTTAATATTCAACAAGTGGGAGGGGATTCCTGTTAAAACTATGCAGCGGGAGTGGATGATGTATTTTGTTCTAGTTGTGCTTAAAGTCTGAGTTTTTTTCTTCCTGAAAGCTATCATGATTTTGCAGTGTTTGTCTCTTATATTTTCAACAATGGTGGGTAAGTAACATGCTTAATTTCTTATGTCTGGTACGATAATCTTTTCCAAATAAATTCCAAATCCAATTAAATCCAAATTTGCTATTGTTATTACCTGGAATAGCTCATTGAGCTAACTATACTGTATATTAATATTTTCATTCTATTGTATTGGCAATAAATGTGAAATATAAGCAGTCATACTGAATGAATTTCAACCCATTATTTCTGCAGGAGGCAGTTTGGGGGATGCAATTACACCAGTAACTAATGCAGTGAAATCTTTGGAGGGCAGCAAAGTTACTCTGTCATGCAACTACACTGGCACTGCATACAGTCTGCATTGGTATCGCCAGTTCCCCAACTCTAAACCTGAATTCCTCGTCCTTGTTGTAAGCAAAGAAAATAAAAATGGGAGGTTTTCTGCTAAACCTGACAAAGAGAATAGCCGTGTGCATCTGGAGATCTCTTCTGCTGAAGTGGCAGACTCTGCTCTGTACTACTGTGCCCTGCAGCCCACAGTGACAGGAAATCCATTTATGCTGTACATAAACCTGACACTGCCTGAGACAAGACAGAAACAAAGAAATATAATTTAATTTTAAATGTCATCACATATTTCTTCTTATATTATTATTTTCTGCAAAATGGCCGCTTATGTAACCAAAGCTCATGGTAAAATGTCCAGTGTCAATTCAACTGGACCAGAGCAGGACCACATGTACTCTGTAAAAGTTGATTTAACAATGAACATTTTGCTGTGCACCCACTCCTGTCTATATGAATATGTCAAAAGGGGGGATTTGTTTAATTACTTTTTAAATTGGTGTGTGTGCATTCAGTTGCTACAATGGAATAAAGAAATGAATCATTCAAAGGATTTAATTTAGAAAATTCTGTAATGGGAATACATTTAATCTCTGTGTTTCAAAGTTTCCTCTCTGAAGAAATAAAATATGGGTTCAATTGTTTCAGTTGGAATTTCATTCTTTCAAACATTGTGTTACTAAAGTGTTAATTCCCAAATAGCACAAGCAGAAAGCAGCTTTGATCCAAGACATCTGTATGGGCCCAGTGATCTACCACGTGAACCTGATTTTCCTTAACTATCAGATATGGATGCTCTTTCCATGATGGAAACACAACTGACAGACAGAAGTCTCCCTTTTCATACTCAATATGTGCTGTCGTGTTTTGTTTAAAAAAAAAATCTTTTTCTGTGGAAACTGGATTATGATGCTCAATAGTGTTTTTGTATCCAGAGGAGGAGCTACCAAGTTAGAGAGTGAGGGGTGGTTCCTGATACAAGTTTGCAGAGGGAGTCAGAGTGAAGGACTTAATCTCTTGTAGCTGTGCTTGAAGTCAGTGTTTCTTTCTAACATTCATCATGATGCTGCACTGTCTATTACTTCTGTTTTCAACAATGGTGGGTAAGTAACATCCCACATTCACTTATCATTTGGGCTGGTTGTTTGAAACATCATGCTGCTAAGTTTAAATAGACTGTACTGTACTGTATATACTGTATAAATAAAAGTTATGTATCAAAGTCATTTAACTTTAACTCATAGCCTACCAAGTATTTCATAAATCTGAATACAAACCTGTATTTTCACAATGTTGGGGAGAGGTTTTATTTTATTGTACTTGAACTAGAATACTTGAACCATATTATGTATGTATGTGTGAATTATTGTGCACTGTTTGTGAATTTTTTGCAGGTGATAGTTTTCAAGATTCAATAATTCCACTAAAGGACACAGTACATGCCATGGAGGATAGCAATGTTTCACTGTCATGCACATACACTGGCACTGCAGGCCTTACAAAGTATCTGCACTGGTATCGTCAATATAACACATCCAAACCAGAATTCCTCATCCTCATTGGAGATGTTCATGGGAGTGAGACGAAGAAAGATGGACGATTTAATGTTAAACTTGAGAACAGCCGTGTGGATCTGGAGATCTCCTCTGCTGAAGTGACAGACTCTGCTCTGTACTACTGTGCCCTGCAGCCCACAGTGGCAGGAAACACATCATCTCTGGACAAAAACCTGACAGCACTTGAAACCAGTTGCAACATAAGAACATTACAATGTATGAAGGCATAATGATGCAAATTTGCAATTCAGCCCATCCACACTGCATTTACCTAAATGGCAAGCATAGAAACACTGTTCAAATTTTACCTCTCCGCTTTGAGTGTTTCAAGTTTTATATTCACTAGATATTCATTTATCAAACTCTATTCTGACAATTTTAAGACAAAACCCAGTTTTGTGACTTGAACCTCTGGGTGATGTGTTTGTATTATTATATGTGCTTACAGTATTTCTATAAGTAATTTATTTTTCATGTCATATTTAACACTATTGCAGATGAACTGTAGCAGAATGCTAACAGTTGAATTAGAAATGAACTCATGAACTGTGGTGTCATAAGTTACTTATAATCAACACTTATGTGGTATGATTATCTGAAAAATAAATAAATGAATGAATAAATAAATACCATGAACATTCCACAAATAAAATGAGATTCTTGTAGTAACAAATTGAATTATTGGTTCACAAATAAATGTATCTGACACAAATAAATGTAGCTAGAGATACTTTGATAAAATGAGGGACTTGGCTCCCTGAATTTGATTAGAACAGAGGAAAAACAATCAATTTGTCAAAACTGTCTCAAAACTTCACTTCAATAAATCAATAAATCTATGCATAAAATATTGTATCCATTTAGTTAAATATTATTGTATGTGTGTATATGAGTTTGTGTGTGTGCTTGTGTGTGTGTGTGGGAGTATGTATGTGTAATTAACAACTTGCCTAATACAATGCTCCCATAATAATATAATTCATGAAATTTATAACTGGTTGAAAAATTAAGATAAAACAGACAATATAAACCAGTGTTGCCCAAATAGTACATTGTATCTTGATCCTGTTTCTAGAAATTCAAGATTGCCATGAGAGTGTGATGAGTCCTATAGCTGAACTTTGCAGACCCGCTATGCTAACTCTCCTGTAGTACTGTGTGACCAATGGTTTATGAGATATTCACGAGGTTGTGGGTTAGCGTACTTGTCTATTTAACCCAAGTGAATGCAGTGCCAGACTTATCAGTAAAAAACATATTAAAGCATTCTGATATCACTGAGATTCTGGTTATCTATATTTTCATACTGAAAATGGAATCTTTCCCATTTCTTCTACCATAACTCAAGTAATAATTAGTTTTAAACTTAAAACATTAGTATAGACATGTGTTATGTGGCATTATAACAGCATTTTGAAACAGTTTTTGAATTTGATTTTGTATTTGTCAGCCACTCAAAGCACTTCGATGTGCTTCCTATCAGCTTTACTCACCAGAGTGTTAGTTACTGGGGAAACAAGACCAGGTCAAAACCTAGTATATGGCTGGACCTCGCACACTTCATCCGGCCGACCAATGGTGTAACTCCATCACTCACTCAGTCACAGACATTCGCATTTGTATGGCTGGCCCCGCTGTTGCGGTCCAGCCAAAAACAGTGCTTCATTTGAACTCTGTACTGTAGTGTCTTCAGTTTCCCACAAGATGTCACTGTTTTACTAGGTCACATTTTTTGCTCAATTACTCTGCTTCTTGTCGTGTCAGAGCACTCAAGTCACCAAGAAGTTGCCATTAAAGACTAAACAGTGACCACGTCTGATCTTAGAGAGAGTTGTCAAATGTGTTTGGATAAAATGATTACATATGCTTGAATATGATGAATAATGAATAACAAATTAGTTATATAATTGAACATTTAAAACAGCATTATTATGATACAATCATAATAAAAAATATATTTCAGTTTATTTTGTCCTTTAAACAGTCTTCCTTTCATTGCTCCACTTTTCAGCATGTGCCTGTTCATTGTTACTGGTATGTGACTTAATCATGTACTTGTTCAATTCATTGTATTGATTACTGAGATAAGCCTCATATGGTTGATATTTCATGGACTGTATGTTTTAATTACATTTTTTATGTTGATAGATCCCATAATAATATGACGGCAATGCATTTTAGTTAAAAGGCTATATAGTGTGTTTGTTCAGTGAGTGACAGTATTACAACACAAACCGTTGGTTCAAAGCTCATGTGAGCACCTGTCAACCTAAATGTAGTTTAAATGTAATTTTGCTGTGATTGCTCCATGACATTAGAAAATAGGCCTGTTTCCTGTGGCAAAAAGCCAGGCTTATTTATAAATGACACATTCAGTAGTAGTTCTTTTGCACTCTCATCAGGTCACTGTTGCTCCTCCCACATATTTTCACAGAGAAAGGCACATATTCTGCCCCAGTTTCTCTCTCCTCTAATAACCTGAATGTTCACCTCACAAGAAGATGCAGTTTTTTTCGGGCCTGGTGTTAACTGTTTTACTTTTAGGCATTTCCTCGGGAGAAGTCAAATTAATAAACAAGACGGAAGAACAACACGTCTTCATGGAATGTACCTTCAGCACCAGCCCGTCAGGCTATTATTTATTCTACTGCTCTTCAGTATATACTGCACACTGGGGACCACACTGGCACATCAAACTTTGCCAAACAGCGGTTTGAAGCAACTGCTGGCAAAATCAGTGGCAAAACAATTTTGACAATTTCTAAATTAATTCCGGAAGACACTGCATTTTATTATTGTGCACTGTGGCTCACAGTGATATATTAATGCCAACTCTAATACAAAAACCTGCTAGGATTCCACAACTTTGAAGGTGCTTTTAATCAAAACCAACAAGATGTTAAACTAAGCCTCAAGAGGAAATGCCTCTCGATATGCTATCTACATATTTGGTCCCAGTCCAATGCACCTGTAAACTTTTTGGACTGAATGTAATACGTTTTGTTGTGTAAAAATAATGACAATACGATTCATTTTAATGTCTGATCCATGCATTTGTCACAAAGATTGAAAGTGAACCAACCATCAACTTTAAACAAGAGGAGTGTGTGTGTGTGTGTGTGTGTGTCTGTGTGTCTGAGTTCAGTTACATTAAGCTTGCTTTTCGAATCCTTATCAGTCTTTATTTGAACCATTTCCAACCAATAAATTTGATTTAAAGGCAATTGTACCCAAAGGAGGAGGAGCTAAATAGTCAATTCATGAGGAGTTTCCTGTGAAAACAATGCAGAGGGCGTCTGAGTGGGGGACTTATTCTGCTCTAGTTGTGCTTAACGGCAGTGTTTATTGAAGACAGTTATCATGATACCGTATTATTTGTTTCTTCTATTTTCAACAATGATCGGTAAGTGGCCAAATTTATTTCACATCAGTGGTGTGTTTATGTCATTCAGACATATGGTTTTAAGATTTGAAAAACGCAATATTAAAACTGAATATGAAAATACATTTCTGGGACTGATATCTGGTGCCTTTAATTTGTTATATTATTGTAAGTTATAAGCTAAACAACACATACAATTTTGTCCCCAGGTGACAGCATTGGACAGGATACAATTACTTCCACATCTAAAGAAGAGCATGTTTTGGTTGACAGTGGAATTACTCTATCATGCAACTACTCAGTTGTTAGCAGTGTAGCTGTAAACAGTCTACACTGGTATCGCCAGCACCCTGGATCCAAACCAGAATTCCTCATCCTCGTCATTACTGAGCCAAAGACAGACAAGCGGTTCACTGCTAAACATGATAAAAAGAACAAAACAGTAGTTCTGGAGATCTCCTCTGCTGAAGTGACAGACTCTGCTCTGTACTACTGTGCCCTGCAGCCCACAGTGACAGGAAACATGTAAACTCTGTACAAAAACCCCCGTTTTAAATGTTCTAGCATATTGCATTTTTTATAAATACATCATTTGTGTTAACAAAAACACACACTCCTGTCTGTCTGGCTGATATGGGGGGGGGGGGGGGGGGTTTGTTTAACATGTTTTTAGGGGGCTGTGGGGACAGTTATTACCATGGCATGAACATGAATCAGTGAATGGAAGGATAAACCATTTCAAATAATCCATCTGTATGGGCCCATTGATCTCCATAAAATGTTAACCCGAGTTATATGTTATGAAAGCTACAGCTGTCCATGATGAAGACGCAGGTGACAGACAGAAGTCTAACTTTTTTGCGAATAAATACAGCATTTGATGTTTGTTCACTGTCTGCCAGTACAGAATACTAATTACAGCTGACAGACATAGACCTAACTTTTTTACATGCATTAAATGTGCTATCAATTTTTTTCTTTCTGTGGAAACAGTGGATTATGATGCTAAATAGTGTTTTGTAGTCAGAGGAGGAGCTATAAAAAAAATCAATGAGTGGGAGGAGTTTCCTATTAAAACTACACAGAGGGAGTCAGAGAGGAGGACCTTGGGTGACGTTTGTAAAATGTTGCTCAGTTTTTCCAAATTCAGCATTGCCCAATGTAAAAAGTGCACTACAATTTGTAAAACAGAGAAATTTGTCTAAAACATTGCAATCAGTATTCCAAGAGCAGTGTTCTTCATTAAAGCAAGACTGAAAAATATGATATAAAAATATACATGTTAAATGTTAATGTAAATTAAAATATTAAATGTACATTTTAAATATAAACATAAACATTCAATATAAATGTAATTTTAAAATATAAATATGAAATATTAATATAAATATAAAAATGTAGGCTAAGTGTAAATCCATTCTACAGAATTTCGATTTCATCAGCCACCCAAAACACTCAGATATGCCTCTCATCAGCCTCACTCACTGGAGTGCAGTGAAAAAAAGCACTAATTCATTTGGACTCTGCACTGTAGTACCCACAAGATGTCAGTATTCTCCCCTCAATTACTGAATACCACACTTCGTCTTATGAGAGAGAGAGAGAGAGAGAGAGAGTCAAATGAGATTTTAAGTCATTAAAGTCATTAAAGACCCCTGGATATGATGAATAACAAATGATGATGAATTTGCCACCTAACTGAACATTTGAAACTGAATTATTATGTCATAATCAGAAATAAACTATATTGCCCCATCTTACAGCATGTTACTAATATTACATCTCTAAGAAACACACACATATTCAGTTCATAGCATTGATTACTGACAGGAGCTCCATACTGATGACATTTGATGGGTTGTATGGTCATTAAACTTGTGCTTCTTATGTTACTCAGTCCCTGAATAATACGAAGGGAAAGCATTTCAGTTAAAAGCTATACTGTATATTTGTCCAGTGAGTGGCAGTAGAGCAATGCAAACTTTGGCTCAAAACTCATATGAGCACCTCCCCTTACAGTCTGACACAGGAGTATGTGGGACTAAAGCAAGAGGAGTCCACAGTGAGACATTCACAGCTGCATGCCACATTATTTACAGATTTCTTTCTTTTTAAACCATTAGATAGATGATAAATATATACATAACTTATGACCTGGAGTGTAGTTATGGATATTGGGAGAAATATTATACTTATCATTTGTGCATATTGCTTAGGTATGATTTAACCATTTGCATTGTTTTTTTAAAACTTTTTTTTACATTTGTTTTGTTTGATGCATGCTTTGTGGAACAGATATATCTTTGTTTTTACAGAATGCAGAGCTGAAGACGCAGTGACTCAATCCGCAGGAGATGTGTTTGCTTTAGACGGACACTCAGTGAAACTTGGCTGTAATTATAGCACAAGTGATACATCACCATATCTCTTCTGGTACATACAGTATCCAAATGCATTTCCTAAGTATATGCTGAGAAGATATGTATATGGATCAAAAGACACTGCTCCAGAGTTCAAGGAGAGATTTGATGCTCATCTCAACAAAACCTCGAGCAGCGTACCTTTAACAATACAGAAGGTGCAGCTGTCTGACTCTGCTGTGTATCACTGTGCACTGAGGTCCACAGTGATGATGAAGCATTCAGCTCCATTACAAAAACACTGAGTACAAAGGGGAACATACAGGAATCTCTGAACTGAGTAAGTAGGGTTGATGAACAGCTACCTGGTCGACAGGGAAGGAGAATGGTGGTGGAACCACATCTTTCGAATGCATCATTTTAAAACCAAACCACAAACGGTCGTTGAAAATAAATATTGATCATATTTACACTGATGCTATTTGTCTGTTCATGAACACTAAATATATATTTGAGTTTCTGACAATGACCAAATCCAGAAGTAAAAATTTAAGCATTAGCCTACTCAAAATTCAACTGAATGCCTTCACAGATAATCTTATCTGGAGAGAACAAAACCAATTAAAAAAAATTCCGTAGGGACTTTTCCATGAGACAATAAGGAAGAAAAAAGTGAAATGAAAACTTAGTAATGATGAGTGAGTGTTTCTGTGTTCTCACACCAGAGTGCAACATTAACACATAAATAAGCAGAAATAAGAAACAAACAATACAGCCAACAAACGTAGAACGGCTGTTGATGGTGCATCATAGCCCAAGCCCTAGCAAGCCCTTTACAATTAAAAAAATGCAACCTTCATTAGCTAAGCAAGCCAGTTTACAGAACATTGATGTTCTGAAGCTATGTTCACTATAAAAATACAAAATACCAAAAACAGGTATAATTAAGGAATTTAAATTATATTTCATAATATGCATGCTCTTCCTGCTGAATATTTTATTAGATACAGCAAAGCTAAAAGCCCATTATCCTACATCAGAATGAATGATACATCCACTGTTACAGTATATGATTTTAAATGTTTCAGTGGTCGACTAATATTTCAATAGAAGCATTTTTAGCCAAAGGCACATCTATAGTTAAAAGGCCCAGCCCATCCAGCTTAACCATGAGCTTTAAGCGCACTGATATCCTTCATAAGCTGGAAGAAAAATGACAGGCCCACAGCCCCACAGGGTAATATAATATCACCCAAGGAGCGAGGGTTCAGTCGGTGGGATTGTCTGCATCTCATTGTGCACCAGCAGTCAGGGTGAATCAGCCACCCACACTGACAGCACTGCAAAGCTGCTGGAATGCAAAATAAAAAGTGGCAACTGGATGGACTCACTTATCTGAACTCTACTGAACAGATGTCACATTTGTGAGGCAACACAACACATACGTTCTAAACTGGAAGGTTCGTTAGAACATTATTTTTAAAAGTGGTGGATAATCGGAGAATACAGTAAACGAAGGAGAATGACAAATTCTCTGTTTCATTTAAAAATGACAGTCAGTATTTTTCCTTTCTTTTGCACTCTCATAGGTCACTGTTGCCCCTCCCACACATCCTCACAAAAAACTAAGCCACATATTGTCCCTCAAATTCTCTCTCCTCTAATGACCTGAATGTTCACCTCACAACAAGATGCATCTTTTTGCAGGGCTGGTGTTAACTGTTACCTTCTGTAAGTTACCTTTAGAGACCTCATCAGAAGACATTGGTGTGTTACAGTTACTAATCATTCTTGTGATTACTTAATTGTTATTTTTATTTCTCTATGTATTACTTCTAGGCATGTCCACTGGAGAAGTCAAATTACTAAGCAGGAGAGAAGAAGAACAAGTCTCAATGGAATGCATCTTCAGCACAAGCAGCTTCAACGAATATTACTTCTACTGGTACCGTCAGTACCCTGGGTCAGCCCTTCAGTATATACTGCTCAGGGGGGACGGCTCTCACACGTCAAACTTTGCCAAAGATATATTTGATGCAACTGCTGACAAATCCAGTGGCAAAACAATTTTGACAATTAAAAAATTAATTCCAGAAGACACTGCATTTTATTACTGTGCACTGCTGCAGCTCACAGTGATATATTAATGCCAACTCTCATACAAAAACCTGCTAGGATTCCACAGCTTTGAAGTTGTTTTTAATCAGAACCAAAAAGATGATAAAGCCTCCACAGGAAATGTCTCTCAGCGTGTTATCTACATATTTGGTCCCAGTCCAATACACCTGTAACCTAATTATACTGAACGTAATACACTACATTTTATTACAAAAATAAAGATAAGATTCATTCTCTCTTCTCTTGGGTATAATTTCTGATGCATTCATTAGTCACAAAGATTGGCAGTGCTCCAACCCCAGACTACCACTGATGAGATGAGAAATATAAATTAAACATCAAAGGGTAAAATATGAATACAACATTCTACATGCAAGTATAACTGCTTTACACGCTGTAACAGTAAAGCTTCAGTGGAATAATGGAAACACATGGGTCCTAAACTGTTTAGCAGTATGAGGCTCTTCTGTATGTCTTTAACTATCTTTGGAGCTCCTTCTGTAAAGAGCCAATGAAATTGGCTCCCAAAGCTAATTATCTATCAGAATCCTCCAGTAAGCTGACGGAAGCAAGGTAGTAGGTTATGTGTAAGGTCAGTTACATTAAGTTAGCTTTTTTGTATTCTAGGTGGGTCTATGGTGTGTAAAATAAACTTGTACCTTGACGCGGGGTTATTAAATGGTTCATATGCTTTTGAGAATTAAGATTATATGAACAATGATGAGATGGATCACTGCACACAGAAGACCAGGTTGGTCACAGTGCTTTGCAACAAATCGCTATGAGAGCAAGTAATTACAGCTGTCGTTTATTCACTGTTCCCCTGTACAGAAAGCTCACTACTTTTTTTCATGCATACCAGTGTATTATAATCAAATGTCATACTTATTTCATTCTATATGTGAACCATTTTCAATCAAATAATGCATTTAATTTCAAGACAGTAGCTCGGTATGCGCTGCATATGATCACTTTAACACAAAATTATTTATTTTTAAATTGTAGGTCTGATGTAGTTGCGTATTGTCTCCAGAGGAGGAGCTAAATAGTCAAGCACTAGGAGGAGTTTTGAGTTAAAACTGTAGAGTGAGGTGGAGTGGAAGACTTATTCTGTTTTAGCTGAGCTTGAAGTCAGTGTTTCTTTCTAACAGCTATTACAATGATGTATTGTTTATTTCTTTTATTTTTAACAATGGTGGGTAAGTGACCAACTGCATTTCAGTCTTCTGTGCTACTGTTATGTCATTCAGAGTTCAGACATGAGGTCGTATGGTTTGAAAGCCCAAATATTAGCAATGCAATAAAAATTGCATTATACCACATATGAAAACAATTACTGGCACTAGTATTTGATGCCTTTAATTACTGTGTAATCATAAAACACATCATGTTTTCCGCAGGTAACAGCATTGGACAGGATACAATTACTTCCACATCTAAAGAAGAGCATGTTTTGAATGGCAGCCGCGTAACTCTGTCATGCAACTATTCAGCTGTTAATGTACAAAGTCTACACTGGTATCGCCAGCACCCTGGATCCAAACCAGAATTCCTCATCCTCGTCTTTGCTGACCCAAAGACAGACAAGCGGTTCACTGCTGAACATGATAAAAAGAACAGCCGTGTGCATCTGGAGATCTCCTCTGCTGAAGTGACAGACTCTGCTCTGTACTACTGTGCCCTGCAGCCCACAGTGACAGGAAACCCATTTACTCTGTACAAAAACCTGACTCTAACCTGCACAAGATGCAACATAAAAACATTACAGCATATGCAGACATAATAATGCAGAAGAGCAAATCATCAGCCCATCCACACTATACATTTCCCTAAATGCCAAGCACTGTTTACATCACATATGAATGTGGTGGGATTAGTTATTTCACATGCATTACTTCACATGTACAACAGCCTGAATTCTTTGTGACATGGATTCAAGAATATTCTGGAAACATTCCTTAGGGATTCTGGTCCATGCTGATCGACAGCGTCACGCAGTTCCTGCAGATTTTTCAGCCACACATTAGAGAAACCTCCCGACAGGAGCTCTATTGTATTGAGATCTGGGAACTGTGCAGGCCATTAGAGTAAACTGAAGTAACTGTCCCATTTGTGAACTGAGCTTGAGATGATCAATGTTTTCTGACATGGCGCATAGCAAAGGGTTGCGCATAGCAACAATGCTTAGTCATGCTGTGACATTCAACTGGTTCTCAAATTATATTAAGTGGTTTAATGTGTTTTAGGATGTGGGAAGACATTTCCCACATCATAAAATATTCCTAGTATCTCTGATTCCATTTATCTTAAGTTTCAGATTGATAATAGAATGAAAATCTATCCAATTTCATACACATGTTTAAAATATAACTTTATAAAGGCATTTAATATTAGTGAAGCACATTCTGAGTCAGACATTGCAAGAGCATTTTAAAACAGTTTTGTATTTTATGTTCTTTTTACAAGCCACCTGAAGCTTTCAGGTGTGCTTCCAATTACACGCACTGTAGTGCACCTGCTGGAATAACAGTACTTCATTTGGACTCTGCACTGGAGTGTCTTCAGCTGCCCACAAGATGTCACTATTTGACCAGGTAGTATTTTACCCTCAATCACACGCTTTTTGTCACGCCACGGCAACAAAATCACCACAAAGCTACAATTAAAAATGAAATTTTTAGATAGAGATAAAGATTTCAAATGTCAAATGACATTTGACAAAATTATGAGATGTTTAACTGTGAAGATATACAATTGAATATTTTAAAAACATTATTATGACATAATTAGAATAAATATTACATTACAAATATTAAATATTACACATCTTTCGAAAGTATCATTTTAAAACCAAACCACAAACGGTCGTTGAAAATAAATATTGATCATATTTACACTGATGCTATGTGTCTGTTCATGAACACTAAATATATATTTGAGTTTCTGACAATGACCAAATCCAGAAGTAAAAATTTAAGCATTGGCCTACTCAAAATTCAACTGAATTCACAGATAATCTTATCTGGAGAGAACGAAAAGCAATTTAAAAAAATTCCGTAGGGACTTTTTCATGAGACAATATGGGAGAAACAAGTGAAATGAAAACTTAGTAATGATGAGTGAGTGTTTCTGTGTTCTCACACCAGAGTGCAACATTAACACATAAATAAGCAGAAATAAGAAACAAACAATACAGCCAACAAACTTAGAACGGCTGTTGATGGTGCATCATAGCAGCCCAAGCCCTAGCAAGCTTTGAGACCCTTTACAATTAAAAAAAATGCAACCTTCATTAGCTAAGCAAGCCAGTTTACAGAACATTGATGTTCTGAAGCTATGTTCACTATAAAAATACAAAATACCAAAAACAGGTATAATTAAGGAATTTAAATTATATTTCATAATATGCATGCTCTTCCTGCTGAATATTTTATTAGATACAGCAAAGCTAAAGGCCCATTATCCTACATCAGAATGAATGATACATCCACTGTTACAGTCTATGATTTTAAATGTTTCAGTGGTCGACTAATATTTCAATAGAAGCATTTTTAGCCAAAGGCACATCTCTAGTTAAAAGGCCCAGCCCATCCAGTTTGAACATGAGCTTTAAGCGCACTGATGTCCTTCATAAGCTGGAAGCAAAATTACAGGCCCACAGCCCCACAGGGTAATACAACATCACCCAAGGAGTGATGGTTCAGTCGGTGGGATTGTCTGCATCTCATTGTGCACCAGCAGTCAGGGTGAATCAGCCACCCACACTGACAGCACTGCAAAGCTGCTGGAATGAAAAATAAAAAGTGGCAACTGGATGGACTCACTTATCTGAACTCTACTGAACAGATGTCACATTTGTGAGGCAACCCAGCACATACATTCTAAACTGGAAGGTCAGTCAGACTTATTTAAAGTGGTGGATAATCGGAGAATACAGTAATCGAAAGAGCCAAATTCTCTGTTTCATTTAAAAATGACACAGTCAGTATTTTTACTTTCTTTTGCACTCTCATCAGGCCACTGTTGCCCCTCCCACACATCCTCACAAAAAAACTAAGGCACATATTCTCCCTCAAATTCTCTCTCCTCTAATGACCTGAATGTTCACCTCACAACAAGATGTATCTTTTTGCAGGGCTGGTGTTAACTGTTACCTTCTGTAAGTTACATTTAGAGACCTCATCAGAAGACATTGGTGTGTTACAGTTACTAATCATTCTTGTGATTACTTAATTGTTATTTTTATTTCTGTATGTATTACTTCTAGGCCTTTCCACTGGAGAAGTCAAATTAGTAAGCAGAAGAGAAGAAGAACAAGTCTCAATGGAATGTACTTTTAGGACAAGCAGCTCAGGCTTCTACATATTCTACTGGTACCGTCAGTACCCTGGGTCAGCCCTTCAGATTATACTGTACAGGGGGTACGGCTCTCACACGTCAAACTTTGCCAAAGGACGATTTGATGCAACCGCTGACAAATCCAGTGGCAAAACTATTTTGACTATTTCAAAATTAGTTCCAGAAGACACTGCATTTTGTTACTGCGCACTGGTGCAGCTCACAAGTGTCACAGTGATATATTAATGCCAACTCTCATACAAAAACCAGCTAGGATTCCACAACTTTGAAGCTGTTTTTAATCAGAAACAACAAGATGTTGAAGCCTCATCAGGAAATGCCTCTCAACTTGTTATCTACATATTTGGTCCCAGTCCAATGCACCTGTGACTTGTTTTTACTGAATGTAATACATTTTGTGATGTAAAAATAATGATGATGAGATTTTTTTCTCTTGGGTATAATTTCTGCATTCATTTTTCACAAGCTCTAGACTATAACTGAAGAAATGTGATAATACTAAGAATTTGTATTCCATCAAATCGCAAAAGGGTTTAATCTTAATGCAACATTCTACATGTAAGGGTAACTACTTGGGACATTGTAACAGTAAAACTTTACTGGAACAATGAAATACACATTGGTCCTAAACAATTTAGCAGTATGAGGCTATATGTCTTAAACCCCATCTCTTGAACACAGAAGGGGCCCCTTTTGTGAAGGACGGACAACCTTTGAAAGTGATAATGCCTCCACTCACCTCTCAGTCCGGGTGAGAGTTGTATTCACCTACGCAATAACATCTCTGAGCTGGAAGGGAGATTCTCCATCCCTTATCACACGGAAGATGAACAGCTGATTTACTCAATAGACCCCAACTACCACTACAACATCCGCAGGAGGGCTGGATTATGCCATCCCGCACCGTGAAGCGTCTCTGATCCAGGCCGAAGCCCCCCGGCTGGGAGCAAGACCCAAGGCCCTGGTCAGCTTCGCACCATGCCCAACATAGCCTTGGACTGTAGCCGGTGGGGGTAAATGCTGCGGTAGGCGCTTCTCCTATCCCTCTCCGCCTCGGGACTTTCAACTGAGCAACAAGTTCACCATTTTGGATGAACTGGAAGGCTCCTCTGAGACAGGCAGCCCCCCTCCCAGCACCTGTGGCCAGACAGGCGCCCTTCCTTACTCTCAGTCGTGTTAAGATGCGCGCTACTCCTGCGCAACCTCCTTTCTCTCAGTCGTGTTAAGATGCGCGCTACTCCTGCGCAACCGGGCGTGTGGACTGCTTCTCAGGCTGGGGTGCAGATCCCTCTCGGGGGCTATGACACCCCGCCTGCATCACTGATTGTAGGGGACTCCATTTTCAGGAACATTCGGTCTAAATTTGCAGTAACTCACTGCTTCCCCAGTGCCATGGTTTAAAACATTTACGTTCATAATATTGTTGTTCTAATGATGATACCACAAATCAACAGTCCGAAATACTCAAGTGTATGAGGAATACAGCGTTTCAGGTAAATTCTTAGTCTCCACATGTGGCTACAAATGGTTCAATTGGTAATTTTAATCTCTTCTGGGAGTGTGTATACTTTTCTAGAAGAGATTGTAGCCCATTCACCCCAGCTCGCGGTTTAAAAGCAAAAATTCTTCATTTAATTCATACTTTCTCTCACCAGGGACTACCTTGTACTGCCACATGTTTGGCATCATCATGTTGTGACCGGTCAGAGCCAGTTTACTCCTGTCTGCCATATCCCTGCTTTTATCTCTGTGTGACTCTCTTCTCTTCAAAATGCTGTTAGCCGTAGCCACACAGGTGGTTATACAGTACCACAAATCTGAAGAAGATTCCTATTTTAGACACTAATTATAAACTCTGCAGTAGCTCTATCCTAGGACAATCCTAGATTTTTATTCTCAACTATAGATCAATTGATTCATCTTATTCCCATTGTGGATAGAAAAACATTCTTTCCAGCTGAATGCGAAGAATTCGCCATGCACTTCAGAGAAAATTGTGCTAAGATTGCACTATTGTATTTAGATGATTAGTGTTTGACACCATCATAATACTGAGATATTTTTTAAATTTGCATCAGTCAAGCAAATCACTCAGGTCCTAATCAACCAGTCATAGAAGTGCACTTGCTGAAAAGCACTACTCTACTGGGCCTACTCTACTGCAGTGTAGTGTCTTCAGTTGGCCACAAGATGCTGCCATTAATTCACTGTGTTGTTTTCAGAAGATGTGGCACAGACTCAGACAACCTAAGTTTCATAGTGAACAATGAAAATACCAGAAATATGATTGCCAGTGTTAGAAAAATCATGTGAGGAGAGTAGTAGCACAGAAAATACTAACTTAGATGGTATAATTGAAATTGCTAATAGCTTAAGTAAAAAAACAGTAATGAGCATGTGATGATTATGAGCATTATATGGATATGAGCAGCCACAACCACCAGAGACTGGCAGATGCAAAATCCCAGGGGGTGGGTAATACAGGAGCTAGAAGAACAAAACCTCTTCAGCACTGTGCTGTTATGCCTCACTGAGAGAGAGAACACATACAGGGACTTAAACACACTGAGACTACAAACACAAATGCTTCCCTTATTCTGTGGGATTCTACTTTTTTTAATTGGTAAGTATTTTTTTTCATTCTGTCCACTTTTCAGATCTGGCTGTTTTCGTAATTTACTTGCTGATTGAAGCGTAAACATTTGTTTTAAACTTATAATGTAGTACTTGTTTACAAAATATCAATACTTCAACTGAAATATAGAATTTCAATGTTACCGTGTTCTTGTTTTATGTTTTTTAGGCAACACACAAGGTGACTCCATCCATCAAAATCACTCCTTATACCTGATGGAAAAGGAGAAAGCATCACTGTACTGTCAATATGAAACTACTGACAGTACTCCTCGTCTCTTCTGGTACATCCAGCAGGAGAATAAATCACCAGAGCTCATCCTCAGTAACTTTAATGCCCATGGAAATGCATATAAGGAAGGAATCACAGCAGATCATGAAAGGTTAACAAGACCTTTAATATGACGATAGCTGCAGCTGTGCTGTCTGACTCTGCCACATACTACTGTGCTCTGAGGCCCACATTGTGTGAGTCTGTTTCTCACCTCATAGGAAAACCTCCCTCTTTGCCTAAGCCCCTGTGTCATGGGCATATTCAAAGGCATTGGCATACATTTGTCTTTTAATAGAATCTATGTATCATATTGCTTTTAAAGCCATTTATGTATCTGGTCTTTCTGCTGAAGGGATTTCTCTCAATATGAAATAAAAATTAGCTGCAAGACAGAAGGGGTAAAGTAACAGATCACATATACGCAGGATACTCTGGGAAATAGAGTCCTCCAGGGGCCTGTAATGAGACCGCTTACATGACCCACACCTCAGCATCAAAATACATAAAGAAGTAATTTTTAACAACCTAGATTTTTCCAGACATTTTGTAATTTTAAATGAACACTGACAAACATAACGTGTTAACTTGGCTTCTTGCCTCTTGTTCCTGCATTTGGGAATTGTCTGGATTTCTGTGTTTCTGATGATGATGATAATAATAATAATAATAATAATAATAATAATAATAATAATAATAATAATAATAATAATAATAATAATAATAATAATAAGTGGTTCCCAGTGTCCTAGCTAAAGTCCCATCCTGGCTCTCTCATCCTGCTTCCTAATCATTCGCTGTTTTATTTGGCCAAAAAATGTTCTCTCCCTCCCCTCCTCAGCTGATGTATGGTGATTGATCTGGTGCAAAATGGCTGCTGTGCATCACCCAGGAGAGTGCTACTCATTGGTTGTGGATGTGGAGAGTTCCCCCTCATCACTGTAAAGCACTTTGAGCATCTGGAAAGGCCAGTGCCATATAAATACAAAGTTTCATCCATTCTTGTTTAATTATTATGTAATAATTATCACTGCTATTCTAGAACCATATATAATTTTTTGAACTCCAAAGGAGGAGCTTAATATTCAACAAGTGGGAGGGGATTCCTGTTAAAACTATGCAGCGGGAGACAGAGTGGATGATGTATTTTGTTCTAGTTGTGCTTAAAGTCTGAATTATTTTTCTTCCTGAAAGCTATCATGATTTTGCAGTGTTTGTCTCTTATATTTTCAACAATGGTGGGTAAGTAACATGCTTAAGTTCTTATGCCTGGTACGATAATCTTTTCCAAATAAATTCCAAATCCAATTAAATCCAAATTTGCTATTGTTATTACCTGGAATAGCTCATTGAGCTAACTATACTGTATATTAATATTTTCATCCTATTGTATTGGCGATAAATGTGAAATATAAGCAGTCATAGTGAATTAATTTCAACCCATTATTTCTGCAGGAGGCAGTTTGGGGGATGCAATTACACCAGTAACTAATGCAGTGAAATCGTTGGAGGGCAGCAAAGTTACTCTGTCATGCAACTACACTGGCACTGCATACAGTCTGCATTGGTATCGCCAGTTCCCCAACTCTAAACCTGAATTCCTCGTCCTTGTTACAAGCAAAGAAAATAAAAATGGGAGGTTTTCTGCTAAACCTGACAAAGAGAATAGCCGTGTGCATCTGGAGATCTCCTCTGCTGTAGTGGCAGACTCTGCTCTGTACTACTGTGCCCTGGAGCCCACAGTGACAGGAAACCCATTTACTCTGTACATAAACCTGACACTGACTGAGACAAGATAGAAACAAAGAAATATAATTTAATTTTAAATGTCATCACATATTTCTTATATTATTATATTCTGCAAAATGGCCGCTTATGTAACCAAAGCTCATGGTAAAATGTCCAGTGTTAATTCAACTGGACCAGAGCAGGACCACATGTACTCTGTAAAAGTTGATTTAACACTGAACGTTTTGCTGTGCACCCACTCCTGTCTATATGAATATGTCAAAAGGGGGGATTTGTTTAATTGCTTTTTAAATTGGTGTGTGTGCATTCAGTTACTACAATGGAATAAAGAAATGAATCATCTGAAAATCTGTAATGGGAATGCATATAAAATACTCTTTGAGTAATACATTTAATCTCTGTGTTTCAAAGTTTCCTCTCTGAAGAAATAAAATATGGGTTCAAGTGTTTCATTTGGAATTTCATTATTTCAAACATAGTGTTACTAAAGTGTTAAATCCCAAATAGCACAAGCAGAAAGCAGCTTTGATCCAAGACATCTGTATGGGCCCAGTGATCTACCATGTGAACCTGATTTTCCTTAACAATCAGATATGGATGCTGTTTCCATGATGAAAACACAACTGACAGACAGAAGTCTCCCTTTTCATACTCAATATGTGCTGTCGTGTTGTTGTTTAAAAAAAAAAACTTTTTCTGTGGAAACTGGATTATGATGCTCAGTAGTGTTTTTGTATCCAGAGGAGGAGCTACCAAGTTAGTGAGGGGTGGTTCCTGATACAAGTTTGCAGAGGGAGTCAGAGTGAAGGACTTAACCTCTTGTAGCTGTGCTTGAAGTCAGTGTTTCTTTCTAACATTCATCATGATGCTCCACTGTCTATTACTTCTGTTTTCTACAATGGTGGGTAAGTAACATCCCACATTCACTTCATTTGGGCTGGTTGTTTGAAACATCATGCTGCTAAGTTTAAATAGACATACTGTATAAATAAAAGTTATGTATCAAAGTCATTTAACTTTAACTCATAGCCTACCAAGTATTTCATAAATCTGAATACAAACCTGTATTTTCACAATGTTGGGGAGAGGTTTTATTTTATTGTACTTGAACTAGAATACTTGAACCATATTATGTATGTATGTGTGAATTATTGTGCACTGTTTGTGAATTTTTTGCAGGTGATAGTTTTCAAGATTCAATAATTCCACTGAAGGACACAGTACATGCCATGGAGGATAGCAATGTTTCACTGTCATGCACATACACTGGCACTGCAGGCCTTACAAAGTATCTGCACTGGTATCGTCAATATGACACATCCAAACCAGAATTCCTCATTCTCATTGGAGATGTACGTGGGAGTGAGACGAAGAGAGATGGACGATTTAATGTTAAACTTGAGAACAGCCGTGTGGATCTGGAGATCTCCTCTGCTGAAGTGACAGACTCTGCTCTGTACTACTGTGCCCTGCAGCCCACAGTGACAGGAAACCCATCATCTCTGGACAAAAACCTGACAGCACTTGAAACAAGTTGCAACATAAGAACATTACAATGTATGAAGGCATAATGATGCAAATTTGCAATTCAGCCCATCCACACTGCATTTACCTAAATGGCAAGCATAGAAACACTGTTCAAATTTTACCTCTCCGCTTTGAGTGTTTCAAGTTTTATATTCACTAGATATTCATTTATCAAACTGTATTCTGACAATTTTAAGACAAAACCCAGTTTTGTGACTTGAACCTTTGGGTGATGTGTTTGTATTATTACATGTGCTTACAGTACATCTATAAGTAATTTATTCTTCATGTCATATTTAACACTATTGCAGATGAACTGTAGCAGAATGCTAACAGTTGAATTAGAAATGAACTCATGAACGGTGGTGTCATAAGTTACTTATAATCAACACTTATGTGGTATGATTATCTGAAAAATAAATAAATGAATGAATAAATAAATACCATGAACATTCCACAAATAAAATGAGATTCTTGTAGTAACAAATTGAATTATTGGTTCACAAATAAATGTATCTGACACAAATAAATGTAGCTAGAGATACTTTGATAAAATGAGGGACTTGGCTCCCTGAATTTGATTAGAACAGAGGAAAAACAATCAATTTGTCAAAACTGTCTCAAAACTTCACTTCAATAAATCAATAAATCTATGCATAAAATATTGTATCCATTTAGTTAAATATTATTGTATGTGTGTATATGAGTTTGTGTGTGTGCGTGTGTGTGTGTGTGGGAGTATGTATGTGTAATGAACAACTTGCCTAATACAATGCTCCCATAATAATATAATTCATGAAATTTATAACTGGTTGAAAAATTAAGATAAAACAGACAATATAAACCAGTGTTGCCCAAATAGTACATTGTATCTTGATCCTGTTTCTAGAAATTCAAGATTGCCATGAGAGTGTGATGAGTCCTATAGCTGAGACTTTGCAGACCCGCTATGCTAACTCTCCTGTAGTACTGTGTGACCAATGGTTTATGAGATATTCACGAGGTTGTGGGTTAGCGTACTTGTCTATTTAACCCAAGTGAATGCAGTGCCAGACTTATCAGTAAAAAACATATTAAAGCATTCTGATATCACTGAGATTCTGGTTATCTATATTTTCATACTGAAAATGGAATCTTTCCCATTTCTTCTACCATAACTCAAGTAATAATTAGTTTTAAACTTAAAACATTAGTATAGACATGTGTTATGTGGCATTATAACAGCATTTTGAAACAGTTTTTGAATTTGATTTTGTATTTGTCAGCCACCCAAAGCACTTCGATGTGCTTCCCATCAGCTTTACTCACCAGAGTGTTAGTTACTGGGGAAACAAGACCAGGTCAAAACCTAGTATATGGCTGGACCTCGCACACTTCATCCGGCCGACCAATGGTGTAACTTCATCACTCACTCAGTCACAGACATTCGCATTTGTATGGCTGGCCCCGCTGTTGCGGTCCAGCCAAAAACAGTGCTTCATTTGAACTCTGTACTGTAGTGTCTTCAGTTTCCCACAAGATGTCACTGTTTTACTAGGTCACATTTTTTGCTCAATTACTCTGTTTCTTGTCATGTCAGAGCACTCAAGTCACCAAGAAGTTGCCATTAAAGACTAAACAGTGACCACGTCTGATCTTAGAGAGAGTTGTCAAATGTGTTTGGATAAAATGATTACATATGCCTGAATATGATGAATAATGAATAACAAATTTGTTATATAATTGAACATTTAAAACAGCATTATTATGATACAATCATAATAAAAAATATATTTCAGTTTATTTTGTCCTTTAAACAGTCTTCCTTTCATTGCCCCACTTTTCAGCATGTGCCTGTTCATTGTTACTGGTATGTGACTTAATCATGTACTTGTTCAATTCATTGTATTGATTACTGAGATAAGCCTCATATGGTTGATATTTCATGGACTGTATGTTTTGATTACATTTTTTATGTTGATAGATCCAATAATAATATGACGGTAATGCATTTTAGTTAAAAGGCTATATAGTGTGTTTGTTCAGTGAGTGACAGTATTACAACACAAACCGTTGGTTCAAAGCTCATGTGAGCACCTGTCAACCTAAATGTAGTTTAAATGTAATTTTGCTGTGATTGCTCCATGACATTAGAAATTAGGCCTGTTTCCTGTGGCAAAAAGCCAGCCTTATTTATAAATGACACATTCAGTAGTAGTTCTTTTGCACTCTCATCAGGTCACTGTTGCTCCTCCCACATATTTTCACAGAGAAAGGCACATATTCTGCCCCAGTTTCTCTCTCCTCTAATAACCTGAATGTTCACCTCACAAGAAGATGCAGTTTTTTTCGGGCCTGGTGTTAACTGTTTTACTTTTAGGCATTTCCTCGGGAGAAGTCAAATTAATAAACGGAAGAACAATAAGTCTTCATGGAATGTACCTTCAGCACCAGCCCGTCAGGCTATTATTTATTCTACTGGTACCGTCAGTACCCTGGGTCAGCTCTTCAGTATATACTGCACACTGGGGACCACACTGGCACATCAAACTTTGCCAAACAGCGGTTTGAAGCAACTGCTGGCAAAATCAGTGGCAAAACAATTTTGACAATTTCTAAATTAATTCCGGAAGACACTGCATTTTATTATTGTGCACTGTGGCTCACAGTGATATATTAATGCCAACTCTAATACAAAAACCTGCTAGGATTCCACAACTTTGAAGGTGCTTTTAATCAAAACAAACAAGATGTTCAACTAAGCCTCAAGAGGAAATGCCTCTCAATATGCTATCTACATATTTGGTCCCAGTCCAATGCACCTGTAAACTGTTTGGACTGAATGTAATACGTTTTGTTGTGTAAAAATAATGACAATACGATTCTTTTTAATCATCTCTGGGGTATAATGTCTGATCCAAGATTGAAAGTGAACCAACCATCAACTTTAAACAAGAGGTGTGTGAGTGTGTGTGTGTGTGTGTGCATAAGTTCAGTTACATTAAGCTTGCTTTTCTAATCCTGATCAGTCTTTATTTGAACCATTTCCAACCAATAAATTTGATTTAAAGGCAATTGTACCCAAAGGAGGAGGAGCTAAATAGTCAATTCATGAGGAGTTTCCTGTGAAAACAATGCAGAGGGAGTCTGAGTGGGGGACTTATTCTGCTCTAGTTGTGCTTAACGGCAGTGTTTATTGAAGACAGTTATCATGATACTGTATTATTTGTTTCTTCTATTTTCAACCATGATCGGTAAGTGGCCAAATTTATTTCACATCAGTGGTGTGTTTATGTCATTCAGACATATGGTTTTAAGATTTGAAAAACGCAATATTAAAACTGAACATGAAAATACATTTCTGGGACTGATATCTGGTGCCTTTAATTTGTTATATTATTGTAAGTTATAAGCTAAACAACACATACAATTTTGTCCCCAGGTGACAGCATTGGACAGGATACAATTACTTCCACATCTAAAGAAGAGCATGTTTTGGATGGAAACCACGTTACTCTGTCATGCAACTACTCAGCTGCTAGTGTACGAAGTCTACACTGGTATCGCCAGCACCCTGGATCTAAACCAGAATTCCTCATCCTCGTCTTTGCTGAGCCAAAGACAGACAAGCGATTCACTGCTGAACACGATAAAAAGAACAGCCGTGTGCACCTGGAGATCTCCTCTGTTCAACTGACAGACTCTGCTCTCTACTACTGTGCCCTGGAGCCCACAGTGACAGGAAACCCAGTTACCCTGTACTAAAACCTGACTTGATTCTTGAACAAAATACAAAGACAAAGTTCAATATTCAATTATGATTGTTTCCCGTAATATACTATTATGTTATAGTTTGCCCATTAAATTAAGTTATAATGGCACCCATAAAAGCAAAAGCAGTTTTAAAACTTTGTACGATATTTATGTGCATGCATCATATTTATGTGATTTTCTTCTCACGTGGCATTTTGATGACGAGCTTGTCTCATGCTAGAGGGGCTGTTATAAAGCCACTGGGACCTGTTCATAAACAGGTTCTAAAATTTTCCAAACATAAAATGTGTCAATAAAGTGATTGTAAATTATTGACAGCTTCAGATTTTACTCTTTATTCTTATTTAATTTTATTCCATCTTTCTTTTCATTTTTTTTGCAGTTTGCAGCTTGATACTGAATTTTAATGCACCAAATTAATTTTATGCAAACTATATTGTCTGTTGTTGATGTTGTTATGTCTTCTATGTGCATCTGTGATTTCCTTGTTACTCAGATATTGTGTCCCATTACTGAAACTTGCACAAGGATTGCAGACTAAAATTAGACTTGGCTAAGTCTTGAACAACACTGAAAATGTCAAACATTATAAATGGTTCCTGAAATAAATAAATAAATAAATATTTTGTAGGTTTTGATGTCATTTCATCAGGCTCTCTCACTACTCAGTGCACTATTTTCTCCAGTTTTCCAGAAGATATCGCCATTATACGGTATAGTATTTTTCCTGTACTACTTCCTGTGATGCTATAGCACTCAACTCACTTCAATATTATGAACAAAAATATTCATGTGTCTCATACAAAGAACTAGATTGTTATACAATTAGAGAGCAAAAGTCTGTTTGAAACAAGTGATAGTATTCATAAAAAATAAGTAATATTGCTGTGCATTCCAGTGATAATGTCGAGTGCTAATTCTACTCTAACAGTGTTAATTCAGCTCTACCAGACACCATTTGGTCCCCATTTACTGTGGGGGCCAAATGTCACCAGACGCCTATGACAGTTCATCTATGAAAAATTATAATTTTTTCCACTTGTGCAATTCACACTGTACCATGTAAGAAACTTTGCGGTACATTTTGTGTGATCCTCTCCTCCAGCTTGGTGTGCACTTTTTATTACAGCGTATGCGTCTCCTTCATTTCAGTACAATGTGGCCAAAACAGATGTTTTTGATTCCTTATGACAAAGTCTACTTTTTGAGCAGTGTCTTACACAAATATGCTACGTTAAATCAAGTCGCCAACACAAAATTCAATTTCTGTGTGAACAGTAGAGGATGTTTGAAGATGTGATGCACAGTTTTGTTTTGCTCCAGAGGAGGAGCGAGATAATCAATGAGGGAGTTCCCTTTTAAATCTATGTGGGGGAGTCAGAGTGGAGGACTTATTCTGTTCTAGCTGTGGTTAAAACCAGTGTTTCCTTCTGAGAGCTATCATGATGTTGCACTGTTTTTTTGTTATATTTTTGACAATTGTGGGTAAGCTTGAAAGCCTTCACACAGCCTTAAAACTGAATTTGTCTAATTGCATTAATACATTTTGAGATTACATAGCAATTGAGTAACTGTGTTTTTTTAAACTCCAGGGGACACTTTTGAGGAAATGATCACAACAGCAACTAATGCAGTACATCTCATGGAAGGTGCCAATGCTACACTGTCATGCAACTACACTGGATCAGCAAGCAATCTACAATGGTATCGGCAATACCCCAGCTCAAAGCCCGAATTCCTCATCCTCAGGTACACAAGTGGGAAAAGCACAGAAGGACGGTTTACTATGAAACTTGATGAAAACAACAAACATGTGCATCTGGAGCTCTCCTCTGCTGAAGTGACAGACTCTGCTCTGTACTACTGTGCCCTGGAGCCCACAGTGACAGGAAACCCATTTACTCTGTACATAAACCTGACACTGTCTACATCAAGACAGAACTATAGATATTAGTATAAGCCTGTCTTGTATGTTTCAGGTTGCGATGCACAGTCCCATTGATAGTAAATAAAAAAGTATCTTCTTTATTTTAAATAATTCATAAGTAATTCACAGGTAAATGACACTCACTTGTATCTACATGAAAATGTAATGCATGAGAAGTGTAAATAAAGTTACTATCATGCAGATATTTACAAATGAATGGAAATCTTCTATAATTATACTGGAGTAATTTTTATGGAGCTCATTTGAAATATTATGATTACAAGAACACAAATAGATTTTCATTTATGGCTGGCTTGGTAGAGTAAAATTTAAATCAAGCTATTTATCCAAATGTATACCTGTTTGTAATCAATAAGATACTCACTTGTTATCATTTATATAAATTATTTAATGCGTAAAATATTATATCAAACGGGGTAAACATATGTCCACAAACTTTACATTGATGAATTGCACTGTAGTGTCTTCAGTTTCCCACAAGATGTCGCCATTCCATAAAAATGGAGGAGATTGTAAATGAGTGTTCAATATTCAAGATGTGAGGTCAAGAATTTGAAATAAAGCTTATGAACCAAGAAAACGTGTTTGAATATTGTATTTTCTATAGAAAAATACTGGACAAGAAAAATCAGTTCAAGCAGATAGTAAAATTTCTAGCAGTAAGATGCATTATATTGTTCAATTATGTAGGTATAAACTAATAAATATAGAAAGTGTGCAATGATTATTACTTGCTAAAAACAAATGCTAATGAGTTATTTATTTTTGTTTCATGTTGTTATTACATTACATATTACACATGGTGTGCCAAAAGAGACATTATTGTAGAATATTTAATAAATCATCAAACTCTGTTTATAAATGCAGTGATTCCATAATTTGTGCCAGTACTATATATTTGGACATTTTATTTATTGTGCAATAGATTCTTCATGTATGGATAACATATTAATACTCATAATAATTAACTGAAGGTGAGAGAGGACAAGTCATCAGAGGAGATGTAACACTGCAGCACAATTAGTTGTAGAACACAGATGGATACTATTACTGTAGTCCTGGAGAACCAACATGGTATTCTAGCTTTTAATTTTAGCCTAAAATTAGCAACTAGTTTAGACTTAAAGAATGAGGTAAGATCTGTTAACTGTATAATGATTGTTCCTAAAACCAATTATGTGCCGAAGATCAATAAATACCAAGGCATCTTTCCAGAGCCAGTACTGGCTACCCTGTTCTGCAGCCTTATAAACTCCTCCCCATAAGCCCGAGACTACAGCAAAGAGAAGCTAAATGAGTGCCGACAGCTGTTAGTTAGAATTCACTGCTGCTGTTCCCATACTGAATAGACTGGTTTGCTATTTAAACCAATTTTACAGTGCAGTTATGAACACTGGGCTGAAGATATTACTGATTATTTGTGCCAGTGGCTTTGGTATGTGTGATTTCTTATTTGATTTTTTCATTGTTATATATATATATATATATTACTACAGATCATTTGTTTTTGTTCTTTTTCATAAACTTTTTTTTAGATAACTTTGTTCTGTTTTCAGAATGCAGAGCTGAAGACACAGTGACTCAGTCCACAGGAGATGTGATTGCTTTAGAAGGAGAACCCGTGACACTTGGCTGTAATTATAGCACAAATGCTCAAACACCAACTTTCTTCTGGTACATACAATATCCAAACGGATTTCCAAAACACATGCTGACCCGGAGCACATATGGGAACAAAAAGACTGAGACAGAGTTCAAGGAGAGATTTGATGCTCATGTCAACAAAACCTCGAGCAGCGTACCTTTAACAATACAGAAGGTGCAGCTGTCTGACTCTGCTGTGTATTACTGTGCACTGAGGCCCACAGTGATGGTGAAATATTCACTTCCCTTACAAAAACACTGAGTACCAAGTGGAACATACATGAATCTGTTTGCTTTCTTCTTATGCAATATTGTATAATTCACAGGATACTTTTTAAGATTATGAAATCTACAATTAGATTGTGACTTTTTTATTATCAACTATTGCACTCTATTATACAGTAGATACTCATATTATTAGTTATCATATAATCTTAGATTGATTATGATGCAATGTTTTAGTCTATATTTTTGGGATAATGTGCCAATACCATATCATACATTATTTAGAAGATTTTGAAATGTAGCTTTTTATCATTAATTAGTGCAGTCTGGTTTACATAGTTATCTTTCATATATGATGCATCCAGAAGATCATCAGACCCTACACACCAGCCAGACCTCTCTGTTCTGCCACTTCTGGACGCTTGGCACCTCCCCCTCTTCGTGTCTGTACTTCCCGTTCGCGTCTGCTGTCTGTCCTGGCCCCTCGCTGGTTGAATGACCTTCCCGTGGCTGTCAGAACAGCAGAGAATCTGACTACCATCAAGCGCAGACTAAAGACTCATCTCTTCAGGCTGCACCTCTCCCCACCCCTCCCTAACCTCTAGTTTAGCTCAATGTACCTAGTTAGGCTAATGCGATTACGTTAGTTTTGTATTTGGCACGATTGTTTTGTTTGATTCTGATTAGGCAAATGTGATTTCAGTGCAAGTCTTGTACTTGGCAGGATTGTTTTGTTTGTTTGCTGAACAGGTTACCCTACAGGGTTGGAGTCCTGATCTATGTGGTCACTTCTGGCACTACGATCATTACTTCTCTCTAGTGTGTTTTTCTGCACCTCTGCACTTTGAACTGATGCATTTGTACGTCGCTCTGGATAAGAGCGTCTGCTAAATGACTGTAATGTAATGTAATGTAATATAATCTGTCATATAATCTAAGGGACAAGTTGAACTGTTTCCAATACTGTGCCCTGCAACTGTGACTAAAACAATTAACAGGAATCGAGTGAGTGCACTTTCACTTTCACCTCCTGAACCATCATCTTCATCATTAGAGTGAAGAACGACCTGAAGTTGCAGTTCTACTGATAACATTTCTTTCTGAGGCATGTTTCTGAAGAATTAGAGCTGCAGTGCTCCGTGCTCCGTGCTCCCTGTGTGCTTTCAGCAGCAGCTATTACTGTCGGCCACGAAACAGCCGAAATTTATCAAAAAGTAGCAGTGCTTTTCAAATGAAAATATGGTTTTATTGTCAGTCAATCTGATGCATTCACCACAGCATAACAAAAAAATAAAATAAAAGAAAGAAAATGATACTAGATATGAGTTTTTCAATGAAGATTAACCAAATGAGCCATCCAGCAGCCAGACGTGATGCAATGCTTTTTGGTTTCTGGTACAAAAACAGCCATAAAATGAAACTCAATGAAACTAAATGACAATTTCCTGATGATATGAATAACAGGATGACTTTCAAATATTTGTTTCTAACAATCCAGATGCATTTTTTTTCTTGATTGTTATAGTCAATGGGCTGGCATTTGGAAACAAAATCACAAAATTTTAGGACAATAAAATAATAAAAAAAGTAATAAAAACCAAAGATCAAAAGACAAGCCAAGACAGTGACAAAATGAATTTCATAATTTGGATAAATCTTTCTTAAAAAGGGATAAAAATCACAATCAAGTTTGCTGTATTGTAAAATAATTATATGCCAGCATCATTTATCTGTTGGAAAAGCACAACCAAAAGTGTATAGTTTAACCGTTTTAGTCTCTCTTAAATTATCATCGCAGCAACATAGCACCTCCCACTAATCACAAAAAAGACACATAGAGTACCGCTTCCTGCCTCAGGTTCAATCTCCCCAGATAACCTGAATGTTCATCTATTAACAAGATGCACTTTTTTGCAGGGCTGGTGTTGGCTATTTTCTTCTGTAAGTTTTCATTAGTGAATTTCCTGGAAATTCACTCATAAATCCATAATTTGTATAATTTACTATCTACGTTTATTTGTTTACCTTCTTTTTTTTTTTAGGTTTTTCCTCTGGAGATGAAGTCACACAGGAGCAGCCATCTGTACAAAAGACAGAAAAAGAAGAAGTCTCCTTGAAATGTTCCTTCAAGAGCACGAGCAGTGCTTATTACATCTTCTGGTACCGCCAGTACCCGCAGTCAGCCCTGCAGTATATCCTGCAAAGATCCCAAGGATACAGCCACACAGAAGATTTTGCTGAAGGGAAATTTGAGTCAACAGTTTCCAGCAGTGAAGCATTTTTAACTATTTCAAAATTAACCCCAGAAGACACTGCTGTTTATTACTGTGCTCTGAGTCCCACAGTGATATATTAATGACAGGTCTCATACAAAAACCCACTAAGCTGCAAAAAATACCTAATAACTTTCACAGCTTTGAAGCGTTTTGAGATAACCTCAACAGGAAATACCTCTCAGCCTATTGTTCATAAATCTGGCCCTGTTCCAACGCACATGCAGTGTGTTTGTGCTGAAAGTGATGTGTTTTGCAATATGAAATGAATCATAATATTCATCTTCCTCTCTCTGTAATGTTATTCCTTAAATGCTCAACTGTTACAAATGGCAAGAATGTATCCCCACTAATTTAATTGTTGTGATATCATTAAGATAAATATTCTACTCAATCAATAATAAATGTTAATTATTTTACCTGCTGCCAATTTATTTAGATTTACTGACAACTATAATAATAATAATAATAATAATGTCACCTCACAGGAAAGAGGTCCTGGGTTTGAATCACAAAATAAGTTATAAAAAAGCTGTTTTCTATATCTATAAATATCAGACCAAAGAATCTTTTACAATAGCTATTACCACTAATGTTTTCACAAATGAGGGCATCAATACAAAATTTGCTTCATATGGCAGTAGATAGTCTGATGCTCAGTTGTGCCCAGACGTGTAATATTCAGTGAGTGGGAGGAGTTTGCTGTTAAAACTGCAGAGGGCTTTAGAGTGGAGGACTTATTCTGTTCTAGCTGTGCTTAAAGTCAGTGTTTCTTTCGAACAGCTATCATGATGTTACACTGTTTATTTCTTCTGGTTTCAACAATGGTGGGTAAGTTTGAGAGCCTTCATGTAAAAGCTGAATTTGCTTTAATTATGTTGTTTTAAAGCAACTGATTAAGTATGTACTGAGTGTAAATACAAAGATGTTTTCACTGCAGGTCACAGTTTTGAAAACATAATTACATCAGCAACCAAGGAATTTCATCTCATGGAGGGTGGCAATGCTACACTGTCATGCAACTATTCCGGTAGCGCTAACAGTCTACACTGGTATCGGCGATACCCCAGATCCAAGCCTGAATTCCTCATCCTCATGGCTATAAGCGGAGAAAAGACAGTCGGACAGTTCACTATTAAACTTGATGAAAACAAAAACACTGTACAACTGAAGCTCTCCTCTGCTGAAGTGACAGACTCTGCTCTGTACTACTGTGCCCTGAAGCCCACAGTGACAGGAAACAAATTTTCTCTGTACAAAAACCCGAAAGCACCTGAGACATGATAGAAAAAACTACATTTATAAGCAGAGCAATGTTTCCATCACTAGGCACGTTTGTATTACCTTGATTTGCTTTGGTTTTTTGCAGGCCACACACTCCTATGCAGTTTCTCCAGTAAAGAACTAAAAGCAGGCGTAATTCAAACAATATCCTGTGATGTTTTGTCTCGTCTTGGTTCTCTACCACAAAACAGAATTTATGCAACAGCCTACCAATCAAATCAAAATCTGATCCATATACAATTTCCTGTGTTCTTACCAAAATCATAAAATGCAATATCAGATTTCTCAGGAAAGTGGATACATTAAAGAGAAGAGCTGCATGAAAAACAAGTGTAAATGGGATCTTCTCCTAGTGAACATGAACTACAATCATTCAGCCATAGGTAACCGCACCTACATTAGATTACAATGCATTGGCCTGAGGTTGCAGACTGGAGCAGCCTGCCTGTCATATAAGGATTAAAGAGAGACTGAAGCTATTGTAGATCTGACCTC
The DNA here is from genome assembly GCF_018555375.3 of Anguilla rostrata. Taxonomy (NCBI): domain Eukaryota; kingdom Metazoa; phylum Chordata; class Actinopteri; order Anguilliformes; family Anguillidae; genus Anguilla; species Anguilla rostrata. The sequence goes on from NC_057938.1 coordinate 12,239,050, forward strand.
TAGGCTAGTATCACAAGTTTTTAGAAAGGTTTCAGGTAAGTTCTGACTCAGAATAGTGGATAAGCTGCAGTGGTTTGCTGCCACCGGCATGGAGAGAATTGAACTGGTGCAGATGAAGGAGAACAAGGGCCTGTACTTGGATTGGAGCAGAGAAGGTGGTGAGGAAGGGACATATGCTGAACTAATGCCAAAAACTGCCTACAATAGTGCTGTCAATATCACAGACACTAACGTGAATTTCTTGTACATATTTTCACATGCAGGTGGAGAAAGATACAGTTAAACATGAAAAATATGAATCTGGAGATTTCCTCATCTGAAGTGACAGACTGTGTACTGTACTACTGTGACCTGGTGCCAGTAGTACAGTGTTGAGTGATATTTACTCTAAACCAAAACACAAGAATTACAAAATAAATTCAGAAATATTGTTCTGATGCTCTGATAATATCCAGCTATATACTTCCATGAATTATATTAGCATGTCCCATAATTTATTTTGGCAATTAAAATCCAGTCCTGCATAGGAATGGCAGTGGAATCATAATTTGGCTAACATTCAGTCGTTGATTACATTATATAATTAGATTGGAGCCATATATCATTTACTGGAGTAAATCTTCACCTCATGTTGAAAACTGTCATCACAAATAAAATACAGACAGATATAAGGCTGTCAATATAAACTGGAATTTGTAAAACTGTAAGAGTGTGCAGTTACATTTTTAAGTTCAGTTAAAAAGAGTTTTCCATGTATAAATATGTCAGGTTATTCACTTATTTGCAATGAAATGGTCCCTAATAGACTAAAAAAATAAAATACAAAGTAACTTCAGGTGTGCTTCTAATAGCCACAGTCACTGCTTTGCCTCAGAAGACTGTAGTGCATTCATTATTCCACAAGATGTCACCATTTAACTATGTAGTACTTCCTCCACTTTTTGTGTCTGATGAAGCTGAGTGAGCCTCTCCATTAGGGATAGGCATTTCGATGATTTTCAGTGCTTGAATATTCATACGTGTTGGACTGTTGCTAGTAGGGGTGGGCACAAACAATGTATCTGTCTTACAAACAAGATCTGTATTATTTTTTTCTGTACAAAAATGTACAGTGGGATTGCAAATTCCTGTATATTTTAAATGCAAATTAATATATGTTATGGACAATTAAAGTACTGGAAAAAATTATGGAATTTGAATCATACATTATCACAGCAACTGAAACAATTTAAGTATTCTGGTACAATGTCTACAATGTGCTAGGCACTAATTGGTAATGCTTTTAAACATTATTTATGTGATAAGACAACTAACTTAACCATTATATATACATATATATATATATTAAACTTAAGTCAAACCAAAATTGTCAGAATTTTTACGCGAATGGCTGGATCACTAATTAATTAATCAAAAAGCCCACTGGATATGATATGATAAATTTTTTTTTAACAAATTTTTATACAGAGGCCACATTGTGATACAGGCACCAATTCTCATAGGTCTACAGTCTTATAAGCACCTCCCCTTAAATCCTGACGCATTGGTTAGTTACAGACACAAAGAATGGAAACAGGTTTTAGTGAGAGTTCACTGCTGCAGCCCCCCTACTGTATAGACTGGGCTCCTGTACTTTAAACTAATTGAAGCGTGCAGTTATGGACACTGGGCTGAAGATTTTACTTATTATGTGTGCCAGTTGCTTCGGTATGTTGTGAGTTTTTTCCTCATTTATTCATTGTTTTTGTCTGACCCCTGCTTCATGCTACAGATATATCTTTATTCTTTTTACAGAATGCAGAGCTGAAGACAAAGTTACCCAATCTACACAAGATGTGATTGCTATTGAAGGACAATCAGTGACATTTGGCTGTACTTACAGCACAATGAATGCACAAAAGTATCTCTTCTGGTACATACAATATCCAAATGGATTTCCTAAGTACATCCTGAGACGAGACACAGTTACAGCTGGGGAAACTGTGCCAGGGTTCGAGAGATTTGATGCTCACCTCAACAAAACCTCAAGCAGCGTACCTTTAACAATACAGAAGGTGCAGCTGTCTGACTCTGCTGTGTATTACTGTGCACTGAGGCCCACAGTGATGATGAAGTGTTCACCTCACTTACAAAAACACTGAGTACAAAAGGGAACATACAGAGGTCTGTTTGCTGTCTTCTTATGCAATGATGTATAATTCACAGGATACTTTTTAAGATTATGAAATCTACAATTAGATTGTGACTTTTTTATTATCAACTATTGCACTCTATTATACAGTAGATACTCATATTATTAGTTATCATAAAATCTTAGATTGATTATGACGCAATGTTTTAGTCTATATTTTTGGGATAATGTGCCAATACCATATCATACATTATTTAGAAGATTTTGAAATGTAGCTTTTTATCATTAATTAGTGCAGTCTGGTTTACATAGTTATCTTTCATATATGATGCATCCAGAGGATCATCAGACCCTACACACCAGCCAGACCTCTCCGTTCTGCCACTTCTGGACGCTTGGCACCTCCCCCTCTTCGTGTCTGTACTTCCCGTTCGCGTCTGCTGTCTGTCCTGGCCCCTCGCTGGTTGAATGACCTTCCCGTGGCTGTCAGAACAGCAGAGAATCTGACTACCTTCAAGCGCAGACTAAAGACTCATCTCTTCAGGCTGCACCTCTCCCCACCCCTCCCTAACCTGTAGTTTAGCTCAATGTACCAAGTTAGGCTAATGCGATCACGCTATTTTTGTATTTGGCAGGATTGTTTTGTTTGATTCTGATTAGGCAAATGTGATTTCAGTGCTAGTCTTGTACTTGGCAGGATTGTTTTGTTTGTTTGCTGAACAGGTTACCCTACAGGGTTGGAGTCCTGATTTATGTGGTCACTTCTGGCACTACGATTGTTACTTCTCTCTAGTGTGTTTTTCTGTACCTCTGCACTTTGAACTGATGCACTTGTATGTCGCTCTGGATAAGAGCGTCTGCTAAATGCCTGTAATGTAATGTAATGTAATATAATCTTTCATATAATCTAAGGGACAAGTTGAGCTGTTTCCAATATTGTGCCCTGCAACTGTGACTAAAACAATTAACAGGAATCGAGTGAGTGCACTTTCACCTCTTGAACCATCATCTTCATCATTAGAAGAACGACCTGAAGTTGAAGTTCTACTGATAACATTTCTTTCTGAGGCATGTTTCTGAAGAATTAGAGCTGCAGTGCTCCGTGCTCCGTGCTCCCTGTGTGCTTTCAGCAGCAGCTATTACTGTCGGTGATGAAACAGCCGAAATTTAGCAAAAAGTAGCAGTGCTTTTCAAATGCAAATATGGTTTTATTGTCAGTCAATCTGATGCATTCACCACCGCATAACAAAAAAAAGAAAGAAAATGATCCTAGGTTCACAAATATGAGTTTTTCAATGAAGATTAACCAAATGAGCCATCCAGCAGCCAGACGTTGTGCAATGCTTTTTGGTTTCTGGTACAAAAACAGCCATAAAATGAAACTCAATGAAACTAAATGACAATTTCCTGATGATATGAATAACAGGATGACTTTCAAATATTTGTGTCTGACAATCCAGATGCATTTTTTTTTCTTGATTGTTATAGTCAATGGGTTGGCATTTGGAAACAAAATCACAAAATTTTAGGATAATAAAATAATAAAAAAAGTAATAAAAACCAAAGATCAAAAGACAACCCAAGACAGTGACAAAATGAATTTCATAATTTGGATAAATCTTTCTTAAAAAGGGATAAAAATCACAATCAAGTTTGCTGTATTGTAAAATAATTATATGCCAGCATCATTTATCTGTTGGAAAAGCACAAGCAAAAGTGTATAGTTTAACTGTTTTAGTCTCTCTTAAATTATCATCGCAGCAACATAGCACCTCCCACTAATCACAAAAAAAGACACATAGAGTACCGTTTCCTGCCTCAGGTTCAGTCTCCCCAGATAACCTGAATGTTCACCTATTAACAAGATGCAGTTTTTTGCAGGGCTGGTGTTGGCTATTTTCTTCTGTAAGTTTTCATTAGTGAATTTCCTGGAAATTGACTGATAAATCCATAATTTGTATAATTTAATATCTACGTTTATTTGTTTACCTTCTTTTCTTTTTTTTTTTTAGGTTTTTCCTCTGGAGATGAAGTCACACAGGAGCAGCCATCTGTACAAAAGACAGAAGAAGAAGAAGTCTCCTTGAAATGTTCCTTCAAGAGCACGGGCAGTGCTTATTATATCTATTGGTACCGCCAGTACCCGCAGTCAGCCCTGCAGTATATCCTGGAAAGAGGATCCCAAGGATACAGCCACACAGCAGATTTTGCCAAAGGGAAATTTGAGTCAACAGTTTCCAGCAGTGAAGCATTTTTAACTATTTCAAAATTAACCCCAGAAGACACTGCTGTTTATTACTGTGCTCTGAGTCCCACAGTGATATATTAATGACAGGTCTCATACAAAAACTCACTGAGCTACAAAAAATACCTAATAACTTCCACAGCTTTGAAGCGTTTTGAGATAAACCCAAAACAGGAAATACCTCTCAGCATATTGTTCATGAATCTGGCCCTGTTCCAATGCACATGCAGTGTGTTTGTGCTGAAAATGATATGTTTTGCGTTATGAAATGAATCATAATATTCATCTTCCTCTCTCTGTAATGTTATTCCTTAAATGCTCAACTGTTACAAATGGCAAGAATTTATCCCCACTAATTTAATTGTTGTGATATCATTAGGAGAAATATTCTACTCAATCAATAATATTGTAAATTATTTTACCTGCTGCCAATTAATTTGGATTCACTGACAACTATAATAATAATAATAATAATAATAATAATAATAATAATAATAATAATGTCACCTCACAGAAAAGAGGTCCTGGGTTTGAATCACAAAATAAGTGATAAAAAAGCTGTTTTCTATATTTTTGAAAATATCAGACCAAAGAATCTTTTACAATAGCTATTACCACTAATGTTTACACAAATGAGGGCATCAATACAAAATTTGCTTTATATGTCAATAGATAGTCTGATGCTCGGTTGTGCCCAGACGTGCTTAATATTCAGTGAGTGGGAGGAGTTTCCTGTTAAAACTGCAGAGAGCTTTAGAGTGGAGGACTTATTCTGTTCTAGCTGTGCTTAAAGTCAGTGTTTCTTTCTAACAGCTATCATGATGTTACACTGTTTATTTCTTCTGGTTTCAACAATGGTGGGTAAGTTTGAGAGCCTTCGTGTGAAAGCTGAATTTGCTTTAATTATGTTGTTTTAAAGCAACTGATTAAGTATGTACTGAGTGTAAATACAAATATGTTTTCACTGCAGGTGACAGTTTTGAAAACATAATTACATCAGCAACTAAGGAATTCCATCTCATGGAGGGTGGCAATGCTACACTGTCATGCAACTATTCCGGTAGCGCTAACAGTCTACACTGGTATCGGCGATACCCCAGATCCAAGCCTGAATTCCTCATCCTCATGGCTATAAGCGGAGAAAAGACAGTCGGACAGTTCACTATTAAACTTGATGAACAGAAAAACACGGTACAACTGAAGCTCACCTCTGCTGAAGTGACTGATTCTGCTCTGTACTACTGTGCCCTGAAGCCCACAGTGACAGGAAACACATTTTCTCTGTACAACAACCTGACACTTCCTGAGACAAGATTGAAAAACAAAATGCATAAACAGAGCAATGTTTCCATCACTAGGCAAGTTTGTATTACCTTGCTTTGCTTTGGTTTTTTGCAGATCACACACTCCTATTTAATTTATTCAGTAAAAAACTAAAAGCAGGCAGAATTCATACAACATCCTGTGATGCTTTGGCTCATCTGCATTCTATGCCATATAACAAAATTTATGCAACAGGCTGCCAGTCAATTCAAAATCTGATCCATATATAATTTCATGTATTTCCCACCACAACCATAAAATGCAACAGCTATTCGATTTTTTGGAAATTGGATACATGAAAGACAAGGGCTGCACAAAGGACAAATGAAAATCAGATCTTATATGAGAAGATAATGCTCCCCACTCCACCACTGTGCTGCCCATTTCCAGTCATATATTTCCGTGAATTACAGTATCATGTACCATGTTATATTTTGACAATTAAAGTCCAGTCCTGCAGAGGAATTGATTTAATTTGAGAATTTAGTTACCTCCATGTGATCATATTGTGGACAACATTCTGTGGTAGGTTACCTTATATGAATATATTGGAGCAATTTGTTATTTTCTTGGGTAAATCTTTATCTCATATGGGATATTGTCATCAGTAATACAATACAAATAGATTTGTATGTAATTCTATCAAGATAAACTTGAATTTGAAGTGTAATAGTCTGGAGTTAAATTTTTAAGTTAAGTTAAAAAAGTTTGCAGTGTATAAATATGTCAGGTTACTCATTTAATTTGTAATGTAGTGGCCCCTCATACCAAAATACATAAACATCCTGAAGAATATCTAAATGGCAAACAAAAAAAAAAAAAAAAAAATTTAATAAACGAAGAACCTTAAAATATTTTCTTTACTCACTCAGGTGTGCTTCTATTAGCTACAGTCACTGCTTTGCCCCAACAGACTGTAGTGTATTCATTTTTCCACTAGATGTCATCATTTCACTATGTAGTTCTTTCTCCGGTTTCAGTGAGTGATGAAGTTGAGTGGACCTCTCCATTAGAGATAGATGTTTGAATGATTTTCAGTGCTTCACTACATGGACATAATAATAATAATAATAATAATAATAATAATAATAACTATTTATTTATTTATTTATTTATTATTAAAGTTATGCCAAATTGTGATGAATTTTTATGTGAATGACTGGATCACTAATTAATATGCAAAATGGCCACTGGATATGAGAAAAAGATGCAGTCACAAATAATTCCACAGACGGGTCACATTGTGATACAGGCACCAATTCTCATAGTTCTACAGTCTCATAAGCCCCTCCCCTTAAAGCCTGACACTGTTAGAAACACAAAGAGTGGAAACAGCTTTTAGTGAGAGTTCACTGCTGCAGCTCCCATACTGCACAGACTGGCCTGCTGTACCAATAATTTTAATTTTAGAGGACAGTCATGGACACTGGGTTGAAGATTTTACTTGTTATGTGTGCCACTTCCTTCGGTATGTTGTGAGTCTTTTCCTCACTTATCCTCCTGCTTATTACTCCTGATTTGCGTTTCAGATACGTATTTATTCTTTCAACAGAATGCAGAGCTGAAGACACCGTTACCCAATCCACACAAGATGTGATTGCTATTGAAGGACAATCTGTGACACTTCGCTGTACTTACAGCACAATCGATACACAAATTGATCTTTTCTGGTACATACAATATCCAAACGACTTTCTGAAGTACATGCTGAGACGGGATAAATTTACAGCGGGGGAAACTGCGCCAGGATTCAAGAGATTTGATGCTCATCTCAACAAAACCTCAAGCAGCGTACCTTTAACAATACAGAAGGTGCAGCTGTCTGACTCTGCTGTGTATTACTGTGCTCTGAAGCCCACAGTGATGATGAAATATTCACCTCACAAAAACATTGAGTAAAAAAAGGGTACTTTCTTCTTAAGCAATGTGAAATATTTTGTGGGAGAATGTTATGCAAACAGATAATGTACCAAACTGATAAAGTGCAAAGACCATATCATACATTTTTATTTTGTGAAATATGACTTTTTTTTAAACATTAATTAGTGCAGTCTGTTATAATATGTATCTTTCATATACTCAAAGATGATTATGAACTCTTGAATATTTATTTGTATTTTGAAATTTAGTTAGGACACAGTGTTCGGAAAACAAAATCTGAGAAGATGTGCCTGTGCCTTGTAAGTTTGTCTAAAGCAATTAACAGGAATCTAGATTTCACAATTGCATTCACATGTGAAATGATTCATCAAAGGACAAAATATGGTTCAATCCCCAATTCTCAGGTTCATATTTAAATATATGTAGGATATTTAAGCATATAAAAATACTATTTAGCACACCAAATATATATTGTTTTTACACATAAGAAATCTAGTATTTCTTTACTTCTTATATGAATGTTATATGTTGCATACTATAACCCATACTATAACCCAGTGGATTAAAATCTCAAAGGGAAGATTAAAGCACAAAAGTTAGCTGTTAGCCTCATCCTAATCCTCTTTATCTATTTATTTATTTTGTTTTTGCTTTACGTCTTTGTTTGTTGTGTATTTCTTGTGATTTTTCTGCGGGTCATCAATAAAAAAAAATCTCTTTTGTGAAACTGGAGAAGATGTCCATCCATTCAATATTTATACCAGGTTATTCCTGGTCAGGGTCCCGGGGGGTGCTGAAGCCTACTCCAGCACTCCCCGGGACCCAGCAGAGGCAGGAATACACCCTGGACAAGCCGACAATCTATTGCAGGGCACGCACACCATTCACTCACCATTCATACCTATGGGCAATTTAGAGCCTCCAATTAGCCTGCATGTCTTTGGACTGTGGAAGGAAACCGGTGTACCCAAATTCAAACAAGGACCTTCTTGCTGTGAGGCGACAGTGTTACCCACTGCACCACCGTGCCGCCCTCTGGAGAGTATGTGATGCATTAAACAGTGGGAGGAGTTTCCTGTTAAAAATGTACAGAGGGATTCAGAATGCTAGCCTTATTCTATCATTGCTGTGCTTAGTCAGTGTCTCTTTCAAACAACTGCCATGCTGCTGCAATGTTTATTACTTCTGTTCTCAACAATTGTTGATAAGTGACAGGCTATATATTGTTCTTACCTGTGCAAATTGAATTCAATAAAAAGTGCAGTTTGGAAGGCTTCACAATAAAGATCAACTTTCTGAATATGTTGTATAATTGCTGAAATATTCATTAATTAAATTTTATATGTAAATATAAAAGTCTGTTTCTTTTGTTTTCTGCAGGTGTCAGTTCTGAAGATGTAATTGTGCAATTGGCAAATTCAGTGCATGCTTTGGAGGGAAGCAATATAACACTGTCATGCTCCTACACTGGTTCTGCGTACAGTCTGCACTGGTATCTGAAACACCCCAGATCCAAACCTGAATTTCTCCTCCTCATTTTGGCATCCACCATGTATGTTACAAAAGCTGATCCTCCGTATCCCAGGCTGTCAACTAAACTTAATAAAACAACAAAACAAGTGGATCTGGAGCTCACCTCTGCTGAAGTGACAGACTCCGCCCTGTACTACTGTGCTCTGGAGCCCACAGTGACAGGAAACCCAAAAACTCTGCACAAAAAGCTTGCTACACATAAGATGGCAGCCTAGCACCACTAGATGGTGTAGTATATCAGAAAGCAATATTTATTCAGTCTGTAGTATATAGATATAGATGAATCCCTACAATCAGGACTCAAGAGTTATAGAATGTGTGAAGCCCATAGAAAAGCAAAATCCAAGAAGAGATCTCATAGTTGTTTCTTTCATTTCTCCTAGACACAAATGAGCTATTTTTAATACTAAGGTGAGACCAAAGGCTTTTTCTTCTACTTCTCAAATTCAACCGCATACAATTTATAACCACATTTATGTCTTACTCTGATCAAAACAAGAGATCTCTAAATTATCTTAAATAAGTATAATTAAGGTCTCCTGAACACGGGACCATGAGATCAGAGAAAGAGCTCAAAGAAAACTCAGCCATGACTCCTAGGATCGCATGATTCTTCTCAACTATGTCTCAGTTTTCTCATAGTGACCTCATGAGAAACAACTGCATCTCAATTCAATATCCATTCGTCTTACTGAGGTCTCAAATTCATTCTCTCATTATCTCATCTTTTCTCCTAAGGGGGTTTTAGCAGAGACTGGAGCAACAATTCAGATTGAAGTGATCTCAAAAAGATGTACAATTGAGATCTTACTACTTTCTCAAGAATTAAAGAAAAGACTATCCTGAGCAAAAGATTTTTCCTCTGGGAGGTTACCAAAATAATATTTAACCAGACTTTTTAGTCTCTGAACTTTCTGTGGAATTTTAATAATGCTGAACACAAAACAGGCCCAATAACAACAAGAACAATAATAACTGTTTATGATGTTAATTTTTAATTTCTACAATTTTGTTTATTTCAAAGATAATATGTATTATTACTGGTTAGTGCTGGTTCTTAGGAATTATTTGTCATATACATTTTTTATTTTGTCACTGGGATTATTCTAACTGATAATTAATATGGTCAAATGCTCCAACTTTCAGGGTGTGTAGCCTGGTCAAGAGGAAGTCACGATTTAAGATTCAAGATCCTGTATTGGATCCCTTTGGTCGCATTTATTTTTGTAAATGATAGTAGCCTGATATTCACAGTTACAAATAAGACCAAATAAGGAACCATGAATTCTGTTCTGTAACTGAAAATTCTTCAGGAGAATATATGGTAATCTGTTTGTGAGCTGAAGCTCAACCACTGGGTTATGCAGTAAGACAATGATCCACTCAGCACATATCAGCTGAGGTGGAGAAGGAGAGAACAATAATTTTACCCAACTAAACCGGGTGGGAGGTTGAGAGATCCAGGTTGGGAGTTTAGCTAGGACACGGGGAACCCCATGATCTTTGCGGTAAGTGTCATGGGAGTAAGGACCTTGGTTTAAAGTCTCAAACCAAAGGCTGTGCCACCAACAGCACAGTTTCTTCATCACTGCACTGGGGCATTTGGGGTATATTTGTAAGAAGATCAACCCCTGCTGGTCCACCAACACCACATCCAGCTGCAACTTAATTTTCCCAGGACGTCTCCCATTCAAGTTTAACACACCCATTTCCACAATTCCACCTTTCTTTCCACCATTCCGCAAGAGCAGGGCACATGGTGATATGGCTGCTGGTTTCTCCCTCTATGTAAATGGTGGTTGGAACATTCTGGAGTAGATATTGGCGGATGAAAGATGGGCTTTATCAGTATGCCTGGGTTGGTTGTAGATAGTGGATAAAGATTATGAAGCAAGCAAAAGTGGTGCCTTAGTAGTGTGACCCAGTGGAGTTGATCCTTAGATGATCTCTATGTCTGTTTCCTTTTGTCACTTTTGTTAGTTTTTGTTACTTTTGTAGTCCATTATTCCCTGAATCAGTTTATTAAATTGTCTTTTCTTTCATCCCAAAAATATTCTATAACTATTGGACTCCATATGGGCAAAATAGGTGTCTGCCTCATTGTAAAGTTTGACATCTTCTGCCCCAACCATCTACCTCGGTTGTGTGTTTTAAAAAGTGTTTAAAGAAATAATTGGGAAAATTACACATACTTTGCATCATGGGAGCACTTATTCAACTGCGATAAAGTGCTACAACCTTTTTGTATAATAATAAATTGTGTACGCAGGAGCCAGATGAACATTATGCACGTGCTTTCATGTGTAATTCACTTCTGTACGCGTCAGTCGGCCACCACACTCAGGGGTGGCTTAAGACTGACAAATCTTAAGGGCCACAATAAAACTGTAAAATAGTGTTCCAGATGTGACATGAAGATTACTGAGCGGGAGAATATTTAAGTTGGGACATTAAAGGGCTGTAATTGTTTACTTCTTGGAGAGAAGTTCAACTGCCGACTAAAAAGTGTATTTAGTTTTGCAAGTAATTAAGTCAAAAAGAATGCATTTAACTTGCCTGTTCATGGTAAGAAATGAAGACTTTACCCTTCTCTGAACTCTGAAGCCTCTGATGGTTTTATGGGTGTTGAAAGTAGGAACAGAATGTGTGGGGGAGTTTCCTGTTAAAACTATACAGAGGGAGTCAGAGTGGAGAATGCATTGTGTTTTAGCTGTGCTTAAAGTGAGTGTTTCTCTCTATTGGGTGTCATGATGCTGCACGGTTTCTTAGTTCTGTTTTTAACAATGTTGGGTAAGTGACAAACTGCATTTCTTTCTCATTTATGGTAATACTATGACATTCAGATGTTTTGTTCAAAGTCCCTACAGTAGAATACAATTGTTGTATTATAGAAAATTGCAGAAATGGATGCTTCTCTCTCAAGAAACCATTCATGGAATTAATCACCTTTATGAACATTAAGTAGACATTATTTAATATACATAAAATATTTCTTTCCTGCAGGTGGCAGTTTCCAGGATGAAATAACACCAACATCTACCACAGTGCATGCTTTGGAGGGAAACAATGTTACACTCTCATGCAATTACTCTGGTTATGCAAACAATATACAATGGTATCGTCAATATCCCAGATCCAAACCTGAATTCCTCCTCCTCATCTTGGAAGGTGCTGGAACTGTAGAGAAGGCTACACCTCCAGATCATCGTCTTTCTGCTAATATTGATAAAAATAAAAGAATCGTGGATCTGGTGATCTCCTCTGCTAATGCTGCAGACTCTGCACTGTACTACTGTGCCCTGCAGCCCACAGTGACAGGAAACTCATTTATGTTGTACAAAAACCTGACAGTACTCGGAAGAAGACATTTTCAGTTATGGTTTTATGATTACGGGGTAGATATTTCTGTCAAAAATCTAAATAATCTGAATGAATTTGCTCCTCTGACCTTCCCTATTTCACCAACACCTCCTCTCTTCTAAAACTGTCTACATACATTACATTACATTACATTCATTTGGCAGACGCTTTTATCCAAAGCGACGTACAAAAAAGTGCATTTCATGGTCGTAGACAACTGCTAAACACAGGTTCAGTAAGGTACGATACTTATTTTGTACAGCTATTTCTAGCCGAGAACAGTGAACACTATTCTGGCCTAACATCTGCAAAGCCAACTAAGCAGAAGAATAAGCTACAGTATTAGGACAAATATAAATTACCAAGAGGTGTTGGGATGGGGCAACATGTAACAAGTGAAAGGAAAAGGGTTTTTTTTTTCTTTAAAAAAATAAAAACATACTTTTCTTTAGGTTTGCATCTTTATTGGTACACTACTGTGCCCTCCATAATGGCACCTTTCATAAAGGTATTTTGAGAAATAATATTGTATTTCTATGAAAGAATATAACTTTTCAATTTTTTGATCATATCATATAGTTCATTATTTGTGCTGCTTATTTTATACAACCTTTTTTGGCTGGACCGCAACAGCGGGGCCAGCCCTACAAACGCAAATGTCTGTGACTGAGTGACTGAGGGGGTGATGAAGTTACACCATTGGTCGGCCAAGTTATGAGGTTACACCATTGGTCGGCCGGATCACGGGTCCAGCCATATATTAGGTTTTGACCGGGTCTTGTTATTCTTTATGCCAATAATTTTGGAGCACATTGGTTGTACACACATTTGAGCCCATACACTGGTCCAGAGAAACTGTATAAATACAGTAACATAATTTTAGTTGCCACTGTGACCTCAGTGGAGTTATATAATGAAAGTGTGAATATTTTCATAAATTAAAAAATGTATATATTTTTTACAGCTTAAACTGACAGATAAGACTTACTACTCACTTACAGACATCCACAGCTATAGTGAGTTCTGTTTTTTGATTGGAATGGTTACAGGAAACTGATCCTTAAAACTAAAATATTTATATCCAGGTCATTTAACGTCAACATTTGGAAGCGCTCATTCTGAATGTTAGGCAGAACAAAAGGCTGCTGATTAAAGTACACCAACGTTTCCCTCCACCAGAGGGGGCTCTAAGCAGCGTCTAAAATGCCTTCCATCTGCATTTATAATTCATATTTTGACATCTCGGCTGGGGCTTTTCTGTGTGTTTGCATGGGGTCTCCCCATGTCCACGTGGGTTTCGCACTGGTACCCCGGTTTTCTCCCACAGTCCACAGTTACATTTAACATGTTTGTACAGCACTTCATCACATCAGTTACTCTTTGACATTGTTTTTTAAAAATATCAAAACAGGAAAAATGAAAAACTACACATTTTTCTCTCATTCTATAAATCCTGCCTTCATTTTAAAGAGGAGAACTCTCTTTTATATGCTCACTAAAATAAATACAGCGTTTGACAAATAAAATGAGAGCGCTGTAACTGATGAAATATTCTTTGCATGATCACAGAGTATAAGTCTCAGTATTCCAAATGGATGAATACAATGTTGTTAAAACCTGTGGGCTCCCAAGTGACAAATTACTACGGATATAGGAAGAGATCAAAGAGAACTTTGACTGCATAGGAGATATATAAAATATAATATAATGAGGCAGGCTTAGAAACACATAACCAACTTAAATGGATAGCTGTAGCTTTACCATGAGTTTGATAATAAATTAATTAGGAGTCTTTTCAATGATTTTATAGGTTAGCTAGCTCGCTGGCGACAATGACTCGATCATAAACATTTCTGTGATACAAATGCTTGTTTAGCAGAAATTAATTCGATGAAGTGTAACAGTAAATTCAATTTGTCAACATATTACACACAATATAGCCACCCATCCCCTTTAATTTGTATGTGAAGAAAGGAAATACAGAACTATTTCTGTAATGGTTTCACTGCACATACATCAAATATATGAAGGTATTGAGTTCACTGCACAAATATTAAACATAAGAAGGTATTTCAGGAAAAACACAGCAGTAGATATGACAGAAGATTCATTTTTCATGTTACCAGATTATATATTGATCTTCAGAAGTAATATACATTATCACACTAAATGGCTATTTTAGTCCAAAAATTATCATGAATCAGTCAATAGAGCCTTGGTGTTTCGGAAACAAGGAAAGAGCATTTAACATATTTAAGCATTTGTAACTTTATTAACACAACAAAGACATACCATTTCCACACATACCGCATTGGTATTTCTTTATATGTAATTTAATTGAGTGCATAGCAGACTGTAACTTGACTACTAGCGGAGCGAACAAGGGACAAATTAAAGCCCAACCCCCATGCTCAGCATCATCTACAAATGACAGACTCTGTTGATTTATCTTCTTTTGCATTCTCATCAGAGCACACTTGGTCCTCCCACACATCCTCACAGAAAAACTAAGGGCATATATTTTGCCTGAGGTTCTTCTACAACCTGAGGGTCAACTATATAACATGATGCAGCTTTATGTAGGGCTGGTGTTCACTATATACTTTGGTAAGTTTAATTTATTGACCTCTTTGTAAGTCTTTGTTTTGCTTCTGTCATTAATCTTTCCTAGCATAATATTTGCTTTGGTTTGTTTATTATTTTTAGCCGTTTCCTCTGGGGATGAAGTCAATCAGGAGCAGAAATCAGAAAATGGGATAGAAGAGCAACAAGCCTCCCTAAAGTGTACTTTCAAAACAAGCAGCAGTTATGCTGACCTTTACTGGTATCGCCAGTATCCTGGGTCAGCTCTTCAGTTTATCCTCTACAATGGGAACAACAACCGCAAAGCAGAATTTGCCAAAGTGCGATTTGACTCAACTGTTGACAAATCCGCAGGCACAACAGTTTTGACCATTTCAAAATTAATTCCTGAAGACTCTGCCGTCTATTACTGTGCGCTGTACCACAGTGGTACATTAATGGCAACGCTAATTCAAAAACCTGCAGAGCTAGAAGAAGTGAATTGGCTAACCTCAACAGGAAATACATCTCAACATATTGTTTACAGATCTGGCTGCAGTCCAATGCATCTGTACTGTGTCTATACTGAATATATTACAGTTTGTGGTGTATAAAAATGGTGATAATTGGTGTTAAATACTGATGATAATTTTAATGATGTGATAAATTTAATTTCCTTTTTTCTCTGTGTGATGTCAGTTATAAATACGCTTGTATTGATTTCACAAGAAATGACCCCCTCTGAAGAGATGGTGTGTCACTTTGAGTTCATTTCAGTCACTTGTTTTATTCATCCATTTCTCCTTGGTCCTTCCCTGATCTGGAAATCAACTGAGATCCGAAATCTTCAAGGACATTCCAACCCGTTTAATGCTCCTTTGAAGGAGCTAGGAACAAGGAGCTAGCAGGCTCCTGAAGGATGCTTGTGCAAGGAAACAGGAGTGTATCCTTTGCAGAAGTGCTGTGACATATGAGTGATTGAGCTGTGGATCCACCTCTTCCCATCTTCCATGTCAGTAATTCACATAGCTTCAAACTGATGCTTGAAAGAGCAAGGAGGTTCCAATTGCCTAATACGCATTCCATTGATTCTTCTGTCCTCGTGTCCTTTTCTTGGTTTCTTTTCTTGCATTCTCTGATGAGTAGAGCTAGGAGCTAAGAAAGGATTCAAGAAAGCAGGGAAGAAAAAAATGTGATTCAAATGCACCCAAAGAACATTATCGCATTCAGATCAGGAAAACCACAGGTTTCAGAATCCAGTCCCGGAGGACTGCAGTGTCTTCTGGGTTTTGATGGGTTTCAGCACATTTAAGTTGTCAATTGGCTAAATAATCAACTCATTTTGTTCTCTTAGGGCTTAATTGTCTGCTGATTGAAAGGAAACCAAAAAGAGGAGTTTGACAACCCCTATGCCTGTCCCCCAGTCCCAATTCACCTGGGTCAGCACTCGCTATTCCAAATTTTGGTTTCACATTATCGGCTAACTGTTTGAAGTTCAGCATTCAAAGCTGCCCATTGCTCAGTACCCTTCGAAGACTAGCCAGCTTTCCGTTAGATTTGGATAGGCAGATAGGGAGCGGAGGTACTGGTCAGTTTGCAGTACGTTCCCTTTACCCATTTCCCTTATCCTTCACCCTGTAATGGTCTGTCCCTAGACCAGATTGTAACAATATAAAATTATAATTTTTGGTTGTAGTTCATTATCTTAAAAACAGGCTCCATTAATTGACAAAACCTCCCCAGTAACAGGAACCTAAATACTTTATACTGTACTCTGGGAAATTCAGGGCATAGGAGGAGGAGCTATGTAGTCAGTGAAGGAGTTTCTTGTTAAAACAATGCAGGAGAATCAAATGAATGACTTACTCTGTTCTGGTTGTGCTGTTCTGGAGCTTCTTTCTAACAGCTATCATGATGCTGCATTGTTTATTTTTGTTTTCAATCATGTTGGGTAAGTAACAAACTGCATTTCTTTCTCAGTTATGGTATTGTTATTACATAGATGTTTTGTTCCTAAAGTTAAATTCAATTGTTGTATTATAGCAAATTGTATTAACAGATACTTCTCTATCTAGAAACCGTCCATAAAATACATATGAATACAAATATTTGCATTTTAAATTTTTCATGAAAATGAAATAGATATTGATTAATATGCATAAAATATTTCTTTCTTGCAGGTGACAGTTTTCAGAATTCAATAACACCAAAATCGAACACAGTGCATGATTTGAAGGGAAGCGATGTCGTGCTGTCATGCAGCTACTCAGCAACTGCTGGTTTTTCGAACAGTCTACACTGGTATCGGCAATATCCCAGATCCAAACCTGAATTCCTCCTCCTCGTCTTGGAAGGCACTGGAAGTGTACAGAAGGCTACACCTCCAGATCCTCGTCTTTCTGCTAAACTTGATATGAACAACAAGCGTGTGGATCTGGAGATCTCCTCCGCAAAGGTGACAGACTCTGCAGTCCACAGTGACAGGAAATACATTTACTCTGTACAAAAACCTGACAGCACTAGGAAAAATATATTTTGATTCCTGGTCTTACGCTTGTAGGGTAGATATTTCTGTCAATAACAAAAATCTTGGGACTTTGCGCAAATATACACAGTTGTCATACTTCAGTAGAAAGTATTTTTTGATGAAATTATGTTCTTGCTGTTGAGTTTTTCCAATTGTTTATTTTTGGAGCTTTGAGCATCATAAATGTTGCCCCCTTTGGGGTCTGTTGTATTAGGGTGAACCACAGCAGATATCCAGGAAACTCATCAAAACTATCAATAAGTGATAATTTGCGACCCTCATAAATGTAATTAGTTGGCCTAACGCACCAGGTTGAGGAAAGAACATGGACAGAACATCTAGGTGCTTTGAGTGATGTTTTTCACATATCATTTGCTTTGTCAGGAAAATCAATTTGAATCCAATTTAAAACTTCTTATTGCTGACACTGTCCTCCTTGATGCCATAATTACATGTAAAACTCAGCCATAGATAGTATCAAACGAAGCCTATTTGCTAAAATCTTGTCTAATTCTTGTAACAAGACCCTCATGGCTGTTAACATGTGATTCATCTAATCAATAATTGTGTCTTTTATCCACAACACTTTCAATTTGTTCTCACTAAGCATACACCCTTCCCATAGGAAAGCAAAATCCAAGAATAGATCTCATAGTTGTTTCTTTCATTTCGCCTAGACACAAATGAGCCATTTTTAATACTAAGGTGAGACCAAAGGCTTTTTCTCTTACTTCTCAAATTCAACTCAGGAGAAACAACCACATCTCATTTATGTCTTACTCTGATCAAAACAAGAGATCTCTAAATGATCTTAAATAAGTCTAATTTAGGTCTCCTGAACATGGGATCATGAGATCAGAGAAAGAGCTCAAAGAAAACTCAGCCATGACTCCAAGGATCTCATGATTCTTCTCAAATATGTCTCAGTTTTCTCATAGTGACCTCATGAGAAACAACTGCATCTCAATTCAATATCCATTCGTCTTACTGAGGTCTCAAATTCATTCTCTCATTATCTCATCTTTTCTCCTAAGGGGGTTTCAGGAGCAACAATTCAGATTAAAGTGATCTCAAAAAGATGTACAATTGAGAACCTCTGGGTTGCTGTGCCCTTCAATTGCTTTCAACAAAGCAGAAATGGATTTCTGTGGATCTCTGACATAGACTGTGATATTAATCTCTAAAAGAGCCAAATTGTGAGTTGTCTTCCTATCTGTAACTCTGTTTTCTTTCGCCTAACATATTCTACCAAATGTTCAATGCTTAATTCAAAAATGAAAGGAGACAGAAGATCTCATTGTTTTTATATATCTTGTATGTGTAGATGTGTTGTATTCTAACACAGTTCAATAAACTGTAAACTATACTCGAGAAGAAACACTTTCAGAAAATGTATTGGCTTACTGATGGATTTCAGTCTCCCTCACTGCACTGTAATGTCTTCAGAATCCCACAGGATGTCGCCATTTCACTACGTAGTATTTGGTCTTGATGACCTTGTTTCTTGTTATGTCTGGCTAAAGCGCAGAGGAGTGCACCACGAAGCGAGATTATGGGGTTAGCGAGCTAATTTATGATTTAACCCTGGGTTTTTAAAATTTTTTGGCCTGTCTGTTTTCAGCTCACCAGCCACCAGTGAAAACAAAGGAAATACTGTAAATATGATGGGTATGAGCAGCAATGTCTGAATCATAGAAAGATTAATATTAATAAATGAAAATTGAACAAGACTAAACAAACCTTTTATAAAAGCAAGGTGAATTGATGCTGGTTTCCTTCACAGATATAATTGCAATATAGACACGGATTATCTTAGTTCTACAATCTTTTAAGCACCTCACATTTTTTTTCTGCATTTTGAGTTACGGAGTAAATAAAAGGTGGTAAGCCGAAATATTTTTTTAAGTCTATTCTATTCACTAGTTGACACAGGAACCACCCACTGTTTCACATGAATAACAGTAACAGTACACTCCAAACATGTTGCATATGAATTAAAAAGTAGAAAGAAAAAAAAGCATCTTTCATGCTACATTAATACAATATTATTTCACACATGGAACCATACCTCTCGAAGTTAGAAGGTGTCTGTCTGTCAAGTCCTAGCATTAAAATTTAAACCAAATTTTTCAAATTTAAGTTTGGATAAAACGTACAAAGAACCTTTTTGTGTTTTTTTTGTTATTTTATTCTGATCCAATACCTCATAAACTCTATACAAATTTACACACAATAAATCAGACATACGGGAATAGCATAGAAAGGCTACCCAACAAGTGGTCTTCATGATCACCTGGACCAAGGACAAATTTGATCACCTGCACCAAGGACAAATTTGATCACCTGCACCAAGGACAAATTTGATCACCTGGACCAAGGACAAATTTTATCACCTGGACTAAGGACACAATTTGCACAGCAGGTGCAGCAGAGCGCTTAAGATGTTGATGTAAACAGACTTTCTGTTCTTTTCTTACCTGTAGAAGAAAGATGTGTCGGGTGAATTTCCAAATAATACAGGTTAAGCCTTAACTTCAGGCTCAGTTTTCTCACTAGAACTAATGGAAGACCTCTGTACGGTTTTCCATCTATGTGTCTGGTGAGCAGCAAAACCCTTGGAAATTTTTCTTCTCTTTCTTCTAATAATGTATATTTCCAAAAAGTCTTGATTCTAGGCCCAGATGGTTCCTCCTAGAAAACAGGGGAAGTCAGTAGCTTGTTGACACGCCAAGACTAGGGGTGCATTTCAGTGCTGAAGCACACCAAAAATTGACATACACACCAGCACTTTAGGACCACAGTTTGTGCGCCCCTGCCCTAGATTCACCTTTTCCTTTTGGTTCTTCTTCTTAAATGAACCCAAGCAATACTTGAAACAGCCGTCCATACTTATTATCAGCCGCAGTCACGGCAGTGCACCTTCTGCAATAGCACCACTGAGTGCACTGTAGTGTCTTCAGCTGACCACAAGATGTCACCATTAGAAATACAGATACTATTCTTTCAGTTCCGCAGTCTTAACAGCACCTTCCCTTAGAGCACGATGCAGCACTTACAGACACGAAGACTGGAAAGTGCTGTTAGTGAGACTTCACTGCTGCAGCTCCCAGACTGTACAAACTGGTTTGGTGCTTTAACTCATTTCAGAGTGTAGTTATGGGAACTTGGCTGAAGATTTTACTTATTATTTGTGCCAGTCGCTTTGGTATGTTGTGATTCCTTTCCTCATTTATTCATTTTTCATTCATTTAATGTTTGTGTTTGACTGCAGTTTTGTGTTCCACATATATCTTTATTCTTTTTTACAGAATGCAGAGCTGAAGACACTGTGACTCAATCCACAGGAGATGTGATTGCTATCAAAGGACAATCAGTGACTCTAGGCTGTAATTATAGCACTAGCAGTGCATCACCATATCTCTTCTGGTACAGGCAATATCCAAATGGCTTTCCTGAGTATCTACTGAGACGGCATCCATTTGTAACAGCTGACACCAAGCACGAGTTGAAGGAGACATTTGAGGCTCATCTCGACAAAAGCAGCGTACCTTTAACAATACAGAAGGCGCAGCTGTCTGACTCTGCTGTGTATTACTGTGCACTGAGGCCCACAGTGATGATGAAGTATTCACCTCCCTTACAAAAACACTGAGTACAAAGGGGAACATACAGGAGTCTCTGCTTGGTTTCTTCTCATACAGGGTGATATAATTTGGTTTGTAATAAAGTACACAATAAACTAAAGTATATGGTAAAAATTACCATTTATAGCAAGACTGTATTCCCTTTAACAGCAGTCCAAATAAAAATATGATCACCAAATTATCCACTAATGACACAACCGCATTATCACTCATTTTAGTTCTGCAAATTAGAGCTAATTCACATCAGGCACATGGCTCAAAGGACATACTGTAATGCCGTGGCCTTAATGTAAGGATTTTTTACAGTGGAAAAGTCATCAAGGACACACTGTGGTTAGACTGTCATCAAATGTATTTCACATTGTGTAAGAGCTTGGGAATGAATTAGACTCATGAAAATAAAATCTTTCATATTATTTATATGCACATTTTCTAAAAAGAACAGTAAAATTCTACTGTTGTGTACCATTGGCTCAGCATCTGATGCTCAGTTGCTATTGTCTCCAGAGGAGGTGCTACATAATAAATGAATGGGAGGTTTTTCCTGTTAGAAATGTGCAGAGGGAGTCAAAGTGGAGGACTTATTCGGTTCTAGCTGGGTTTAAAACCAGTTGATCATTAACAGCTTTCATGATGCTACATTTTTTATTATTGCTGTTTTCCACAATGGTGGGTAAGTGACCTATTGCATTTCTTTTGTCTGTAGTACTGTTCATTCTGATTTTTACATTTTTTTATGTCCTAAGATTAGAACAGAAAATTAATAAACAAAGGTATTTTGTTCTATAGTCATTGTGTACAATAAATTAATTTCATCTTCAAATGATTTTGTCCTTCATCAAAACAAATTATTCAGGAAAGTAACTACATGAAATAACTATTTTGTTCTTCTGCAGGTGACAGTTTCCAGGGTGGAATTAAATCGTCAACTAATGCAGTGCATGCTTTGGAGGGAAGCAGCGTCACACTGTCATGTACTTACACAGATGATGCAAACTATCTTCACTGGTAACGTCAATATCCCAGATCCAAACCAGAATTCCTCATCTCTGTTGTAAGCACAGACAAGATAGAGGGACCGTTTACTGCTAAACATTATAAAAATAACAAAACAGTACTTCTGGAGATCTCCCCAGCAAACATGACAGACTCTGCACTGTACTACTATGCCCTGCAGCCCACAGTGACAGGAAACCCATTAACTCTGTACAAAAACATGACACTAGCATTTGTATGACAATGTGTGCTTGTCTACTGAACTTGAATTCATGTGTCATAGAGTACAATAAATACATGTCGTATGTCAACAGCCAACTTATGTTTTTCATTTAACTGTGTGAAATCCCAAACAGGGTATGGTGTAGCCCTTTAGATTTGCAGTATGGACCCTAAAACTCCCAAGGCTTAAGTAGTTTAAAAAAAGCTTTTCCAAATGGCAAAAAAAGGACTCATGCAGCAAAGTGGCCTGATGAAAACAAGTGGGCTGGTGAAAACTGTACTGAATTGACTGTCGGGCACAGACACTGGTCAATCAGGAGTAATTTCCTTTTAAGTGTTAGCAGCATTGTGACATCAAAAAACTCCACATAAACCAGAGTCAGTTTTTTGATCAGGAGCATAGCTTTCTTCAACATTCGGGTGTGCTTCAAATAAGCCACTGTCAATAGAGTGTCCCTCATGCTGGTAAATACTTTAATTGGTGCCACTGCACTGTAGTCTCTCAAGTTGTCCACAAGATGTCGCCATTTCACTGTTATTTTTGTGATGTTGCAGCTTCCAACTCAGATGAAAAAGTAAAGATAGCTGTGTAAAATAAACAATGAGACAATGAGCTACAGTAGTACAGTATGCAAACGTTTGGGTAACCCTGGTGAAACCCTGGTGTAAGCTCTGCCGAGAACGTAAACATGTACTTTGCAGGGATGACATGGGGAATCAAATAGGGTAGGAATGTAAGGGATTGTGTGTTAAAAGAATACATTGTTTAGCAATAGCCTACATGTTTATTGAGCTGAGTGTGAATTAGCATCCTCCACTAGGAAGTTTATAGTTGAAGTGACCACCCTTGCATTGAACTTTATAAGGATGCTTTTCATGTTGCTGAAAGAGCACATCTTTTCAAAGACAAATTACCTAATCAAGAAGGTATAGTTCTTCTGAAACTGTTATAGTATGTGACAACCAATATAAGCGCTTTATGTGACCCAATGCAATACGTTTTTTTTTTCATGAGTAATGTTAAATTGTTCTTTGTTCAAAATCAGAGTGGAAAAAAGGTTATTTTTCAAGAGGTGTTTACTTATGATTTCATACAGCTGGGAGACTTGTTTTTAAGTTGAAATAATTCTTTTCAGTGCACCAATTCCCTGGTTTTTATGTTGTTATAAGCTCCTCCCCTTAAAGTCTAACACTGCGAGAGTTACAGAAACAAAGAGAGAAGACAGCAGTAAACTGTTAGAGTTCACTGCTGAAGCTCTCATATTATACAAACAAGTCTGCTGTATTTTAAATGCAATTATGGACTTTGCGCTGGTGATTTTACTTTTTATTTCTGCATTTTTCATTGGTACGGTTTGATTGTTTTCCTAATTTATTTATTAATTTGTTTTTGCCTACTGCTTTCTGGTAATTATTTTCATAACCTTCAGATAACAGTTTTATTTATGTATTTATTTATTTATTTATTTTCAGAATGCAGAGCTGAAGATACAGTGACTCAGTCCATGGGAGATGTGATTGCTTTTGAAGGGGAATCAGTGACAATTGACTGTTATTATAAGACAAGATCTACAGCACCTGATTTCTTCTGGTACATACAAAATCCAAACGGGCTTATTAAGTTAATAATGGCACAGAATATATATGGAACAGGGGTTCCTGTGGCTGAGTTCAAGGGGAGATTTGATGCTCATGTCAACAAAACCTCGAGCAGCGTACCTTTAACAATACAGAAGGTGCAGCTGTCTGACTCTGCTGTGTATTACTGTGCACTGAGGCCCACAGTGATGATGAAGTATTCACCTCCCTTACAAAAACATAGAGGAAATGCGGCGGACATTATAATATGGAAATATTCAGGATTTAAGTGATTTATTTATGTACTATGATTATGATTACGATTATGATGATGATGATGATGATGATGATTATTATTAATATTATTATTATTATTATTATTTAGATCATTTTAAAGATTAACCTGTTAAATTGTAAGTATAACATAGTTGTGTTTACCAAAGTCTGGTTGGTGAACATTATTCAGACAGTTATAAACAACAATTGTTTATTCACTGTCTCACCTTAAATGTCAGCCATTACAGAGCCTAAATAGCATCCAAAAACTCTTGAACAAGTCAAACAGGATGGTGTAAAAAGTTCTAAAGGTCCAGAAGGTTAAATACTGTTAAATACTGTTAAATACATCCCCCTGTTCCCCACTGTCCCCTATGCCAGTGTTGTCTAATTCATCTGTGGTGTCAGGTGTCACCTCTTGTGTATCTTGGGAAAATTTGTCTTAAATTTGTCTCTAAATTTGTGGAGCTCTGTGTAATATTAAAGTTTTTTTTTTCTTTAAAAAAATCTTCAAAGAGAAGAATGCACTTAATGTTCCAATAATTTTACTGTTATGTACCTGTATCTAACACAACATTCTCTGTCAGAATTTTATGTGAACAGTACAGGATCTAAGACTCAATGACATTTTGTCTGCAGAGGAGGAGCTACCATTCAGCAAGTTTGAGGAGTTTCCTGTTAAAATAATCAGAGGGAGTCAGTGTGGAGGACTTATTCTATTCTAGCTGAGCTTAAAGTCAGTCTTTCATTCTAACATCTATTATGATGTTGCACTGTTTATTTCTTCTGTTTTCAACAATGGTGGGTAAGTGGCATTTTGCATTTCCTAATTATCGGTGGTGCTGTGGTGTTATAGACCTGTTTTAGTGTCCTACTATTAAAACTGAATGTGATCAAGTAGTATTTTGGAAAACATTAAGACAATAAGTTTTTTTTTTCTTTGTTGATATTATAATAAATATATTTATCAAATTATGTATAAATGCAAATTAGTATATCCTTCATATGAGTAATTAGCATGTTGCATAGTAATTAAGGAAAAAAAATGACATACCTTTTTCCTCTGCAGGTGACAGTTTCCAAGATGGAATTACATCAATGAGTAATGCAATGGAAGCTTTGGAGGGCAGCAGTGTTGAATTGTCATGCAACTACACTGATTCTAATATTGCTGGAGGGAGTCTACAATGGTATCGTCAATACCCCAGATCCAAACCTGAATACCTCCTCCTTATTTTGGGATTTAATGTTAGAAAAGATGAAAATGGCTTTATCATTAAACATGAAAAAACAAACAACCTAGTGCACCTGGAGATCTCTTCTGCCAAAGTGGCAGACTCTGCTCTGTACTACTGTGCCCTGAGGCCCACAGTGACAGGAAACCCATAAACTCTGTACAAAAACCCAAAGGCGCCATAATTAAGTTACAGTATCAATACACTGGTACTGTTTAAAATGATTTCCGCTTTCATTGCTTACAATTTATTTATTTATAAATATATTTATGTATAGTTGCATCTATTGTGAAAATAAAAGCTGACTAAGAGTAGTGGTATCACAAACAGCAGAGAAGGAAAATGTCATACAATGAAATGGCTACAAATTAAAGACTGTACAGTAGACTAAATGCAATGGTTGGATGATTAAAGCTGTGCTGGGATTGATTGAGAAAGGAAAGGAAAGTCTACATTCACAGTCATATATCCATGAAGTAATGTGTTCACAAATGACTTCATGAATATGTGACTGTGTGGGGCTTGTATCTGTACTCTGATTGGCTATTGCATGAAATCATGAAAGTTGAAAAGCTGAAAGCCGCTCGCAAATGGTTGCAGCTACACTGCATTTGAGTTGCAATTAAATTGCTGTCACGTTACAACGAAGCAATCTAAAGCAATTTTGCAAGCAACAGAAGTTGTGTGGAGATTTCTTTGTGTTACCAGACCCCTAAGCATTGTCCCTTCTCTGGATACAGAGAAAGAGATACACTTTTTTCTTTTCCCAAAATTATCATGAATTCAACAGAAGGCATAGAAGGAAATGTGGATTGAAATGATAAAAAATATGTCAGGATAATAGAATGTAGAGCTAGACAACCCCTTGTGAAACATAACACTTGCAATAACATAAAAATTTCATGAATTCAAAAGAAGAAATCCGAGGAAATATGTATTAAATCATTTATTATGAAAAATGTATTTCACTGGAAAACAAATTAAATGCACACGGTTATCCAAAAGAAGTGAAAAACAACAAAATGTTGCCAAAGAAATGTGAAGTAAATATGAAAAATGCACCGCCCCACAAAATTAATTAATTAATTAATAAACCTAAATGTAAATGGCTATCATGTTGTTGACCTTTTGCTGATAATTGCAAGTTTTTTCCATCCAGTTTTCTGAGCTGGATCAGATTTTGAACCATTGCTCGGAATATTCAAATTAATGACCCGAAAAAGACTTGGCAATCCATGAAATGACAGGAATAACCAAATATATAAAGGATAAACCTCATAATTTTTTGAGTCATTTATTTTATCAATTTTGTTTTATCCAACAAAAAAAAATTTCATTAGGGCGACATAGCTCAGGAGGTACGAGCGGTTGTCTGGCAGTCAGAGGGTTGTCGGTTCGATCCCCTGCCCTGGGCTTGTCGAAGTGTCCCTGAGCAAGACACCTAACCCCTAATTGCTCCCAACGAGCTGATTGGTACCTTGCATGGCAGCCTTTCACCGTTGGTGTGTGAGTGTGTGTGAATGGGTGAATGCGAAGCATCAATTGTAAAGCGCTTTGGATAAAAGCGCTATATAAATGCAGTCCATTTATCATTCATCATCATCAAATTAACCTTAATTAGCTCAAATGTATTTAAAATAGTTTGTGTGGTGGGTAGGCTATTTGATCGTAAGCACAGAGTGCACGTCATTATATGGTGAACAGTTAATGATCATACACAAGAGGCACATGGCACCATAGTATGAATTGCAACTTCCTTGATAAAATCAGTGTATATATGTAAATAATACATGACATACACTGTTAAATGTATGGGGAATAGAAACATGCATTGTTATCTAGAGGTGGAGCTAAATAATCATGCAGTGGGGGGGGGTTCTTATTAAAACTGCATGTCAGAGTGGATCACTTAATCTGTTCTGGTTGTGCTTAAATTCACGTTTTCTAACAACCATTCTTTCTTTCAAACAGCTATCCTGTAGCTACACTGTTTAGTTTTTCTGTTTTCAAGAATGGTTGGTGAGTGACATAATGAAAATCTGAATCCGATAGAAATGGTTTACTTATTGTGTTAAGCTGTAATTTAATTGACAAAAGCTTAAATGTGTCATGTGTGCAGACATTTGCACTTCATAATTAGCTATATGACTTGCTATAAATTATCAATAGCTATATTAAGATCCTTTTTTTCCCTGCAGGTAACAGTTTCCAGGATACTATTACAGCAGCAACTAATGCAGTGGATGCTTTGGAGGGAAGTAATGTTACGTTGTCATGCAGCTACTCAGGTTCGCCATTCAGCCTGCAATCGTATTGCCAGTATCCTGCCAGTGAACTTTCATTCCTCGCACTCATTGTGGAGCACAATGCAAACGTAAAGAAAAGTGGTCCTCGGTTTAATGTTAAACTTGAAAAAGGGAGCAGCTCGATGCATCTGGAGATCTCCTCAGCTGAAACAGCAGACTCCGCACTGTACTACTGTGCCCTGAGGCCCACAGCGACAGGAAACTCAAAAACCCAACAGAAGATAGAAGCACTGTGGTCCCTTTGAAGTTGCAGTGTCTAGAAGTATGTCTTAAGACTCCTGGTCCAGCTGGAAGCTAAGCTGATAGTTGGTTACCGGCTTGGCTTCACAAGATAGTTTGTGACCAGCTACCAGCTCAAACTTGGTTTTATGGCAGGGGTGCTCTTCTACCCTACTCAGGCACATTGGAAATATAGGGACAACACAGTGCAGTGCCTTTGGACAGTAGCTAATGAATTCAAGTGAACACTTGCTCTGCCACACACTTAGTGAGTCACTGTGCATTGTTTGCCTTCCTTCCAGGTTCTGTACTGTGCTGCACCTGGATCTCAGACCAATGCTGCCATACCTTTACACCAAAAAAAACAAAAAAACACCATCCTTGATTACGTGTCTGATTGCCTTTGTCCCCGTCACACTGACACATCACACACCATCTGTTCCACTTCACATGGAACTCACCTTGGTTGTCTGCTCTCACATTCTCACCACTGCAAGACTCAGTAACAGCACACAGGTGATCAGCATCATTATTATGCAGACAAGGGAAAATTAACAAATGGAAACACAGGAAGCACATGAACACAACATAAAGCACAAGGTAATTATACTTTAGTGACACCTACTGCACAAAAATACAGCAAGTGTGCTAAAGAAACAATTGCAAGCCAAAAACAGAAGTACTTGTCGGGAGTCAGGAGCAGCCCCGCGCTGCCTCCGGCCACCTAACAATGCTTTTTTTTCCCGGAACCCACCCACCACCAGGAGATCAGGACAAGGCAGGTAAAAGGGAAACTTTTATTTAACATTTAATTCATAAAACAGAGCACGCCACAATCTCGCACCAACCCCGCCCTTCCTTCTTCCCCCCGGCTTCCTCTAACACTTCCACTCTGGCCCTCCCCTTCCCTTCCACGGAGCCCCCGACGCAGGTAAGAGCAACACCCCTCACACACCACACACTTTTATGCCGCTGGGGTTCCCCTCACACGTGCCCACACTCAGCAAAAAACAGTGTACCCACTCTGGCCCCCCTGCGCCTCAGCCCCGCTGCCGGAGGGGGGAGACCTCACCCTGCCGTCTCACGGGGGGAGCCACTAACACAGGCGGGGTCTCACACACACTTACACCTCTCACTCCCACACGCACACCACAAACAATCATCCAAATCAAAGAAAGGATGTAGTTGGCCCACACCTCACTGCTGGGCCACTCTACATCCAAAAAAAAAAAATAAAAAAAAAATAAATCAAACCCCCAAAGGTCTGCTGTCTCCCACTGTCCACGTCAGTCTCTAGGCTGCTGGGTGGCGCCCCGGCCCACTCTGTCGTCCGCTGTAGGTTCTTGAAGTTCCACTGGTTACCACGCAGTCCCTGCTGCGCCCTGTAGCTAGAGAGTGAGTCGGTGCCGGCTCCGGTCCTGGTCCGCGCTTTACAGTCTCGGAGTGGGAAACTCACTGTTCCTCCGCCCTCGTCAGGGCTTGTCCAGAGTCTCCCCTCGCGGACCTGGCTGACGTAGCGCAGTGTCCTTGCCACAGGACCAGTCCGGCTCTGCACAGCGCCGCTCCTCCCCGGATCCAACCACGTTTTTCGCTTGGTCTGGGCGCAGCTCGCTCCTCGTGGCACCAGTGCAGCGTCAGGGACCGCCAGCCCACCACCAAGGACGGGAGACAGCTCAAACAAAGAGAAACAGAAATAATAATAACCAAAGAAACGGAAACCCAACCCAACAAAACTAAACTAACTTAAAGAAAAGAAAAAAGGAAAAATCCTCTTCCGAGGAACCAAACACCCTCCCCGGCGTCTCTCGTGTTCTCCCTCTCACCTGCCTTCTTATCCCTGCAAGGCTGTTAGGACCAAACACAAAACAGCTGCGCCACGCCCCCAACTCCCGCGACCGGCGAATCGGCTTAGGCCCCGATCTGAATGTGCACCCAGACTCCAATAATCAATCCCCCAGTGAATCAGGCACAGCCGTCAGGCTACCTCCTGACATACATACACAAAATAATGGATATCAGGGCAAAGAAATCAAAAATCAAAATTTCCCAAACCATATATCGAAATGGTCGATATGCCATTCTGCCAAGTTACGCCTTGCTGGGGCAGCATACCCCATACCTATACAGCACCAAGAGTTTGGCACTTTACAGGGTTCCCTAGATAAATAACCACAATGACCACAGACTCCCGGCCCTTAAAAACATTAATTTCAGTACCTTCTGACCTCATTTCAACAGACAGAATTCACAAACAACGACACACGTCCACACAATAAAGCCCCAAACCTTTGTGTTTTTTCCTTCTTCTTTTTCCTTCTGATTACATCATCACAAATGCTCCAGGCCCACAAAGAATTCCCATTGGATGTTTAGGTAACTACTGCAGTTGCCCTAGTCAATGTCCTCTTGCTCAAATTATACCCTGCAAGCTGTAATTGCTGGACAGCAAAATTTGACTGATGTGAAAGAGGAAAGAGAATCTATAAAAGTTTCTTGTGGTATGTTGTGCCCCCTTTCAACATAGACTTTGTCATAATTCTTTTTTCCAGCCCCACTCCTGACTGTTAAGTTCATACCTTTTCATAGTGATTCAGTATGTGAAAAATACATCCAAATACATACCAAAATCAAGGCGTAAGTTCTGTGACATCTGAATGCTGCTGGACAGTAATGTATCTTTCAGTAGACTCAATTTTTCTTTTGAAAATAAAATTCAAGAAGTTGGTTTAAACAGGATTTAAACCTTTAAGGACCTCCTCTCACAATCAGCACCTTAAATGATCCCTGTAGGCTCTCCCTTTATCAGATGAATGCTTCCCTTCATTGCCCAAGCTACTTCATCACACAGCTACTTATACAAGCTCTTGTGATCTATTATCTGGACTGCTGTAGTGTCTTGGTGCCCAGAACACTGGTCTTTGCCAACAGGCCACTGCAACTGGACCAGAATGCTGCTGCCTGCCTGGTCTGCAGTCAGCCAAAATTCACACATACTAATTAAAACCACTCACAGTGACATACCTTTTTTTTCAATTAGCAATATAAACTCTATATGAATGTATATATAGTATATATATATATATATATATATATAATATATATATATATATATGTATATATATATAAATCCCCATACATTATTGTCATTTTCATTATTGACATTTTTTCCTCGAAGTTATTAGCACAATGGAGATTTGGTTCATTACCAGGTGCATTGTTTTGGATAATTCATTATCTTTCAGTTGGTTAGTTTTAGTGGCCAGATGGCCACACTTCGCCGATTATGAGCCCATTGATTCACCACAGTCTTTAATTTGATCAGTTAAAAATAATTTGCCTCTTTTTATGCAATCGTTTGGAAAATATAGCATAATAAGCACAATATGAACATGGGAACATGCATACTGTGGCTTTAGATGGTAAATAATCTCCAAACATGAAAAACACCTAATAAAGAGAAATTATCATCTTGTAAAATTCTGGGATTGCGATTGCGGTTGGAATGAATATCAGCATATACATAGGGCCCCAGTACCGATTTCAGGAACCACTGGAATAAGCAAACCTGTGGGTGATGTCTCTCTCTAGTGGTGAAATTGTAGTAATGTCAATGCCAAAAGCAGTTTGCCTTCATATTTATGCTGAACCAGCAGTCCTACACTATAGTCCTCACTGAAAGTTGTTATTGCCAACAATAGTCCATAGATGTCAGCAGAGGTTTGTGAATGTGTGCTCTTCAATATTATTTCTCACTAATTCAATGGCAATGATGTTCATTCAGTTATCTGACATAATGATCTGCACATTATTTATTTATCATGTGCTTCTAATTTATTATTCAAGTAGACACTGTCCAGAATGACTGGCATAGCCTTCAAATATTTTCCATATCACCAATATATACATCTTTAATCTATGTCATTCACAAATTTATATAATTAATTAATTTTTTATTGAAATCAAACCATGTAACCATCACTTTATCACAATAGCATTGCACATTGTTATAGTTCTGTATGCATTGTATTTTTCAGTCACCATTGTAAAAACTTTGCAATATAACATAGCATTTATAAGGCCTTCGTGTATATATTTTTGAAGTGGTTAATGCATTTTTATGCATTATCATTGCAAGGCAATTTTGCTACTTAATATGTTCTTTATTAATTGAAGTAATTCAATAATAATAATAAGTCCAAAAGACAAGCACAATCAGGCCACTAAATGAAATCACCAAAAGGGGTTGGACTTTTTAGAAAATATGATTATAATAATGAGGACTTCACAATGAGGACAGAATTGTGACATCAATTATGTGACTAACAGTGAGAGGGAAAATGTAATGTATGAGTATGTGAACAATTACAACAGGAAGAGGAACAAAAAATGAATGCACAGACTACACATTATTATCTAATAATGTACAATGGTGTAGTATACCGAAATATAACTTCTAATCCAGAGGCGCTCCCTTGGATTCAATGTATGTCATGTGTCAAAACAGATACAAAGACTTATTTTTATGATTAGTCTTGGTGGTTGTGTATAGTGATGTTTTCTCACTGTGTGCTGACATGCTGGGGTGGGGGAGGGAGCTCAGTGCAGGCCTGATGCTATCTGACTTCTGCACCCTGCAGTGCATGGTCTCCTCGCTTTGGCTCTCTCTCACCGCCCCCAAACTTCCTGTTCCCGTCACCGCAGTGGTTAGACACCCGCGCCGAGGGGGAAACAACAGGCGCCTCTGACGCAAGCGAGTCAGAGCGTGCGCTCTCCGCCCAGTTTCACATTCTCAAACCACTCCCACTTCCTGTGGAAATAATAAGTCGAAACCCCAAACGTCTTCCGCCCCAATTACCTACTTTCTGCAGCAGTCACAGCTCCAGAAATAAGGCCAGACCATGGCCCCGATTCAGTAAATGTTGTTCGTCTTCTGATTAAATTGTGTTTTCTCTTTCTTTCATTAAAAAAATTACAGTGCATTCTGTACTCATGAAAAAATACCTCACCAAACACGAATGTGAGGTAAAAAATGAGTAATTTATCTAAGGTTAATTGAACGCAAATCTGTGTTTCCCTAAACTGAATTATTTAACAGCGTCTACTTAATTAAAGTAGCAAGGTGCATATGAAGACATAAAATTTAGATTGCATATAATAATATTAACATTATCATTTGATGCATGATTGTGCTCAATTAATTGCAATGAAAATGCTTTTCTGTGTTATACCAAAGACAATCCTAGCAAAATATGCAATTTTGAGGAGCAAACAAACAACTATAACATGTTTCCATATTGCATTTTTTGTCAGAAATATTTCTGGCAACCCATGCCTTCAAAATAATTGCATTTTCATGTTATAAATCATGTAAATTATCTTATGTAAATATATTGCAAAGTCACAGAAAGTGAATAATAATGATCAACTGCTGTTTGTATTCAGTGATATTTTGATATCTACTATTGTGATGGTATTGTCATCCACATGGCTGCATATTATCAAATAGTTATAGAAATAATCTTGTTGTGATTACAGGTAAAGGATGTTAAATTGTTGAACCATTCTAATTGTGACAAAGAGAAATGTCCCAAATCCTATATAACATGAGGAGTGTGAAATGATTGTTAAAGTAACAGTATTATAAATATATGTTAAATGTAAAGATGACACATATTCAAAGGGGCGGTTGCTATTTGAATGGAAAACAGCTGTTCAGGCAGGTGCATGCCACATCCGTCCCTCGAGACACATCTCAGGATGTTCTGGAAAATTCTATTCTGGTTCACTGGTTAATCTCCAGCAGTGCATCTGTTTGCATTTTTTTTTTTTTACACAGTTACAAGAAGCATGGTGGTCACGAGGTGACATAGCAGGAAATCATAGCGAGAAAAACAACCTCTGGCTGGCCTACCATTCTCATATAAACCTGTGAAATACCGTTATATTGCATGTAATATCTTACCTAACTACGCATGTTTTATATTTTGAAATAAAATATTGCTATTCTGAAAAAAAAATAACTAAGGTTCCACTTCACTTCCACAGTCTCATAAGGCATTTCCTTATTATGATTTGGCACAAGATTTATAAATGTATTCTACTTATGGTTATTACTGTTTGCAACACTAGAGGTGAATGCATTTTAATGGACACAGCATGGTATTGAAGTCAACACTGACATTGGAAATTTAGTATTTCATTTCATTTAATTAAACGTGGTCAAATAAAACATACAGAAATGTTTATGTTCGTGTTATTGGATGTTATTTAGAACTGAAAGTACAAACATTGGTGCACTCTGGAAAACGTTGAATGTATTTCACTATGAAACCTCATAAAATTTCCATTAGCTATACAGAGCAAAACCAGAACTCTTATCTAGACATTCACGTGGCATATGTGACTCAATAGGGCATGGCAGCTAAGTGCGTTTTACTAATCTGTTAAATTACTCATAATTCTACCGACTCATTTGTCCAAGTATGATTGCACTAGCTCCCTCGTTACAGGCATGCATTAGAGGCAGAGCATATTATCTACCAATACTGTGTTGGTTTGCAAAATGCATGCTGACCAGAAACATTACATTACATAACATTTATTTAGCAGATGCTTTTATCCAAAGCGACGTACAAAAGTGCATATCAAGGTCATTGGAACAACTACAAAACACAGGTTCGATAAGGGTTGGTCTAACATCACAACAAATGCATGTTAATGAGAAACACTGCTGTCAAATCACAGGAAGTACTTGCGCCCCAGAAGCACTGGTCTCATATCACAGGAAGTGGTTGCTAACAGTGAAAAAAAACACACACATAAAAAAAACACAAAGGAAATGCAAACAGGTTGAATGGAAAACAGGTGCTGTGTGGGCTGAAGAGATGTATTTATGGAGCATTCTGTCTTTAGGAAATGTTCTTTCTACAATGGCAGCTGCCTCGCCACATGTGTGGATGGTTTTCCTTTGTGAAAACGGTCAAACCATAGGATATTCGTAACACATTTTTAATGCACCTGTTTCTAAGCAAAAACAATTATGAGGACACTGGATCTGCTTGGCATCTCTTATTTATGCAACACAAGAATAATGCATCGGAATATATTGATTAATAATTTAATTTCTAATAACTGTTGCACATCAGTTTCAATCACTGTAGAGTACCTGAGTTATTAGATGCTTTATCGGTGAGATCAGGCTTTGGCCTCTCTCTTCACTGACCTCTCTGCTTCTGTTCTCCAGCCTCTGCAGCTTATCCAGAACGCTGCTGCTCTCCAGGTTTGCAACCTCCCAAAACACCCAGACAGACCCTTCCGTTCCACAGCCGCTGGAACATCTTCGTGCTCTCCGAGCCTGCACTTTTTACGGTCATGCCTGCTGTCTATTTTGGCCCATCAGTGATGGAATGAGCTTCCTATGACAGACGCAACAGCAGAGACGCTGGGCATCTTCTGGCGCAGACTGAACACCCACAAATTCAGACCTGCATCTTGGCTCCTCCATGCCGCTCTTGCACATTAGTTAGCCCGAACACTTATTTTCCCCCTGCACTTAGATTCATGATCTTTGCACTTGCATTGGAAATTACTGTAGATTATACTGTCTGCTAGTAAAATAAAATTGTCTGATTTCAAGGCACACATCAGGACTGACTTTGTCTGACTTCAAATTGACAGAGATGGTTGCAGTACTGAGGTCAAAACTCACTATTTAAAAAAAATATAAGTGCATTTAGCACACTAGAAAGTATAATTTTTATGTATTCTTCCAGACAAATTAATTCAAGAAAATGGACTGCAATTTTCAAGTCTGTCTATATATTTAAACTGTGAAAATATAGCCATATGTGAACATCCATTTTTCTTTTTTAAAATAACTTTAGTGGTGGAGCTTTTGGTTTGTGTTTTGAGTTACTGTCCTGTTGAAGGTCAGTTTTTAGTCCTAGTAGGCTGAAGCAGATTTTCTCTAGAATCTGCCTGTAGCCTATATTCCTCCACCAAATCCTTGCAAGCTGCAGCCAGGATTGGTAGTAGAACTTTGCCACTGACATAAAGCCTTCTAAGTTTTCTAATTGAATTATTGTTGACATTTTTTACTTGTCTTGTCCAATGAAATCAGTCACCTTTGGACTCTGGTGGTCTCACTGGACTACATTTTCTATAGGTTCAGCTGTTCAGTTTCAGGGTTAGCTTTATGATAGACCACCACTTTCAAAGGTATATTGAGGCCTCTACATGTCTTGTATCCAGTCAGTCCCTTTGCCTCTACATTACTTCTCTGAGTTGTTTTAGTTGCCTATAGTTGTCGTCATGGTTGAATCTTCCCATTGGAATTCACTAGCTGAGTGAGAGACCTTACAGACAGACAGAGAGGCATATGAAATATGAAATGAGCCATTATTATTGCACACAGAAAGAGAACATATTTCTATCAACTAATTGTAAATTTAATAACATTTTTTGCAAATGAGCTACAGTAATTTACACATATTAGTAGTTTAACACTTGTGTGTAAATCAAGACATTATTTTGTATTTGTATTAAAATACCCTGCCATTAATACTATATGTGAAGGCTCTAATACAGGAGTCCTCAATCTTATCCAGAAAGGGCTGGTGTGGGTGCCGGCTTTTGTTCCAACCAAGCAGCAACACACCTGATTCTACTAATCAACCCCTTGGAATCTTTGCTAAGCACCTTGATTAGTAGAATCAGGTGTGTAACCCAGTTGCCCAGGTGGAACAAAAGCCTGCACCCACACCAGCCCTTTCTGGATAAGATTGAGGACCCCTGCTCTAATCTTATATATGATAGGCTCCTTGTGATTTCTTAGCTCAACAGGGCTCTCTCTTCTTAATGAGGTTCCAAACAGTTGGTTTTGGTTAGTCTAGCCTGTGGTTTGGCCTATGTCTCTGACTGTTTATATTATTTCTCAGGCTCGTAATGGCTTATTTGACTTTCATTGGCACAACTCTGGTCCTCATATTGATAAACGCCAATAACAGACTCCAAAGGCAATCAAAAGGCTATAATCAAAACTCAATACTGACAGCTCTCTTATACTAGCACCAAGGAAGTGATTGAACACACCTGACTAATCAGAAACACATGTGAAGCCATTTGTCCCAAACATTATGATACCCTGAAATGCAGGGACTATATTTATAAAAAAAGTGCTGTAATTTCTAAAGAATGAAACCAGAATGTATGAAAATATAATTAAATAAAAGCTGAATTTGTGCACTTCAACAACATTTGCATTTTCTTTATTACAAATAAATTGTGGAGTACAGAGCCTCATCAACAAAAAGTATGATCCAGACATTATGGCACTGACTGTATCTCTCTGTATATACATACATTCAGTGACCACTTTATTAGGTACACCTACTCCTTAAGGCAAATAGCTTGTTCCTCCATACGACAAATCATGTGTCTGCATCTCACTGTCTAAAGCATGCAGGCATGGTGAAGAGGTTTAGCTGCTGTACAATCAAACATTATAATGGCTGATCCAAGTGCTCTAAGTGACTTTGGCCATGGAGTGATTGATGGTGCCAGATGTAGTGATTCCAGCATCTTGCAAACTGCTGCCCTCCTGGGATTTTCATGCACAACTGTCTACAAAGTTCACAGAGTGCAATAACACATGCAGTGAGTGTGTAGTTCTGTTAGGCTACAGTAGCAGGACACTACAGAGGGGTTCCACTCCTGTCAGTTAAGAACAGAAAGATGAGGTAACTGTGGGCACACAATAACCAAAGATTGGAAAAACATTGCCTGGTCTGACAAATCTCTATTTCTGCTGCAACGTGCACGTGTTCCATTTTTGTGGTCGATTCCTTACGGTCACACACCAGTGTGACATCCCTGTGTGGGAGATGCGGCAGTGCCGGGGAACACCGTTGTCTGTCGCATGGAGAGAGAGTGCACCCACACAAACATGAAATAAAAAACGCAATCTTCACCCTTCCCCCTCACAGGCTCCAGGCAAAACTAACTAAAATAACAAAAACAAAAGAAAGTAAAACAGAGCGACAGCTATTTCAGTTCCTCGCTCTGTAGCTGGATTGCTTTCCAGCAGACCAGCTCCTCCTGTCCTTTCAATGGGGGTTCACTGAACCCCTTCTTATTTAAAGAAACAAATCTGAAATTAACAAAACTCAAATAAATAAACTCGCTCACTGTGTTAGCTCCCGGTTTAGGCCCCAAACTGCAGGGTGCAGCACACCTGTAAGCACTTGGGCTGATTAGCTAACGCAGCCCAGGTGCATGTGCTTTCAACCAGCCTCCAGCAGTCCGAAACCCACACGTATCCATATTATCCAAACAGTCCATAAGTATTCAGACAGTGACACAATTTCTATTGTTTTGTCTCTGTATTCTAGCACATTGGACTGTAAATAAAGCATTTAATATGAGGTTAAAGTGGAGACTGTCAGCTTTAACTTGAGGGTATTTTCATCCATATTGGATGAACCATGTAAGAATCACAGCCCTTTTTATACATTGTCCCCCCATTTTAGCAAAGTAATTGGACAATTGGCTGCTCAGCTGTTTCTTGGCCAGCGGCTTGTCTTTGCATGATTAGTTCATGCGAAAGAAGGCTATCAAAAGGTCTAGCTACGATTGATTATTAGTTATTAGTTGATTATAGGTGTGTAATTTTCATTTAGAGTCTGTCCTCTACCAAAGTGATGGAAAGAGGAAAATGTGATATAAGAGGGGAACTGTTCATCATCTAAATCACCACCCTTATCTGTGAAACATGGGGCAGGTAGTGTTGTGGCTTGGGCTTGTATGGCTGCCACTGGAACTGGCTCACTTGTCTTCATTGATTATGTGACCGCTGACAGCAGCTTCAGGATGAATTCTGAAGTATACAGAATGTGTACAGTGTGAACAGTATTTGTGTGAACAGTATTTGCTCCGATCCAACTAAATGCCACAAAAGTCATTGGACAGTGCTTCACCTTTCGGGACAATGACCCCAAACTACTAAAGCAACCAAGTACTTTTTCAGCATGAAAAAGTGTAATGTTCTTGCCTGGCCAAGAACATCCAATACGCTGCATTACAGAGCCAAAACAACAAAAAATGTTTCTTTTGTACTTTGTGTGTGCGTGCGTGCGTGCGTGCGTGCGTGTGTGTGTGTGTTTGTGTGCTCTGATACATAGCATGCCTTGGCTTCAAAATAGGTTTAAATGATGTCATATTTTCATGATGTGTGAATTATTATTAATATTTGCTGTATATTGTGTTTTATTATGTTCAATTTTCTCATAACCTCCTGAGAAATTGTTTTGGACAATGGCTGATGCAGGGGAAAAGTGGATATACAGTATGAACCAAATCCCATTCTTACTTTACCTCAGTTTACTTTGAGTTTTTTTGGGGGCTGTCATGGATAAGACCATAGGAATCAATGTGATCAATGTATCAATGCTCTAGTTTTAATTTTAATGAATTTCAGCTTAACTTGAGAAGTACATTTTGGTATACATGTATTTAGCTGTATAAGAAAAGTGGAAAGTCTGAAAAAAAATCCTGCCATGAGTTTCTTCCTAAAATATACTCATCCCATTAATTTTATTAATTAGTTCTCCCTCCTGGATGAAGAATTGTGCTACTTAGCAAATATAGGTGATTGTAACAAAATACTGGGAAGGACTTGTATATTATATTTTTAATGTGTCAACACAAACTAAAATAGTCATGTTTATTGGCTGATGGTGAAATATTGGTAATCAGAAATGGTTCTGTTCAGTGAAATTGACTAATACATTACTCATGAACATATTGAAGCCAGTTGTGTACCAGTATGAGCTACCCAGGGGCCCATTCTGATATACATGAAGAATATGTAGTGCTGGCTGATGGCTGATTCATAAAGCTTGTTGCACATCTAAATCATGCTCTTTAAAAGCATACCCTTAAATAAGTGTGCATGAATTGGCATGGGCATTACTAGAAGCTATGAAGCATACAAATAGGTTTGGGAGGAGTCAGTGTGAAACGCCATACACAATATTTCTGTATGAGTTTGTCCCTAGACTAGCTAGTATGCTTGTGAGACCTAACATTTGACCACGTAAGACTAGGTGGTCCAGCAGTGTGTCTTCCCCAAAGTTGAAATGAAACCTACATCTATGCTATAAAGTATGCAGTAAACTATACACTAATCAATACAACTTTAATATCTGTATCATTGAGGTTTTATGTAGTGCGTTACGGACATGACGGGTGGCCAATCGCGATTGGTGAGCTGAAAAGGGGTAGGATGGAAAATTTCCTCATGAGCTGATTATTGGTCTCGACCTGTTTTCAGTCATTTTCCTTCATGATCAAAATTGTGATTATTGCACTAAATACTCAAGATCTTACATGTAGACCTTTACCTTCTCTACACTCACACTCAGAGGCTATTCATGGCAAAGAGCTGCAATGTGCAATCTTGAAATGCATGATCTGTGATCGCTGGTTATGCTGAAAGCTAACATAGTATTTAACGTAGAGGCGTATCTTTTTTCTTAAATGTACTTCGTGATTAAAATGGATTTAAAAAATTAATTTCATCATTTAATCTCCCTAACACAATGCGAAGAAGCTGTGTGTTACTTGCCAATTGACTAATCAGTTGTTAATCAAGGAAATTTAATGAAAACAGGTTGAGACCAATGATCAATTTAAAGGAAAGTCTCTGCCCCACCAATTTTCAGCTCACCAACTGCCACTGCAGGTGGCTCTGATTATAACTGAATATACATTTTTGCATTTCTAACTCAACTACAGTACTTTTACATTATTTTGTTAAAAATGTGATCTGCAATTGTATAAGATTTATTTTATGATTGAATGACATTGCTATGGTCTCTCCACCTGTGGTTTTACAAGTGCCAGCAAAAGTGTTCACATAAGTATAAAAATAAGTTTGACTGTAACCCATGTGAGTAAACTGCAAGTGTATTTATTAAGCTTTTACAATATTTGTGTGCCCATTTAACATCACTATTGATTACAGAGAGTGAGTAGATTTCATTGAAACACCTTTTCACATAATACATAAAAATTCCAGAGAAGATAGCTCATTTGCACAAGATAAAAATGATAGAAATCATTACAGAGAAAGAAAAATTGATTGATTGAGTAAAGTATTGACAGGAACTAAATGTAACAATAATTAAAATATATAGAATATAAGAATATTTAAAAGCACTATCTTTTTTTCTGTTTAACTACAAATATGAATATAATCTTGGTGTACACTTCTTTACCCATTTATGTACTAGCAAAATCAGTATGTTAAAAGAAAAAACATTCGTCAAATATGTCGTAAGGCAACATTCTATACAAAAGGCACAATGCATAGCTAAAGCAAATTTCAGCTTGTTGCATTTGATCCATTTTCTTGCGATGACGCATCTTTCTCGCTATTCCATCCACAACGAAAGTCAGTCGTTCCATACTCTGGAGGGCAAATGAACAAATTTCAGTCACTCAAATCATATAATTTGCAAACTGAACATATCAAACATATCAAATCAAGCTTGGTGAAGAGAACTAGCTTGAATTTTATTGATTGACAAATTTAAGACAAATGCCAATTGAAAAGTTTCAGGGATACTTTGCTATGGATGGAGTATAGATCGGCTTTTGCTGTACTGTATGAACTATGGTCTGAATTCAATAAACATTGTCCTCAGCTTTTGATTTGCAGTTGAAGGCAATAGACCTGCAATTCATCTCACGTCATGATAAGGAAATGTGCAAATTAAATTCAGGCATAAAAATGTCCCTAGTTTTAGTGCAGTCATGCCTACGCACTTATTTTTGAAAGTCAGAGTGAAACTAAATTAAAATATTATCTTTTTTCCAGCTACATTGCTCG
Source organism: Anguilla rostrata (assembly GCF_018555375.3). NCBI lineage: Eukaryota > Metazoa > Chordata > Actinopteri > Anguilliformes > Anguillidae > Anguilla > Anguilla rostrata. The sequence goes on from NC_057938.1 coordinate 12,280,976, forward strand.
CTTGTGTTGCGACAGCAAGAATGCAAGTCAAATAATAAGTGTAAAGTTGATGATAAAAAATAATAGTTGGCCACTTTTGACTTCCAAACCTCACCAATTAAACCCTGATATCCTTTCATGAGGCAAACATAAAACATTGCACCGTTTACCATTCTAATAATTCCCACATGACAATATGTGTGAGACAGTATGACATATGAAATCTGCTTTACAGGACATTTAACTTGACTCACCTTTTCCTAACTCATCCATGCTCGAAGAGTCATCAGGACGTTAAAGACGATGCTTTTCAGAAATAGGATTCTTAGCCCCAGGATTGTCAGAGATAGGAAGTTGATTTTTTCATCTGGAAAAAAAAAAAAAAACATCACAAATGTGTTATTATTTTAGTTTTTGTATTAAATGCATTTTTTTTGGGGGGGGGGGAGGGGAGGAAAGTTGAGTGAGAATCCAGTTAGTCGAATTTTCTAGGGACGCAACAAAGGGAAATCAAATTGATGTGATTTCCAGTTTTTGTTAAGCGTCTCTGTAAAATGTGTTTTACAAATAAAATTTAATTGAATTGAATTAAAACTCTGTTTGAGGTAATCTGAAATCCTTAAAATCAGCTTTTGGCTTTAGTATGTAGGCGAATAATTCTTCGTTCTTAATATTTGAACTTACCGGTTTCAATAATTCCACCTGCTCCAGAATCACACACGTCAGTTTCAGTCTCTAATGAAGGCAAAAAAGATGCATTTGTAAATTAAAAAGATAATATGATTTACCAAAAGTACATTTTTTGGTCCATTAAATTATACTTAATATTATAAACTTGTAACATTATATGTATGTATGTATGTATATACAGTATATACCATGGTTTGGATAAATACTTAAATCTTGTATGGTTGATAGCCATGCATTATAATTGTGTATAGGTACAGTAATCCAGGTACTTTGCCTCATTACAGTTTGAAATCATTTCACAAAAACATTTTAACTGTCATGTTTGAAATCAAAAATCTTTCTGCATCCTTAATTCCCCAGTAAATTAAACAAAATGTAACTGTAGCAAAAAGTTATAACAGTTAAAAAAACCAATAGCTAACGTTAAATATTTGGAGAAAAAAAAAGCTAATCTTACATCTAGGTAAGTATTTTTTTATTTAGTTTGAAAATATGTATGTAGCATAGCTACATGGATTAGTGTGAATGACACACTTAACTGGCTGCTGTAACACTCCACAATACCGGTAATGTTAGCTAAATGCAGTTTTCATACAACAGTTTGTTAAATATTGATTAAAAATGAATAGTGATATAAAGTGACTTTCAGCTAGCTAGTTACATCCGGTCATGCCACGTATATATGCACAGCATGTCTTGTATATATAAAGCATAGGCCTACTGTTTTCCAACATGAGATAACATAGGATGGGATTTGATCATTTCTACAAAAAAGTTACACCATGACACTTGTATTTGTGAAAGGCTCACCATCATCTGCAGGGCACTCGTTGATGTCTTTGGTCAAAATGACCACCTTGTCGAAGGGGTCCTTATCAATCCTAGTGGGATTGGTGTTGGTTCTGTTGAACAGATCTACTGCATCTGTGGCATTGTACGCGCTGAAATCCGTAGCAAGGCAAGCACTGACCACATTGTCCTTGTCCTTCAGCTTGTAGTAATGGGGAGAAGATGGTTTACCTGAAACACAAATAGACAAAGTGCTTTCTTAGACAGAGCTCTGGTCAGGTGTACTGTTCCAGGGGTCCCTCTGAACAGCTGTTCACAAGGCTGAATTGAGACGCTGAGACAGATATCTCCAGCCTCTCTTGTCATGTGCTGACTCTGCAAACCCAATTCTATTGGGGCACAGGGGCATGCAAACACCATTAAGGCCAGCAGAAGGGTTAGTGTACAGGAACACTAAGCATGGACTTAAAATCTGTAGCCACATACAAAGCACAATATATTTCCTGAATCCGTAATCCAGGTACTGTAGAAATGTTTACTAAGTTTGGAACAATGTTGAAGACTATGGCCTGTATTTAATGGCAAATGTTGATTACATGCATTTAAAATAGGTAGATGAAAAAATGTCATTATATAATGTAAAAAACATCAAAAAACGTACTTGTTTTTTAAATATGGAATTATTTTGTTCATCCACACAGCAAAAAGACCAATAGCAAATACCTCACATTCAACATAGTTAACTTCATTCTGGGTTTCATTTTCAAATAGGGCTCAATTCAGGCTTGGGAGAGTTGTGCTTAACTTGAATGTCCACTTTTAAAGGAAACAGCAATGCAGTTGGAAGTCCAAGCAAATACGCATTTTCCATCTGTGATTATGAATTGGGAATTGAATTATATTCAATGCATCTGGCAACCCAATTTTAAGTTAAGCAATTATGTAGCTAAATTGAGGATGCATGTATCTTTATCGTTTTGATATGAAAAAAAACTTTATCTTAACCTTATCTGATTAAAAATCAGATATTGTTTTTGGACATTATTCTAGAGATGTTGCTGTGGAAGTTCAAGGCACTTCTCTGAGAAGTTTTAGATTTCACCTTTTATATTTTGCAAGTGTCTAAGCCATTTATCGTCGTGTTTTTCTCATAAAGTGACCAAGAATGGTAGAAAATATGGTGGTGCCATACTTTTACATTTTCACAGTGAATCTGTTTAACTAGAGGCCCATAAGAACATAATTCTTTTAAAATATACAGATTTCTTTGTAATTTACTACGATAAAACGAGACCTGATACGGAAAACATTTTTGATGGAAACTAACCTTCTAATTACACTCATGAATTTATCAGTAGCGTCATGTACGCTAGTGCAATCTTTAGTTGTATTATGGTTTTATATTAAGCCAGTGACAAATGGAGGAGATTGTATATGCAGAATGATAATATGATGTTTATGAACCAAGAGTTCACACTGTGAATGATTATTAATTAATTTTTTTTAATGATGTTATTGTACTATATATGTTACTAAATGTTATATAAAAGCTGCACAAAACGTTACTTACTAGCTTGCACTATGAACAATGTTCCATCTCCAAAACTGAACTTCTCATTGTTCTTGTTCACACAACCATTGAGCCTTTGGCAAATATTGAATGCATTACTATATAGTAACATTATCACAAACCAGTCATTAATCTTTGGATCATTTTCAAAGGGATTTGATTACACAATCGAATGAAGTAACTTCACCATCGAGCCAGTTTTTATTACACTGAATGACAAATTTAAATTTAATAAATATCAGCTATCATGTTATATTGGTGTTTCTGCAGAAACATACAGAGGAGCACTGTAAACCCAATTTGGTTCAAACTTAAATAACATAAATTGCATTAAATGATGGGTTAAGTCAACCAATTCATGAATTCAAGCCATTTCCTATTAAGTCTGAATTTAGCATTTTCCCAACATTCATATCATATCCAAAAGCACACTTTTTCTATTTATGTAGATGATTTAATACTAATTTGATCCTATCAATCCTATCATTTTTTTAACATAAAAAAGACAATTCATGGATTTTCCAGACAGTAGCTGTTTTTGTAATATTGCTGCAAATATAGCAGGATGTTATAATAATGATTCATGGTAATTTGAGTTACTTACTTGCCTCCAGCACAAGTAAAGTTCCATGTCCAAAAAGGAGCTTATCATTGTTTCTACTCACACAGACATAAGAACTCTGACAAATACCTACTGTCGCAAAATAGCCTCATGTACCAGTTGTTTCCTTTAATAACTTTCCAGTTTGGGAAGGGGATGGTTTGTGATTATTAAAAAATTAGGTGATAAATTTAATTTCAGCTGAATTGCTTCCTAAATTGCTTTCTGTCCATTTCCACCTGGCAGGATAGCAACTGTTATTCCAGATCCAAATATGATCTTGTAGTCATTCACCTAACATTCAAATCTTAAAGAATATTTCCAAAAGTTTCATACTGCACATTTTTAACCCAAGGGTCAGGTTTCACACTTCAATTCTTGAAGCCGAATCCAACGTATATTACCATTAGTGAGTTCCTGCGAAACTTAACCAGCATACTTTATGTATTCTTCCATTAGGAATACAACAATAATAAGTCTTTACACATATTTAATGTGTCACTTTAGGTAGCTCTGGTGAAACGTATTTTGAGTTAAATGTCTGTTTCATACTTACATACTTGTTTACGAATTGTAAATATTTACATTGAACACCGTTTGCCACAATTTCAATATACTTACTGGGCATCACATATAGTTGTGTTCCTGATCCAAATATAATCTTGATATTATTATTCACACAGTCTGCACTACCATAACAAAAACGAGTGGCCTTGTCAGCACACAAGTACATTTCATGCACTGGACATATATGATTTTACAGACAAAATTTATACAAGATACATACATAACTGTTGGGCCCAAGTCATTTTTCAAGTATATTTTTAGATATATTGTAACATGTGTCTTCAGTTACACAGAGCCATTTTTGAGTAGGTAAAGATCTTGATCATATTAAAATATCCCAAATAGCTGTTGATGGAGTGAGTTCAATTGATCCGTTATAAAATAAACCAGTAGAGAAGTCTTTTTGGAAAGTGACTTGCAATTTGATTCTTTCAAACTGAAATGACCACAATTGTATGTTATGCAGCTCCTAAAATTTTTAAAACTTACTCACTGGCCTGCACCACAAGTGAAATCCCACGTCCAAATGTGAATTTGTTGAAGTTGCTATTCACACAGACATCAGGCCTTTAACAAAAACTCAGTCATGTTTGATGACACATGATTACAGCTATGTGTTTTTTTAATCTATCTTTCATTTACAATTTCTGTCATTTGAATTTGTATTTTTACAGGTTGTATAAAAAAGTAAATCATTTATATAATACCGTTTTAGCTATCTGTAACCATGAAACATGAATATACTGAATAATATCACAATGTTGTAGAGATTTTAATTTCAGATTTCTTCTGGCCATTAGTTTATACTCACTAGGCAGCTCATAGAGCTGCATTCCTGATTCAAATAATCTTGTTAAATATAGCCTTGTTTTTTCAACTTATCGGTTTTATGTTCTGTTCTTAACTCTAAAAGAACACGTATGGTCCTTCTAGGACTCAGAACAGAATTGATTTAACACCGAAATGTTTATCGTCTGTTGACATGGTCCCTAATTTTTATTTTTACTAAAGCATTCTTCTGAAAAGCAATAAATATGACACTAAGTGCAATTTTAATTTTAAAATACTAAGCTAAACTTTTCCATGCATTCTGAACTATGATTGCTTTCGCTTTCATTGGTCAATCAAGTGTAGTTTAAGAAGCATGTAAAACTAAATTTTCAAAGAAACCCTCACGGGCAACTGTTGAGCTATTGAAGGAACAATGTTCTTAAATAATTTTTTTTTTTTAATGTATACTGTTCCCAGTGGTACTTACTTGCAAGAATAATTACTTCTGTTCCATATCCAAATATTATCTTGTTGTAATCATTCACACAGTGATTGAGTGTGTTACTAAAACAAACAGCTCTGAACCCCTATGAATGAATCCTGGGGTTCCACTGAGTACTAACGTCAAAAAGACATCTTCAGAACTGACCAGCTGATCACCTACCACTTATTTTCACACAAAAATTGTATGGGACAGTAAACTCATGATCATAACTTACCTGGTTGAACCCATAGAGCTGTTCCAGACCCAAAGGTTAGCTTGTTGTTATTAGCATACACACAGTATTACACAGAGAATCAAAAACTGAAGGGATTAATGCTGATTTAATAGTCAACTTATTGTAACTTTACAAAGACCTACAACCTTACGGTGCTTAATGTTTACACTATAATCAAAGTGTACTTCATATTAGTAACAAATTACTATTTCAAGAATACATATTTATAATTCCAAGATATAAGCAGATCCAACCAAACAAATTGTATGTTGTTAAATACAAAGGATGTTCAACATATTCTATGTTCACATACATTTTATGTGAGCATAATGGCACAATAAAAGGGACTGGTTCAAAATACTCCAGGATTCATGATTAAAATCGTGATTTAATATTCAGATGACATAGATATTCTGGAATCACTCAAACACATATGGGTAATTTTGTTCCAGAGTCTAATACTTCTTTTTATTATCCTGTAAATAGTTACATCTGAAAATTAATACTATATTGACTCATATTATTGAAGCTATATTATAAAGATATGATAAACCAATACTGACTTGGTTCCACAAAGAGCTTTGTTCCAGTTCCAAACTCCACCTTCTGACCATAATCATTCACACAGTGTGAACTCTTGGTTCATAAACATCATATTATCATTCTGCATATACAATCTCCTCCATTTGTCACTGGCTTAATATAAAACCTTAATACAACTAAAGATTGCACCAGCGTACTTGACGCTACTGATGTATCCGAAACCGAATTCGAATTCCCACAAAATATGTTCATGCTTGGTACTAAGCAGCAATCTCATATGGTCATCCATGACTTTGAGTTACAGACTAAGGCTAGCAAATACATTCACAAAACTGTATTAATCGTTTGTCACAACATGATCGGCCACAGCTGAGGTCAGTTTTTTTTTTTTTAACAGATGACCCAAGCTTAACTAACAGGTTGATTAGTCCACACAGTGTATTCAGTCAAAGCATATTATCTAATCAACACTGTCCACACGTACGTGTGCTTAATGAGATACACCATTCAACATGGTTCATTCTTGACTACTTAATCAGTACAGCATAGTCTCCACCAGCATAGTAGCTAATGTAAATGCAATAATTATAGTGCTAAAATAGCTACAGTTTTTGATGCATTTATGTGGATTTGAAAGCTATAAATTTACCAAAGTCTCCATGAAGTCAGTATATCACTGATTTAGATTTTCTAAATGAAATTTATGAGATTATCACACATACAGGAGCTTTTTCCACAAAGCAGGATTACTGAGTTAGCTCTTTTTACTTCAGTCCATGTTCTAGATTTGGTTGAGGTATGGGTTTTATTCATCCAGCTCCCTCAGTAATCTTTATTTTTGGAAAGGCCCCAGGTAATTTACAGTGTCGATATAGAACATTTTGTTTTACGAGGAATTTCCATCACTTACTTGATTCAATGATTAATCTGGTGCCTTCACCAAAAATGAGCTTATATGAACCAGATGTAGTCACACAGTATAATGAGAGCTGTCAAATACTCTACAACCCAAACACATGAGTCAATGATCCTAGGCCTAGTACTCACCAATAATCATGAAAACAAACGAATACTCTCCATTTTACTGATGGAAATACAATTTTACATTCAACAAAAAACTGGTATTTCATCATCACCCATTTTTCTTAAATGTGATATAGAATTCCATTAGCATAACAACATGAAAAAGCTGTAATGTCTTCAAACAGTAAATGGCCATTGGACTGATTTCAAATGTGATTTTCAATAAAACTGAACTTGTCATTTTCTATTAAGTGGAACTTTGGATTATATCCTTATGTTCAGCCAAATAAAGTGTCTGTGTAAGAATGACACAGCCATGCATTTACTGTAGGTCTTAACAACTGACACAAAGCCCTTTCCACATATTTCTGGAATAAAAAAAGGTTTATGGGTTATTCTTTTTTGAGTAGAGTACTGGAGTATCATTTTAATGTTCATTTTGATGTTATTAAATGGTCATATCAAAATTCTAAAATAAAATTGATTAATGTTGATATTCGTAACTGTTTCGTAACATCAAACTTAAAAAATACATATATATTTGCATTACCATCATCTTATATTATATATTTTCTGTTTAAAACAAAATATGATCAATAGCGCGTACTTACTTGGCAGCACATAGAGCTGTGTCCCTGATCCAAATATAATCCTGACATTGTTATACACACAGTCTATCCTGCCACAACAAAAATCAGTGGTCTTTTCAACAGACTTTTAAATCACTAACATTAGAGGGACATGCTTTTGAAGTCTCATTGTTATAGGAAATATGCAACTACTGCTCCTATTTCGGTTAGGATATGGCCCAATTTGTCCCATATTACCAACCAATAGGACCTGAGGCTTTAGTTCAGTTGGAACAAGTGGTCAGAAACACGACTGAACTAAGCCACCTGTCCGTCTACACCATTTCACTCCAATACTAAATAATATCAGTCCACCAGTAACACAGAAAATACTGAGTGGGCAAATTAAGTATTATTATTACCTCCATTCTAAATGTGATATTAAAATCCACTAACAATTTGTTTCTTATTAATGCCACTTATTATATAAATGTCAGACTGGAACAAACATCTGTATTTGTCAGAAATATGAACAATTAGCAGTATAAATAGTTCTATTATATACCATTATAATGTTACATGCCAATCCTGATATTGTCTAAAATGGACAATTATGAATTTACAATACATTCTTCTCTTTCTGTTTTATGCTTTTAACTTTACTTACTTGGCTGTACATAGAGTTGTGTCCCTGATCCAAATAAAATCCTTATATTATCCTTCACACAGCCTGTTCTTTCATAACAAAAACCAGTCATGGCAACGTAGACATAAAACATACAGTATGTTGAAAGATCTGCATATGTTCAGTTCAAAATCAACTCTGATAGAGTACTGTTAACTCTAAAGTAATATGTATAGTCCTTCCTGGACAGGATTTAAAGGGTGGATTTAAAACTACATTTATTTTATTTACCAGGAAGCCCCATTGAGATTAATATCTCTTTTTCAAGGGGCACCTGACTACTGTCATGGTCCCTAATTTTTATTTCTTACTAAAGCATTCTTTCCATTGCAAATTAATGAATATGACACTATTTTTTAAGACTAAACCAATGAAAAATTTGAACTGAACTATATTGCATATATATTTGTCCTTAACTGAATCATGCATCTGAGGGAATGCTTTCACCATCATTGGCCAATCAAGCGTTGTTTAAGAAGCACGTAAATCAATGTTTTCAAACAAACCCTCACGGGCAACCGTTGAGTTATAGAATGACGATTGCATTTTGACCGTGCACAGTTGTACTTACTTGCATGGATAATTACTTCTGTTCCAGATCCAAATATGATCTTGTTGTAACCATTCACACAGTGATTGAGTGTGTTACTAAAACAAAGAGCTCTGAACCCCTATGAATGAATCCTCACTGCCTCACTGCCTCTGCCTCACTCGCTGTGTTTTATTATGACACAATAGGGTTTAACAATTAGAGCAGGCCATTCAGTCTGTCTAGACTGGTGATTTTCACTACCGTCTCCAGTGGATCTCTCAGTAAATCGAACTGAAATCTCAATTCAATCGCATTCGCAAGTATCAGCAAACACTGCTGCGGCCATGATGTGGTTATGGTTATAGTAGAATATGACCAACGATTCAAATTAACTCTAATGCTGGACATACTGTCAAACTCACCAATCCTAATTTGACAATTATATAAGATAAGTATCAATGCAGTCATATGGATATATGCTGACCCAGACTCAACAATAAATGATCCATGTCAGTCATTCAGTTTCAATGATCATTTTCATTGTCTTTCATGAATATGCAGACATTAAAAATCCAACCGTTCAATAGCATTGTAATAACCCTGACTGTGCAGACTAGATTAGACTAGACAACTAGTCTTTCCTATATTATTCCATCATCATTGGCTTATCATATTCAGTACAGTAAGGTCTCAGGATTGTATGTCATTAAAGTACTCAACATAAAATCTAATAATCACAAGAACCTGATCAATTGTTGATTTCAGGTCATTTATGGAGCAACAGGTAAAAATATATGTAGTACAATTCTATTAAATCAAAAAAACACTATTTGTTTTGCTTTGAAAGAGAGATTTATGCATAATCATAACTTACCTGGTTGAACCCATAGAACTGTTCCAGACCCAAAGATTAGCTTGTAGTTATTAGCATTCACACAGTATTATACAGAGAATCAAAAACTGAAGGGATCAAGGCTGATATACTACTCAACTTATTGTGATTTTACAAAGACCTACAACCTTACCGTGCTTAATGTTTACATTTTAATCTAAATGCACTTCATATTAGTGATTTTTTCATCTTTTAAGAATACAATGTTAATTGTTATAACACGATATGTACAGATCAAACCAAGCTAACTATATGTAACATGAAAGGATGTTCTGCATTACTAGATTACTCCAGAATGTATGTTTAAATGTATGGTTCACTGATATAATATGCCTATGCAAACTTTCTTCTGGAATTCTGGAATTACTTCTAATCACTTCTGATAATAGTCTGATTATCCTTACATCTGAAAATTAATACTGACACAACACAAATATTGAAGATATGTTATAAGGATATGATGAATCAATACTGACTTACATGGTTCTACAACAAGCCTGGTTCCAGTTCCAAACTCCATTTTATCATTATAACCATTCACACAGTGTGAAATGTTGGCTCATAAACATCACTACAGGATCACTCAGCATAAATGACCTTCTCCACTGACTGTCACTGACTTAATGTAGAATTCAACTGAAAATTGCACCAGGGTACATGACACCACTAATATATGTGAAATTGAATCCAAATTCTAACAAAATATAGTTATGTTTGTTATTAAAGAGTCCAAAAACAACCTCAAATGGTCAGATATACAAGTGAAGTATACACTTATTTTGCTTTCTATATTTTACCAAACTAATAAGATCTTGAGGTTGTATAAATATGATCAAAAATCAGTAAAAGCAGCTTTCCTGTATGCTGTGTCTAAAAACAATGTCCTTCTTCTGGCAAAGTCTTTAATTGATCTACAAATTGATGCTATTTGATCATTAGATCATTTCTTAGAAGGATTGTTTTTTTCTGTTTTTTAAAATTTATTTTAAACAGATGATCCTACCTGCATTCCAGGTTAACTAATGAGTTAATTAGTCAACACAGCATTTGCAGTCAAGGTATGGTTTACTCTGGCCACCTACTCAGTTCAAATCAGGATAGTCCACATTGAATAGTATCTGTGTATTACAGATCCATAATGCATCATTTATTAAACTCAATCACCAATGTGCTGTTGAAAAACAAAAAAAATCTTACTTTGTTCCACTGTTACAAGGGTCCCATAACCAAACACCAGTTTTCCAGCACCTCCAGTATTCACACAGTAAACACACCCTCAGCAAAAACCCTCCCAGATTTGTTAAATGATTGCAAATGAAACAAGGCCATAATACTAATGTTGTCTGTTTATACTTCTGAATGCATCAAAACACTGCAATACTTTTTTTAAATTTGTGATCGTCTGCAGTGGATCCATGATTGGTACATTTACAACAGTCAAAACTGTTTTTGAAAGTTGAATACATTTCAGTGTGAATTGCACATGTCAATTACACATACCTGCCAACCCATAAGGTTTGTCGATTTATATTTAGCTTGATGTGGTTAATTAAAATAGCAAAACATGCATTAGCTGCAAAAACAAGCAAAAGCTAGAAATAAGGTCTATTAGATCAATTAGGTCCATTTAGTCAGAAAAAACAGCTTTTCATGCAGGTGTACTCTGCCAATTAGCTAACATCCTAACAATCGATTTGCTAAATTAACATTAACTAACTAGCTGGCAAGCAGCTATCTACCTAGCTATAGGTAGTTATCATACTTGATAATGTAAATGCAATAGCTAATGTACAAAAATAGCTACAGTATTGAATGCATGTATGTGGGTTTGAAAGCTGTAAAATTTGTACAGCTGTCTTAAGGTGTGTTTTGACATGTTTGCCAATTGAACAAAATTGATGTATCTTTTTCTGCTTAAATGCATCAATATTAACAAAGACTCCATGAAGTCAGCATATACAGTATCACTGAGCTAGATTTTCTAAATTAAGATAATAAGATTCTTTCATGTACAGGTAATTTCTAATGTTTAAATATAACAATTACACAAGGAATATCGATAACTTACTTGATACAATGGTTAATCGGGTGCCTTCACCAAATATGATCTTATATGCACCAGATCCAGTCACACAGTATAATAACAGCTGTCAAATACTCTACAAGCAATGCATGTGGGTCAGCAATACCCAGCCTAATCTCCAACAAACATGAAAACAAATTACACTTCCTATTTTCCTGATGGGCATACAATTTTACATTGAACATAATTCTGGAATTTCATTTTCATCCATTTTACTTAAATATAATAAAGCATTCAGTCAGGCATAAGAATTACAACATTAAAAAGCTATAATGTCTTCAATTTGTACATGGACATTTGGCCTACTTCAAATGGAAATTTTTATTAAGTTTTTTTTCCCCACTTAAGTTTTACTTAATAAGTTATTTGAACAAACTTGATGCAGAAACGGAACATATAGGAATAATATATTATCATTCCTATATGTTCAGTTTCTGCATCAAGTTTGTCCAAATCAAATTTCTGTGAGGATGACACAAGCATGCAGATCAGTGTTTATAACTGACACATGGCCATTATACACACGTTTGTGTAAAGAAACAGTGAGAATATTGAACCCATCTAAAATTACACGTATCGTTAAGCATTAATATTTATGACTCGATAAGTAAAATTAGGATTGTAATTTAGTACAGACCACAGATACTGTAGGTACTGATCAAGTACAGCTAATTTACTGCCTTGGAAATATTTTTCTATGAAATGTAAATAGGGAAATCCAAGTTACATCAAGTCACATCATCTTCAAAGTATGTATTTCTACTAATTCTGCCCTTTACCATTATTTCAATCATATGCAGTACATATAAATACACATAATATATAAATATATTACCTGATTGTACTGTTACACGGGTCCCATGGCCAAACACAAGTTTTCCCAAGTTCCCAGTATTCACACAGTAAATATACCCTCAGCAAAAATGCTAGCAGCCTCCTGAGATGCCTAATAAAGTAACTTGAGCACAGCTGGCACTAACTGCCTTGTGCTTTAAATCTAAGACAGTCCAAAATAATGTTTGTAATTAATGTACTTGCAATCATTTTTTTTAGTAGTTTCATTTCCATTCATTCAACATTTATTGTTAGAATATGCCGGTCCAGTTAATTTCATGCCACTCTGAATTAGCTGAATTTTAGTTGCTGAATTATTGCCATTGTTCATTACCTGACTGATTAATTAATTATTTGTAACCAATTAACCAATTAAGCTGTACTGCTGTCTGTGCTACTGATGTCTTCACAGATACATTGAAATAAATAGCATCAACATGATGACATACATGCTTCTACTAGTTCATAACAACACCCTATGTCTGTAACCAAACTAACAACCAAGACCGTGATATTGAATTTAGGTTGATTAGCACCTCGAACAAACTAATTACTGCAGAGGTCAGTGGAATTGGGTAATGGCACATAGGGGCCCCCTGGACCAATGAGTAGTGTGGTTCCACTGCCAAAAACTTGTAAGAACCAAGTGTAACATGATACAATAACTCTACTGTACATCTCCCATGAACTGTTTTTTTCCCCACATCATTTCCATCTAAGTTCTTCCAATAGTCCAAAAGTCAAACCTCTCCCAAAATCTGTTCCAGTTCCTATAAAATCAGCATTCTTCACTTATACTCTCTCTAATTTATTGCAATGATCTCCCATATAAAGTTATGGCAACCTCAGTTATGAGGAAACATTCTAATTAAATTCCTAAATAAATATGTATAAGACTAGAGGAAGTCAGTTTTCAACACATGGTATGTAAAGCAAAACTGGACAAATAATCAAGGACTTACTAGATTCAATGGTTAGCCTGGTGCCTTCCCCAAAAACAATCTTGTTAAGGCCCTGTGTATTCACACAGTACGATAAGAGCTGCCAAATACTCCAGAGATCAAGCATGAGGGTCTGGGATCAACAACAGCGACTTTGACTATGAGGAGAGTGTCTGCCTTTATAATTAAATAGCATTTTTAAAGACATCTTGAACAATAACTTTACTATTCAATAAATTCTAAAAGTATTACAGTACTGCAATTAATGCAGTCTTTGATTGTTTGACTTTAGAGTAACACCATCATTAGATCAATATTAATGGCAGACCAAAGTACTGTTCCATTTTGTCCATGTTTCCCTTTCTAATCCCAAAGCTAAATTTACAGGACAGCATTTAATCAAAATTTCACTCACTTACTTGGTTGTACAAGTAGTTGGGTCCCCTTTCCAAATATTATTTTAACTCCAGTAGTCACACAGTCTCTGTCATCATCACAAAAACCTATGTGCATATTGGTACATCTGCCAGAGGATGACAGTGAGAACAATGGATGCATCTAAAATGACAAGATGCACATCTTTGAACTGTATATTATCCACTTTTAATAAAATATCACTGAGAAGTGATCTTACTGGATTCCACTCTAACATGGGTCCCATTGCCAAACAACAACTTTCCAAAGCTTCCAGTATTTACCCAGTGAGTATATCTTCACAATTAACCCGACTAACTTCCTAAGATGCTTAATAAAAATGTAACCCCCTATAGTGACCAGTTATTACCAGAATACAGTTGACACTTACTGCCTTTTACTTTGGACACGGTAAATCAACAACATTTTTTTCTGTCAATCATGTAGTGCCAAAATCTCCCACTGGCAGTATTTTAAACATTGGTTATGGGGAAACAGTTTCATTAATCTGTTAAACAGAACCTGCAATAAAAAAATAAAACCACTATTATTAAAATGTAGTTTCTGAAATTAAAAATATAAAACTAAATACCGTCATTTAATTCACATGTATATGAATACACATACTGTAGAATGCAAATATCTTACTTGATTGTACTGTAACGTGAGTCCCATGGCCAAACAGCAGCTTTCCATAGCTGCTAGTATCCACACAGTGAACTCACCCTCAGCAAAAACCTGACCAGCCTGACCAGATGCTTACTGTAATAAATCTGTGACCTGAACACAGCTTTGCCTTGTGCGTTAGATTTGAGACTGTAGAAAATATTGTTTGTAAAGAATGTGCTCACATACAGAATTAAATATTCTGGAAACTAACACGTGTACTAATTCGGTATTATCATCAGATATGACCTTTTTCACAAACTTTACCTACATTCATGCATTCAGTGCCATACAGAAGACCTAAATCCCTTGCTATTTGCTTTCCGATTACACTGGCCAGAATTCAGAATTCACCAAATTCCCACAGAATTCACAACATTTTTCCTGTAGGCTACAACAGTTTTGACGGCCATTAGAAAAGATAGATGTGTTAGTTATTTGAAGCGTAACAGGAGAAGTAAACTGAAAACCTTAAAGACTGAAAGCTTAGAATTCCATTACATAAAAATGAAGTTATCATAAATTCTATGTTGCACAATTACGCAACTATGATTTAAGTCTTACTTACTAGTCTGCACCACAACTGAAGTACCATGTCCAAAAATTAACTTGTAGGTGTTGGTATTCACACAGACATAAGGTCTTTGACAAAAATGTATGGTCACAGTCATGCATAGTAATATGTGTTTTTTTTTGGGGTTTTTTTGGTTGTTGTTGTTTTTTTGTGAAAATTTGAGTATCATTTCCATTTTTCCCTTGATCTGAAAGTGTTAATTTTGAACACTTTCATGTCATAATTCCAAAATAAATGGAGGAAGACTGATATTTGCAACTGCAAGCATCAAATATAAAAAGTATAATGTACAATATCATCACCTCAAATTATATATTTTCTGTTTCAAACAACATGTGATCATTAAGCTCGTACTTACTAGGCAGCACATTGAGTTGTGTCCCAGATCCAAATACAGTCCTGACATTATCATTCACACAGTCTATCCTGCCACAACAAAAATCAGTGGTCTTTTCAACAGTCTTTTAAATCATTTACATCGGAGGGACATGCTTTTGAAGACACACGTTATTTGAAAAATGTAACTATGGCTCCTATTTCAATGAAGATGATGTTCAATTTGTCCTTGATTACCAATATTTATCCCAGCATCAAGAATTAACTGATCCATTTACTTCACTTCGAACATGTGTTCAGAAACAGGATTGAACTACGCCACCCCTCTGTCTACACCAATTCACTCCAATACTGGTTAATACCAGTCAATACCAATAACACGTAGAAAATAATGAATAGGTAAATAAAGTTTTAAATATACTAAAAATATGATCCAAATAAAATAAACATTAACCCTTTCGTGAGCAATCTTTCTGAAAAGTAGCTTGAATGTTTTTCTTGAAGATGTACAGAATCAGGAATAATTAATCAACTAATCAAATTTGACAAAGTGTTTTTGTTGATAATTGAAATGATACTTACTAGCCTGTATCAGAAGGGAAGTCCCACGTCCAAAAATTAACTTGTAGTTGCTATACACACAGACATACGACCTTTGACAAATACTTTATCTCTTGCCAACAAATGTACTTCATGACTTTCTGTACAAGTATTGTGGTCTAAACATTTTTTCCCATCTTAAATAGATCATAATGCACACTTAAACAATCTCGGGAGCTAAATCTTGGGATTTATTAGATTTGAATTTGCCTTGTTGTTTTAGTTCTTTCAACAGATCAATTTTATATTCTGTTTTAAATCCCCCACCTTGGTTCTTAGACATATCAACTGACAATCAGCCACTGATTAATGCCAGTTATGTTAAAAACATCAATTTTATACAGGACATCTCTATTTATCAAAACATATGGACCAGTATCAACAGAATAGTGCTATTATATACAAATGTAATATTACAAAACTGTCTAATAATTACAATTGCATGCTTTTCTGTGCAAAGATATAAATGACAGCAATTTGGTGGGAATTATTTTTAAAAAGAAAACCAATGAAAATGTATCATGCATTCAGAACTATATTAGAGTTTGTCCTTCACTGAGTGCTGCATGAATCCTGCATGGTTTTCCTTTCATTAGTTAATCATGTTTTGTATAAGGAACATACAAAGCCATATTGTATAATAAACCCTTATGAGTAAACATTTCAGATATCAACTGGCAATGTTCTTAAATTCTTAATAAAATTACATTATTAATGGATCCAGGTCTACTCACCTGCCAGGATAACTACTTCTGTTCCAGATCCAAATGTGATCTTGTTGTTAGCATTCACACAGTGATTCAGTGTGTTGTATAAACTAAGAGCTCTGAACACCTATGAATGAAACTTCACTGAATACTTATGTCATTTAGACAGGTTTTCCCATTAATTATTGCATTCAATACTGGCCAGCTGACCACCTACTACATATTACCATTGTATGGAACAGCTGCCTCCTATTGCTCCACAGATTATCTCACTGCCTATGTTAGATACTGTAAGCTTAGTGATTAGACCAGTCCATCTTGACTGGTCATTTTCACTATTGTCTACATTGGATTTGTCAGTAAATTGTTCTGAAATTGCAATTCAATCACACCAGCAAACAACGCAGCAGCCTTGATATGGTTATGGTACAATATGACCAACAAGTCAAACAAAATAAGTTTACAATATTTATCTAATACTGGACATGCTGTGACACTGACTGATCCCAATCTGAATTCCCTTTCTTTTGAAAGAGAGATTATTGTATCATCATAACTTACCTGGTTGAACCCAAAGAGTTGTTCCAGACCCAAAGATTAGCTTGTCATTATTAGCATACACACAGTATTATACGGTGAATCAAAAACTGAAGAGATCAATGCTGATTCACCATTCACCTTATTGTGACTTTTCAAAGACCTACAGTCTTACAGTGTTTAATGGTTGCACTATAATTAAAAAAATATTTATAATTCATATTTCTGTTTTTTTAAATCTTTTAAAATACACACCATTTACTATTTCAATATAGAAGTTGATCTTACTGTACCTTGCTAAATAAAAGAATGTTTAATACATTTTTAGGTTTGGTTATTATGTGTGAATAATGGCAATATAAAAGGAACAGGTCCAGATTACAGGTCTAAATTATTCCAGGATTCCTGGTTAAAATCCTGATTCAATATAGAGGTGAAACAAATATCACGTCAAAACACCTCTGGGCAATTTTGTCCCAGGATCCAATAACTATTTTCATTATCCTGCAAATAATTACATTTGATAATCAATATTGTACTGTCACAACACATATTTGGGATTACTGAGGATATGCTAAATCAATACTGACTTACTTGGTTCTACTAATAGCTTTGTTCCAGTTCCAAACTCCACTTTCTGGCCATAACCATTCACACAGTGTGAACTCTTGGTTCATAAACATCAAATTAACATTCTGCATAGAACCTTCTCCACTTGTCACTGAATTAATATAACACCATATTACTATTGTACATATGGCACACATACAGTATGCACCAGGGTATATGCCACCATTGACATTTGTGAAATTGAACCCAAATTCTAGCAAAATATGCTTGGTAAACTCCACCAGAAACCTCATATGGTCATCACACAGGTGAAGTACATACTTAGTTTTGCTTGCTGTATTTGACCAAAATGACAACATCTTGCAAATGTTTATATATGACAGATCGGTGGAAAATCAGTGGAAGCAACAACACTTTATGTTTTGTGTCTAAAAAAATGCTCTTATTTTGAGAATCTATGAAATTTGATTTACAAAATGATGCTTACTGATTTTTAAATAGTTTCTTAGAAGGACTTTGAGTTAAAGAATAAGCAAGGCAGATACATTCGCAATATTGCAATAATCATTTGTCACAACATGCTCAGCCATACCTGAGGTCAGCCTTTTACAGATGACCCTACCTGTATTCTAGGTTGACTAACAGGTCGATTAGTCAAAACAATGTTGACAGTCAAATCACATTCATTAATCGAGACATAAGTGAGGTTAGTTATGTACACCAACGTAGCTCACACTAAGTACAAATCAGCTTAAAAAAAGAAGCTAGTATTACAGTATTTATGACTGCTCTATGTATTAAAGATCCATAACACCTTATTCAGTAAATTCAATGCTCAATGTGCTGTCGGAGAACAGAAAAAATGACAATCTTACTTGGTTCCACAGTTACGCGGGTTCCATAACCGAACACCAGTTTTGCAACACTTCCAGTATTCACACAGCAAACATTTCTTCAGCAAAAACCCTACCAGCCTCTTGAACTGATTAATAAAGATGTAATTGGCATACAATTAATACTTCTTGTCTTTTAATTACACTTTAAACATCATACTACTTATAACTACAGTATTTGTAATATATACTTTTATATTTTTTTAAAAATTTAAGAAATCTTTATTCTGTTTCAATTAACCTATTAGTCGAGCAAAGGCTATGAGACTAAGGTTCTGTGTTTATACTTATGGATGATAAAAAACACTAATACTTTTTATGATTCATGAATGTTAGATTCACATGGTTTGTCTATACGAGTGTTTTTTCCCTGCATTTTTGAGATTCAGTGTATATAGCAACAGAATACAACAAAGTTATAGCTTCATAAGCTTCTGTAAAATTGCAAAACATGCAAAAACGAGCATTGGCTCAAAATAATTAAATTGTATTTTCATGCTACGCTAATTAATTAACATCCTAGCAATCGGTTTGCTAAACTAACATTAATTCACCAATTATATGGCAAGCAGCTATCTACCTATCTATGGCTAGTTGTCATGCTAATGTAAAGGCAATTGCTAAAGTGCTAAAGTAGCTATCTTATGCTGGTGCTTAAATAAACAAGGTGAACAAAGTCTGCATATCACTCAATAAGATTTACATTCTCACACATACAGGTCATTTACGGTTTTGGCATATAGGAATTATATGAGGGACATCGATAACTTACTTGATTCAATGGTTAATCTTGTGCCTTCACCAAAAATGAGCTTATCTACTCCAGATCTAGTCACACAGTATAATAAGAGCTGTCAAATACTACACAACCCAAGCAATCTAATGATCCTCAGCCTCATCATCACCAATAATCATGAAAACAGATTAATACTCTCCATTTTACTGATGGGCATACAATTTTACGTTGAACATAATGCCGGTAATTTGTTTTCATTCAAGAATTCAGAATTGAGTCCGATGTGAACATTACAACATTACAAAACTGTAATGTCTCCACTTTGTAAATGTCAATGATTTTCAACGAAACTGCAATTTTCATGTTCTATTATGTGAAAAAAAAAACAATTTTGGTTTATATGCATATGTCCATCCAAATCAAGTTTCTCTGTAAGGATGATACAACTAAGCATATCACTGTTAATAATTGACACAAAGCCATTCTACACATATGTCTGTGATGAAATATTGCCTAGGCTTTCTCTAGGTTTCCATTTATAATGCAAATGGTTAATAGCCAAGACAATATGTCCTGTTTAACTGTTAACACTTACTTGGTTGTACAGTTACTTGGGTCCCACTTCCAAATATTATTTTATATCCAGCAGTCACACAGCCACAGGCTACATAACAAAAACCT
This sequence comes from Anguilla rostrata, assembly GCF_018555375.3. Classification (NCBI taxonomy): domain Eukaryota; kingdom Metazoa; phylum Chordata; class Actinopteri; order Anguilliformes; family Anguillidae; genus Anguilla; species Anguilla rostrata. Next base: position 12,301,478 of record NC_057938.1, read on the forward strand.
GCCTACAAATCTGTAAAATCTGTACCAAAGTGAGGATACTGAAGTGAGGATACTGAAAACCATCTGAAATCACATACATCTTTAAATACTGATATGTATTACTTTAACTGCTTTTTGATTTAAGAGCAGAATTGCAATTAATCTACAGACCACAGCTAGGTAAAAATTAAAGTCCAGTGCATTTACAGTGTTAGAAATATTTTTCTTGGAAATGGGAAGAGAGAAATTCAATCTACAGCATTTTCAATAAATAACCCCTCCATAAAGAATGCTTTTCTAATAAATTTGCTCCTTTACTGCACCATTATTTAATCCATATACCTAGGAATACACATAATATGTAAACATCTTACTTGAGTGTACTATAACACGGGTCCCGTGGCCAAACAGCAGTTTTCCCAAGCTTCCAGTATTCACACAGTCAACATGGCCTCAGCAAAAACCCTACCTGCCTCCTGAGAAACGTACAGTAACAGGCTAAAGCTGTAACCTGAACACAGCTGACACTTACTGTCTCAAAATATTGTTTGTAATTAATGTACCTGCAATACTTTTAAAAAAACGTATCAATTCTGATCACTCAACATTTATCATTAATACGAGTAGATTCACCCAATTTTAAGCCACTAGGAAGTTTTTATTGTATTTATTTGTTCAATTATTGCACATCTACTGAGTGATTAAGTAATTATTCTGAACCAATTAATCAACTAAGCTGTACAACTGTCTCTGCCACTGAATTTTTCTGGGTGCTCAAATATATACAGGAGAAATAACAGAGCTGTAACAGAGCAAACAACCAATACAGTTTAGTGATGTCAAATTTAATATGGTATTCAGTTAGCATCTCAATCAACCCCAATTACTTCAGAGTTCAGCTGAACTTGGAAAGGAGACACGGAGCCTCCAAGACCAGCCTAAACTGATATTAATTATGTTCTACAGTATCCTGGCTTAGCCTTTGCTGTACTGCATACTGTATCTGTTACAATGACTGCGGCCATTTACCATGCACAGCAATTCCTTTTCACCACATTCTGCAACCTACATTAACTTAAATAAAACATTCTTTTTTTAGTCACTGTAATTTTAAATGAACATATCTTTAAGGAAATTCCATACTTACCACCAGGTCCAATGTGTAGTTTGGTACCACTGCCAAATATTAACTTGCTAAAACCAGTTTGAGTCACACAGTAGTCCAACATGATACAATAACTACATCTCCCATGTATTGTTTTGTCTCACATGCTTTCTACCTAAACTCTTCCAAAACTCAGACATCTAAAAACCTGTCCCAATTCCTAATAAATCAGCATCATGCACGTTTACTCATTCTCATCATTCACTTTCACCTTTGAGGATCTCAGTTTGTTCAAAATTATAAGATCCACATACTTGCACTATATATTTGTTTATTACATGGCAAACCAAGTTCTGATTTAAATAAGCATGGCATCATTTAACTACAAAGTATTTCTGCTATATCTTTATGAAAAGCGGCCATCACCTGAAATATTCTAAACCCAAAGAGGGAACATTTTTCTAAAATGTTTCATTTTTGCTTGTTGTATATTTACAGTCTGCATGGTATATCATAGTATCTACCCAGGTGTGCACAACAAAATGTACCAAGACAACACTGAATTGTTCTATGCATTATATGACTGAATATTAATTATTTAATAAAGAAGTATCAATCTCACTTGATTCCACAGTTACATGGGTTCCGTGTCCAAACACCAATTTAAGGCCTCCAGTATTCACACAGTAAACCTGTCCTCAGCAAAAACTTTCCCATTTCTACCATACAATTCATACCATCTGCTGTCCTTGATACTACTTCATTATTATACATGCAATCATTTCATCAGTATTTTACAGTATCTCCATAATATGTAAATACTATTATTGAGATTTTCCAATCCATAATGAGCAAAACCTAAACTTTATAGGACATACTTTTAGTCTTACTAAAAATGGTTATAACCAAGACCTACCGCAACAAGAATTAAATTTAGTACATTCTTAGCAATTGCCCGCAATTTAACTGCTAGTGCTGTCCACTAGTACTAATTGGTAAATACAGCAATAACCTGAATTTATGGAAAAATGTGTTTGAATTGAAGGAAATAACACTTACATTTGAAAATATTAAAAGCAAAACTTGATTGAATCCAGGCGCAAGTGCTTCAAACCATTTTTATAGGGAAAAGGAAAATAAACATCTCAAAGGAACCAAGATTTACACTGTGAAAAACACTATAGATGAAAAATTAAGGACTCACTTGATTCAATGGTTAACCTGGTCCCTTCACCAAAAATGAGCTTGTTGAGCCCTGTCCCAGTATTCACACAGTGTAACAAGAGCTAGCAAATACTAGATCTGACCCAGCCAATGCATCCTTACAAGAAGAGATCCTGAAAAATTATTATTGGCCTTAATGTCATTATAAATTGAGCCAAACAAACAAAGCACTTAGTTGGAATAAATGTCAGCATTGGTTTGAGGACCAATGATGTATAGAATAACAAGATTCTTTAAACAAAAGCACATACATTAGCACCTAAATGTATTATTCATTGAAGAGTCAATTATGTGATACAGTAAGATTCAACTGGCAGTATTTAAACATATTTAAAATGCTGCTTAAGTATATAAAAGCAAATTTAAATAAAGTCAGTTTAACCAAAAAAAGAATAATTTTTTACATTGAGTCATTTTTCCCGTTAACAAGAACACTTTTGGTTTTGGTTATTTTGTCCAGGAAAGTTTAATGTTGTGTAGTTGCTCAGATGAATATTTAAATGATGATACTCACTTGACTCAACAGTCAGTTTAACTCCCTGCCCAAATATTAGCTTCCAATTGCCAGATCCAGTCACACAATGATCTGGTCTTGAACAAAAAATTACTTGCTCTGACTAATGGAGTGGGTAAGGTCACACAATACTCTAAATGTTCAATGATTTTAAATCAGTTTTACTGAAATGGAGCTTATAATGTTTATATATAGGGGGAAAAAAATGATTTTGGATAAATGTTAATGGATCCATGTTAAATGGATGTTTGAACATTGAATGCTGCCACTCCACTCTCAGCATTTTGTGTAGTCAGCATATCAATGTCTAAGCTCACAGCCTCCTGCTCTTTTTCATTTCTTTTTTACTTCTGTTTTCTTTTATATTATTCTGCAGAACTATCTTCCAATCAACTTCATCCTGTACCAGAGAAACGCAATTTCTTCATATATCATGACTTGACTCCGACTAGAACATATACTTTCCCATGTAATGAGACAATGCAGCTGCAAAAATGCTCTGGTTGATGCTTCTATGGTTTTTGCATTAACAACATATCTATAATTCCATTTGGATGTATTTTAGATATTTTTTTCACCTCTGTCTCAGGTTACTTTTTCAGTGTGTTGAGAGCATACATCAGTTAGCTTGAATTCACCAATTCAGGCTCAAATGCGAAAAAAATACTTTTACTGGCAATGCTGTATATCAAAAATCTAATTAGGCTCCTAATTATGCAGCTATACTGAAGTAAAGGTACTATAATACTCACCAAGCCTAAGTGATGTAACAATCAGCTTTGTCCCTTGGCCAAATATTAGCTTATTCCCATATCCCACATTCACACACTGCTGGTTCCTCTCTCAAAAACTCCCTCAGTAGAACAATTCACAATAACTGGAATTATTATTACAGAGTGTCCTATATTAGTAATTATACTAACAAGGAAATAATTTCTCATTGGAAAGAAACACACATTTAAGGAAATTCCATACTTACCATCAGTTTTATTGAGTAGTTGGTTACCACTGCCAAATATCAACCAACTTGTAAAAACCAACTTGAGGGAACTAACATGAAACAGTGACTCCCATGTACCATGTACCATTTTTTCTCATATTTGTTTTACATCTAAACTATTCCAATAGTCAAACCTGTCTCCAAACCTTAAATCAGTATTATTCACTTTTACTCTCAATCATGCATTGCTATGATCAAATGATTTCAACCTCAAATCCAATTAAATTCCTACATTAATATCTATCAGACTGGAATAAGTCAATGTAAGACAAGGACTTACTTGATTCAATGGTTAGTTTGGTGCCTTCCCCAAAAATGAGCTTGTTAAAGCCCTGTGTATTCACACAGTATGTTAAGAGCTGTCAAATACTCCAGAGACCAAGCATGAGGCTCTGGGATCAACAAGTTATTTTGCCTCTGAACGTAGGGTTTGTCTTTATTAAAGATATCTCAAACTACATTTTTAATGTTCAATAAATTCTAATAGTATTGCAGCTGTGCAATTAATGCAGTTTTTAACGGTTTTTATGGTTTGACTTATGAGTGATGCAGCCATACGGATCAATGTTAATGACAGACCAAAGCATTCCATTTGTGTCTGTAGTGGAAAATGCCCTGTTCTGTTTTCTTTTTCCACTTTTCTCTTTCTAATTCCAAAGTCAAATATACAGGACAGTGTTTAAACTAAATCTGAGTCACTTACTTGGTTGCACGTGTAGTTGGGTCCCCTTTCCAAATATTAATTTAGCTCCAGCATTCACACAGTCACAGCTATCATCACAAAAACCTATGTGCATATTTATGCATCTGCCAAAGGATGACAGTAAGAACAACAATAATGACAATATGGACATTTTTGGCCTGTATATTATCCACACTGTAAATGAATTAATTTTATGCTGCTTAAACCTTGATAACATTCATGTACAGGGAATTATATGACAAAAAGTAATGCATGGTATGATGTAAATGCAATGCATGTTACATCATACCATATGAGCCAAAAATAGTAAGGAATCTTTCTCAATAAAATATTACTCAATAAAAAAGAGCTAGTCTTTTTTGATCCCACTGTATCACAAGTCCCATAGGCAAACAACAGCTTTCCAAAGTAAGCTCCTGAGATGCTTAATAACAACGTAACCGGAATACAGTTAACACTTTTACCTTAGAAAATGATACTAAATCAGCATCATTCACTTCATCATCAATCATTTACTGCCAAGATTCATTAATCAAATAAATGTGACATTCTATAACAAATTCATTTTTCACATGTGGTGAGTAAAATACTGTAGAAGGAATATCAAAGCTATGCCAGATACCATGGCACAGCCATCCAGATTAGTGTTAATGACTGACACAAGGCCCTTTTATACATATAATGAAATGTAATGTAATGAAAAATATCCCCTGGGCTTTAATTACATTTCCATTTATAATGGAAAGATAAACACAGGAGCATTTCCAGCGAAATAGCTAACACTTACTTGGTTGTACAGTTACTTGGGTCCCGCTTCCAAATATTGTTTTATAGCCAGTATTCACACAGTCACAGGCTACATCACAAAAACCTGCTTACAAATCTGTAAATATCTTTACCAAATTAATCACAGTGAGAATACTGAACTCATCTGAAATTGCTAATACTGATGACTTGATAAGCGGATAAGTGGAATTGAACTGAACCTGCAGACCACAACTACATAAAAAAGTTAAGTCCAGTTAATTTTTTTATTTTGAAATCTTTTTCTTTGAAATGTAAAGAGGGAAATCCATGCTACAAAATTTTCAACTGATAAAACCTTCATGCACAATGCATTTCTAATAAATCTGCACCCTTGCTATTATTTTATTCATATTCATATGAATGCACATAGTATGTAAACATCTTACTTGATTGTACTGTAACACGGGTTCCATGGCCAAACACCATTTTTCCATAGCCTCCAGTATTCACACAGTAAACACATCCTCAGCAAAAACCTGACCAGATTCCTAAGATGTTTACTGTAATAAAGCTGTAACCTGGACACAGCTAACACTTACTGCCATTTACCTTAGATACTGTATGAGACTGTACAAAATATCGCCTGTAATTAATGTATTTACAATACTTTTTAAACGGTTTCAATTCTGTTTGTTAAACATTTATTGTTAATATGGGTAAATCCAGTTTTTATGCGATTATGAATTAAGTTTTGCTGAATTGCTGAATTACTGTTCTGCAGTTACGCTTTCCATACACTGCAATTATTTTGATCACATGCCACAATTTCCATTGATTAAACAAAACATTATTTTTATGTTTCTCTCATGAAGCACAAATTTTACAAAAAATCCATACTTACCACCAGGTTCAATGAGTAGTTTGGTACCAGACCCAAATATCAACTTGTAAGAACCAGTTTGAGCATTCACACAGTAGTTTAACATGATACAGTAACTTCTGTGTACTATTTTCTCTCACATTCTTTCCAAATAAACTCTTCCACTTGTCATAACCCTCACAAAACCTGTCCCAGTTTCTATTAAATCAGCATCATTCACTTTTACTCTCAATCATTGATTGCCAAGATTAATTAATGAAAGATTAAAGAACTTTCCATTTGTGTCTGTAGTGAGAAATGCCCAAGTGGTTTGTTCATGTTTTCTTTCAAATCAGTATGTCATCTAAATCTCACTCACTTGGTTGAATAAACAGTTGGGTCTCCCTTCAAAATATAAATTAAACACCAACATTCACACAGTCCCAGCCATCATCAGAAAAAACCTGTGTGCATATTTGTACATATCACAGTGGATGACAGTGAGAACAATGAATTCATCTAAAATGACAAGCTACACATCTTTGGCCTGTATATTACCCACTTTCCAGGAAAATAGAAGATAAATAAATTGTATGCTGCTTAAATATTACTGACATTCAAGTACAGAGAATTATGTTCCAAAATGTAATATAATTCATGTTACATGATATGATATGTGCTAAAAATAAAAATGAATCTTGCTTGATAAAATAACATTCAGAAGTAATCTTACTTGATTCCACAGTTACATGGGTCCCAGAACCAAACAACAGCTTTCCAAAGTTTCCAGTATTCACACAGTGATTACATCCTCAGAAATAACCCTACTAACCTCCTGAGATGCTTGATGGAGATGTAACTCAAAAACAGTTAACACTTGCCACCTTTTAATTACACTTTTCACATGATACTGCACTAAATCATATTTATTTGTGTCTGTCAATAATTTATTGCCAAGATCTCCAGCAGCTAGTGTTTTCAACATTGGTTATGGGGAAATATTTTTACATTAATCTGTAAGGCAAATATGTCAAAGACTAAAGCAAATTAATTAAATCAAAAACATGGTAAGTGAACCACTATACAAGAAATATGACTTACGTGATTCAACAGTTACTTTGGTCCCTTCACCAAACATGGTCTTAAAGCCTTGTGCATTCACACAGTAAAATATGACCTCACAAATATTCTAGAGACTAATCATGCATGAGTGTAATTAAGAGCAATTTGACTCTCCTTACTTATTAAATACCATTTACAAAAATGATCTGGGAAAATATTATTTTGGTCCAATTATGTCCAAAGGGGGATTTTTTAATTTGAAATTTTTGCTTGTTGTTGACTTTCAGTCTACATAGTGTAGACTATATGGCACCCAAATTGTGCACAAAATGTGTACCAAGACACCATTGAACTATAGTATGCATTATACAATTAAATTTAAAATATTTAATAAAAGAGTAGCAAACTCACTTGATTCCACAGTTACACGGGTCCCATAGCCAAAGACCAGTTTTTGAAGGCCTTCAGTATTCACACAGTAAACACATCCACAGCAAAAACTCTCCCATTCCTCAGAGAAAAAATATGGATTTCTTTTGCTACCCATGATGCTACTTTGCAATCTAGCAATTGATTTGTGGTAAATAAAAATGTATACAATTAAATAAATATACAGCATAACCATAATATTTAAATACCATTTTTGAACTTAAGACATTTTCAAATCCATAATGAGCAGAACTTGATTTTTAATACATTTAGGTCTTCCAATCAAAACCACAGAAAGATTTAGATTCAATGAACATTTTTCCTTAATATTTGTCCACATTTAAACAGCTAGTGCTTTTGACAAACACTGCTTGGTGAGTACTGCAATAACCAAATTTTTATTTTTTATTTTATTTATTTATTTTTAAGTTTTAATTTAAATGAATTGTGTTTGTATTTTTTTTTTGCATGTTAAAATTAAGAACAAATCTTGTCTAGACATTGGGTCAAATGCTTTAATCCTTGTTTATAGGGAAAAGTAAATTAAACATGTCAAATAACCCAAATCCCAGGTCATTGATATACGCTGCATTAAACTCTCTAGAATGAAAATCAAGGACTTACTTGATTCAATGGTTAATGGGGTCCTTTCACTAAAAATGAGTGTATTTCCACCTGACCAAGTATTCACACAGTGTAACAAGAGCTATCAAATATTATGCCGATTGGACCTATCTCTACAAGGAGAGATTCTGAAAATGATTCTTGGTCCCAATGTCATCATAAATTGAATCAAACAAACTAAGCACTTAGTAAGAATGAATGTCAGCACTGGTTTGAAGACTAATGGCAAATAAAATAACAAGTCTGTTTGAACAAGGGCACACACTTGTGCACCTAAAAACTCATGATTCATGATTCTGGTTGTTTTCAATGTGCTATTCCTTGAAGACAGTCAATAATGTGATAAAATCGTCTGACAGTATTTAAACATGATCAGAAACATAATTAAAATTAAATACAATCAGTTTAACCCATAATTATTATTTTTTCTTACATTTAGCCATTTTTCCCTGTCAACATATATACTTTTTGTTGTGGTCATTTTGTGCAGGAAAATGTATCACAAAAATACTTATGTCATTGTTTAATATTATGCAATTGCTCACAACCGTTGAATATTTAAAAGATGATACTCACTTGACTCAACAGTCAATGTAACGCCTTGGCCAAATATTAACTTCCAAGCCCCACTCCCAGAAGTCACACAATGATTGGGCCTTGAACAAAAAACCACCTGCTCTGACTAATGGAGCGGCTATGGTCGCACAAAACTCTAAAGTCTTCTTGACTTGTAAATCAGTTTATACATTAATTGACACCTATACATTAAATATATATATTTTTTTTTTGTAGTTTTACATTCATCATTTGGATATTGAACACTGCCACTCCAGCCTCAACATTTTGTTTAGTGAACAGATCGATGTCTAAGCTCACAGCCTCCTGCTCTTTTTCATTTCTTTTTTACTTTCGTTTTCTTTTATATTATTCTGCAGAACTACCTCCCTATTACCTTCTCCTAGTGCCAGGCGTTTTTATGGGTTTTAGTTTAAACAAATGACTAGACTTCCACTGGAAAATATATTTCCTAATGTATAGTGACAATGCAGCTGTAAAAAAGCTCTGTTTGATGCCTTTGGTTTGTTGTCATGTCAACATTCCTTTAATTCTATTTTGAATGTATTGGTGAGATATTTCTTTCAGCTCTGTCTTGGGTTGCTTTACTCAACGTGTTTGTTGGTGGTTATATCAATTAGCTTGAATTCACTAACTCAGACTCAAATACAAATACGTTTACTGGCAGTATTGTATATCAGTAAATCAAATCACACCCCATTAGGAAGCTACTGTATTCTGTGAAGTAAAGGTACTATAATACTCACCTAGCCTAAGTGATGTAACGATCAGCTTTGTCCCTTGGCCAAAGATGATCTGCTCCCCAAATCCCGCATTCACACACTGCTGTTTCTTCTGTCAAAAACTCTCAGTAGGACAAGTCACTGGACTTAACCGTAGGATGCGTCACAAGTGAATATGTTTTTTTGAATAGATTATTTATTTTATTTAATTAATGAATTACACAACATTTTTCTATTTCAGCGACCACCCAATGTCATGCAATTAAGGACAAACTAGGATTGAATAGGTTGCTAAAAACTGCACATAGCATGTATTCCTGAAGTCTCCTAATATGTATTCTTTAAGTTCTCGAAACGGAATTATTTTGAATTAGTTGATCAACTTCTAATTTAAATCCCAAAACCAACTGCTGAATATGGTCCTATGTGTGTAGATAGCATTCATGTCACGGACATGAATGTGTATTCACTATTTATACATTAAACACACCTCAGGAATCCTCCTTGTTTCAAATGGCTCTGAAACAAGGAAGTATTGCTGACAGTAAAGTCATTTTTAAGACATTTTAAGAGCATTTTAAAGGCACTTTCAAAATCCAAAAGCCATTTTTGCTCTATTACCAAAGGTGGGTCTAAGTTATCCTCATCCTCACATTCTCTCATGCACACTGCTTATTACATGTTTAAGATGAGAAAACCTGTTTAAAAACATGTTTTCTAGCTATTCCAACAGTCTATTAATTAATGTAATTTTTTGAAGAAAAACTATACTCACGTGACTCAACAACCAGCCTGGTTCCTTCACCAAATGTTACTTTATATTGTCCAGTGTTCACACACTATTGGCTCCCACTGCAAAAACCTCCTTTTTGCTCTTTCCCTTAGCTGAATTGAGGTACTGAAATGCGGTCTAAAAGTACGTTTATTTAACGTATGGCTGTATGTTAAAGATATGTCTGTTATCACTGACCACTTTGATTTTGATCTGACCAAATTCACCAACCAAATAATTTAACCAAAAATTTAAAACCCTGGAGGCCATTCTTCTTTCAAAATAGGGAAATTACTATGAATTCTTTCCCAATGTGTATCATATTGGGATAATATAGCAATATAGCAAGTACTTATGCATGAGCAATAGATATAAGATAATAAACAAATTGAATAAGGTTTCTCACTTGATTCCACAAAGAGATTTGTTCCAGCTCCAAATATCAGTTTTCTTCCCCCGTCATTCACACATTCATATAGAGCCCAGCAAAAACCAGGGCAGAATACTGACCTCCAGACAGAGTGAACAGCCTTTCTGTATGGATAACATACATCACAATGTACTAATATTTTTGTATGTATGTACTTACTGGAGCTAATGACTAAGGTAGTTCCATGTCCAAAAGTAAATGAACTTGCTCCGTATGTCACACATTGTTTCGTACCCAATCAAATATCCAAAGTGCCTCTTCAATTTTTACTCTGCTACTGAATTAGTAGTTCTTGTTCATAGAGAATTTAGAATGTATTCTGGCGTGTACAAATGTTTTATGAATGCTCATTAAAACGTGATACACTTGAATAATTGTTGGCATTCATAATAACACTTTTGCACAATCTGAATCATTCCCTATTTCTTGGTAGAAGTAATACATGCAGTGTTGACAATTTGAAACACTTACTTGATTCTACAATCAAACGTGATCCCTGTCCGAAGATTAGCTTCCAATTTCCAGTAGTCACACACTGAAGATTACCTTTACAAAAACCTGCATTCTCTACATGGAACTACGTATGTATAGGTGACACTGATATAAATGATGTTATGGTTTAAATGTAGACATTCTCAAGCTGTCTACAAGGCATTGTCATTACTTACAATTATATTATGAATCATAATTAATATTAGAATGTCGTTTGCGTACCTGTAGTAATTAATAGCTTGGTTCCATTTCCAAAAATCAGCTTCCCCACTCCCACTCCAGAATTCACACAGTGCTAATCAGCATGACAGAAAGCTAGTGTCTGAATAAGACCCCTCAGAAATAACAACACAGTTAGTCCTGAAACCAATCTTACTTTTAACATAATAATATACCTTGACTGAAGCCAGATGAGTTAATAAATTAATATCACTGATCAAACCATATCATTAATATTGCATCAAATGATTTAAGACAGTGTATCTCACACAAATACGCCTGATATAAGCTGAATTTTCTTTATAAAATTCTGGACAATCTTGGAAATGGACATTTCTAGCTAAAATGCAGCTCTGACATTTTTCCATGTTGTTTTCTCACCAGAGCTTATGATTAACGCTGTCCCCTTTCCAAAAATCAGCTTCTGTCCTCCTCCAGTATTCACACAGTGCTAATCACCCTGACAGAAAGGTAGTGTCTGACTGGGGTCCCTCAGAGTTACAAACACAGCTGTTATTCCCAAAATACTAATGGCTCTGACACAAGGAAAAGGTGTCTGACTGAGATCCCTAAATATACTGTAATATAAGCCCAGCTATTAGTCCTGAACCCCATATTACTCTGAAATCAGATTGGAGTTACATGAATATCATTAGCCCACTAACTGATTGAAAACAACCCAGGGTCCTCAGGCAAATGTTCATGTCTTCAGTCAACATTTTTCTTTACAGATATGAATATAATCAAAGGCAAAGTTTGTTTATTACTTAAATTCGGTTTTAGCATTTGTTTAGCATTGTTTGCTCACCTGGACTTACAAATAACTTTGTTCCCTTTCCAAAAATCAGCTTCAATCCACCTGCTCCAGTATTCACACAGTGTTAATTAGCATGACAGAAAGGTAGTGCCTGACTGGGATGCCCCCGTGATTACAAACACAGCTGTTATCCTTATTACCAAAGGTGGGTCTAAGTTCTCCTCATCCTCACATTCTCTCATGCACACTGCTTATTACATGTTTAAGATGAGAAAACCTGTTTAAAAACGTGTTTTCTAGCTATTCCAACAGTCCATTGATTAATGTAATTTTTTGAAGAAAAACTATACTCACGTGACTCAACAACCAGCCTGGTTCCTTCACCAAATGTTACTTTATATTGTCCAGTGTTCACACACTATTGGCTCCCACTGCAAAAACCTCCTTTTTGCTCTTTCCCTTAGCTGAATTGAAGTACTTGAAATGCGGTCTAAAAGTACGTTTATTTAACGTATGGCTGTATGTTAAAGATATGTCTGTTATCACTGACCACTTTGATTTTGATCTGACCAAATTCACCAACCAAATAATTTAACCAAAAATTTAAAACCCTGGAGGCCATTCTTCTTTCAGAATAGGGAAATTACTATGAATTCTTTCCCAATGTATATCATATTGGGATAATATAGCAATATAGCAAGTACTTATGCATGAGCAATAGATATAAGATAATAAACAAATTGAATAAGGTTTCTCACTTGATTCCACAAAGAGATTTGTTCCAGCTCCAAATATCAGTTTTCTTCCCCCGTCATTCACACATTCATATAGAGCCCAGCAAAAACCAGGGCAGAATACTGACCTCCAGACAGAGTGAACAGCCTTTCTGTATGGATAACATACATCACAATGTACTAATATTTTTGTATGTATGTACTTACTGGAGCTAATGACTAAGGTAGTTCCATGTCCAAAAGTAAATGAACTTGCTCCGTATGTCACACATTGTTTCGTACCCAATCAAATATCCAAAGTGCCTCTTCAATTTTTACTCTGCTACTGAATTAGTAGTTCTTGTTCATAGAGAATTTAAAATGTATTCTGGCGTGTACAAATGTTTTATGAATGCTCATCAAAACGTGATACACTTGAATAATTGTTGGCATTCATAATAACACTTTTGCACAATCTGAATCATTCCCTATTTCTTGGTAGAAGTAATACATGCAATGTTGACAATTTGAAACACTTACTTGATTCTACAATCAAACGTGTTCCCTGTCCGAAGATTAGCTTCCAATTTCCAGTAGTCACACACTGACGATTACCTTTACGAAAACCTGCATTCTCTACATGGAACTACCTATGTATAGGTGACACTGATATAAATGATGTTAGGGTTTAAATGTAGACATTCCCAAGCTGTCTACAAGGCATTGTCATTACTTACAATTATATTATGAATCATAATTAATATTAGAATGTCGTTTGCGTACCTGTAGTAATTAATAGCTTGGTTCCATTTCCAAAAATCAGCTTCCCCACTCCCACTCCAGAATTCACACAGTGCTAATCAGCATGACAGAAAGCTAGTGTCTGAATAAGACCCCTCAGAAATAACAACACAGTTAGTCCTGAAACCAATCTTACTTTTAACATAATAATATACCCTGACTGAAGCCAGATGAGTTAATAAATTAATTTCACTGATCAAACCATATCATTAATATTGCATCAAATGATTTAAGACAGTGTATCTCACACAAATACACCTGATATAAGCTGAATTTTCTTTATAAAATTCTGGACAATCTTGGAAATGGACATTTCTAGCTAAAATGCAGCTCTGACATTTTTCCATGTTGTTTTCTCACCAGAGCTTATGATTAACGCTGTCCCCTTTCCAAAAATCAGCTTCTGTCCTCCTCCAGCATTCACACAGTGCTAATCACCCTGACAGAAAGGTAGTGTCTGACTGGGGTCCCTCAGAGTTACAAACACAGCTGTTATTCCCAAAATACTAATGGCTCTGACACAAGGAAAAGGTGTCTGACTGAGATCCCTAAATATACTGTAATATAAGCCCAGCTATTAGTCCTGAACCCCGTATTACTCTGAAATCAGATTGGAGTTACATGAATATCATTAGCCCACTAACTGATTGAAAACAACCCAGGGTCCTCAGGCAAATATTCATGTCTTCAGTCAACATTTTTCTTTACAGATATGAATATAATCAAAGGCAAAGTTTGTTTATTACTTAAATTCGGTTTTAGCATTTGTTTAGCATTGTTTGCTCACCTGGACAATGCTTAATTAGCATGACAGACAGGTAGTGCCTGACTGGGATGCCCCCGTGATTACAAACACAGCTGTTATCCTTAAAACACTAATTGCTCTGACACAAGAATGCTCTCTGAGTAATATCAGATGGGAGTTAATTAGTAAAATAATAACAACAGCCCACCTGACTGACTTCAAACAATATTCTTTGGATGTATGGATCCAGATTAAATCATAAAAATGCTTCAAATTATTAAGATAATTATGGTCAAAGTTGCTTCTTGCTGTAATGTAGCTGTAGTTTATGATAGTATTGTTTGCTCACCTGGAGTGATGATTAAATTTGTGCCCCTTCCAAAAATCAGCTTCCATCCACCCGTGTCAGCATTCACACAGTGCTAATCACCATTACAGTAAAGTACTGCCTGTCTCCGAGTTTCTAAAAAATGATATAGACACTGTTCTCCAAGACTTTGGTCAGTCATTAAACTGAATCAGGTGGATGGGTTATTAGTTTAAATGAATGTAAGTTGAAATAAATTGAGACTGGAGTTAAAGAACACATTTGACCCACTAATCATCTGCAAACAGTAGACATCCAGACATTACCTGCAGCATTTTCAGGAATTGCTATTTAGCTCATAAACATAGACCAAAAAAAATAAAAGTCATATTTAAAATAAATTTTATATTTAAGATCTTGTATTTTGTATATGTGATGATTACTCTATAAACTACAGAAGGAATTTATTTAATAGCCTGATATCATTCACCAATGAAGATGACTGTCACACATTTCAACAAGCGTCCTTAGGAAGAAGCTCTCCTGTACTTGAATGCTGAGCTCACCCTTTCCCTGCTCTTTTTTTTACTATTTAAAATTCCATAAAACCAAAGACCATGGGTTCTAGATTTTTTACTAACTCAAGTCAATATTCTGTTCACTTTGATCCTCTCACAAATTTCAATTAAATTATGCTAAGCAGCAGAATCTATGGAATAGGCTTCACTTTACCATGCTACAGTATGCATCACCAATTGCAAACTCTAAACTTGGCAATTGAAATCAGTTCAGAGGTCATCCTCTGTTCCACGATAGAATTTTTAAATACAACATTGGCAATTTTTAACACTTACGTGATCCTACAATCAGACTCGTTCCCTCCCCAAAGAATAGCTTATAATTTCCAGTAGCAGTCACACACAGAAATTAACCTCCACAAAAACTTGCATTATCTACGTGTACTGAAAATTGTACAGGTGACACTAATACACTTGTGTTTAAACATACACACTATCAAACTCTACAATGAGTTGTCATTAAAATCATATGGTGTATAATAATTCATATTAAAATCTTTTTGCTTACCTGTACTAATTAATAACTTTGTTCCCTTTCCAAAAATCAGCTTCCCTACTCCCCCTCCAGCATTCACACAGTGTTAATCAGCATGACAGAAAGCTAGTGTCTGAATAAGACCTCTCAGAAATAGCAATACAGCTGTTAGTTATAAAACCCTACAAACACTTAACATAGTTATATCAGAGGAGTTCAATAATAAACTAATATCATCGGCACACCAACTGATTTCAAATGGTAAATCTCAAAAAATACCCTCACATTCCATCAAATAAATATTCCTTACAACAATTAGCATAATATGGAAAAGGTAATTTCTAACTAAAATATAGCTTTAACATATTACCATGTTTTTTCCTCACCTGGACTTATGATTAACTTTGTCCCCTCTCCAAAAATCAGCTTCTGTGCACCTCCTCCAGTATTCACACAGTGCTAATCACCATGACAGAAAAGTAGTGTCTGACTGGGGTCCCTCCAAATTACAAACACAGCCATTAGCCCCAGACTTTTAGAATAGTTCTGACATAGGGTGAAAGGTTCTGAATGAGATCCCAGATAAATATTATAATATAGACACAACTGTTCGTCCTGAACCCCTAATTACTCTAAAATAAAGATAAACTCTGGCTGAAATGAGACTGAAATTAAATGATTAACATTAGCCTACTAACTTATTACAAACAACGGAAAGCCCTCGGACAAATGTCCATGTTTTCATCTCCCACGTTTCCTTTTCAAATGTTAATATAATCAAGGGCAAAGTTAGCTTCTTACTAAAATGCAGTTTTAGCATTGAACCATAGTGTTTGCTCACCTGAACTTATGAATAACTTTGTTCCCTTTCCAAAAATCAGCTTGAATCCACCTCCTCCAGCATTCACACAGTGCTAATCACCATGGCAGAAAGGTAGTGTCTGACTGGGATCCCCCAGAAATACAAACATAGCTGTTATTCCCAAAATACTAATTGCTCTGACACAAGGATAAAATCTGCCAAATAATAGATGGGAGATAAATAATAAAATAAAAATAATGAAAATAACAGTGGCCCACCAACAGATTTCAAATAACATGCTTTGGATATATAACTCCAGATTAAATATTCATGCATGAAATTATGAATATTAACAGTGTCACAGTTGCTTTTTTCCATGATGTACATGTAGTTCATGATAGTATTGTTTGCTTACCCGGAATTATGATTAACTTTGTACCCCCTCCAAAAATCAGCTTGCTTGCACCTCCTCCAGTATTCACACAGTGCTAATCACCATGACAGAAAGGTAGTGTCTGGCTGGGGTCCCTCCGAATTACAAACAGAGCCATTAGCCCCAGACTTTTAGAATAGTTCTGACAGACGGTGAAAGGTTCTGAATGAGATCCCAGAGAAATATTATAATATAGACACAACTGTTCGTCCTGAACCCCTAATTACTCTAAAATAAAGATAAACTCTGGCTGAACTGAGACTGAAATTAAATGATTAACATTAACCTACTAACTTATTACAAACAACGGAAAGCCCTCGGACAAATGTCCATGTTTTCATCTCCCACGTTTCCTTTTCAAATGTTAATATAATCAAGGGCAAAGTTAGCTTCTTACTAAAATGCAGTTTTAGCATTGAACCATAGTGTTTGCTCACCTGAACTTATGAATAACTTTGTTCCCTTTCCAAAAATCATCTTGAATCCTCCTCCAGCATTCACACAGTGCTAATCACCATGGCAGAAAGGTAGTGTCTGACTGGGATCCCCCAGAAATACAAACATAGCTGTTATTCCCAAAATACTAATTGCTCTGACACAAGGATAGCATCTGCCAAATAATAGATGGGAGATAAATAATAAAATAAAAATAATGAAAATAACAGTGGCCCACCAACAGATTTCAAATAACATGCTTTGGATATATAACTCCAGATTAAATATTCATGCATGAAATTATGAATATTAACAGTGTCACAGTTGCTTTTTTCCATGAGGTACATGTATTGTTTGCTTACCCGGAATTATGATTAACTTTGTACCCCCTCCAAAAATCAGCTTGCTTCCACCCGTTCCAGTATTCACACAGTGCTATTCACCATAACAGTAAGGTAGTGTCTGATTCAGATCCCTCAAAAGCAATATTAACACTGTTATCCAACACTTTTGTCTGTCACGATGGACTCTCTGACTTGTTAGCTTAATAATTTCAAGATATATTATTATGTAAATTGAAATAATTTGAGACTGGACATAAATAGCACATATGACCCACTGATCAGTTGCAAACAGCAGACATCCAGATAATACTTGCCTTATTTTCTGGTATTTCTTAGTTGACTCATAAGAAATGCCTGATAATTTCAGTAACAGTGAAATACATAAAAACATGAACCAAAAAAAGATCATATGCTTATAATAAAAGTCATATTAAAAATAAATGTTGCATTTAAGATTTCTTATTTAGTAACTGTGGTCAGTGCTGTATAATCTGCAGAATAAATGTATTAAATGGGAGATCACTGTCACACCATTTCTATAAGTTTCCTTAAGAAGCTCTCCTGTTCTGAATGCTGAGCTCACCCTTTTCCTGCCCTTTTCTTTTAATATTTAAAATTTCATAAGGCCAAAGACCATGGGTTTCTAAATTTTTTACTAATTGAAGTCAATATACCGTTCATCAATTTGTGCTTGTTACAATGTTCAGTTAGCGTTGTGCTAAGCTGCTGACTATAGAATAGACTTCATTTTACTAAAAATGCCACACATCCCCAGTTACACAGAAAAACCTCCAGTAACTTCCACATAATTTCTAGTACAAATCATTTTCATGTGAAATGTATTTCACAATTTGATGATGATAATCTGAAAGAAAATTTACTTAAATTTACTAGCTCTACAATAATATGATGACTTCCAGCACCAAATGTAAGACGGCAGTGGAAATCATTCAAAAGGGCATAATCTGTTCCTTGGTAGAAGTTTTAAATGTAACTTTGGCAATTCGAAGCACTTACTTGACTCTACAGTCAGACTTGTTCCCTGCCCAAAGAATAGCTTCAAATTTCCAGCAGCAGTCACACACTGAAGATTACCTTCACAAAAACCTGCATCATCTCCAAATAATATAATTGCAATGACGACACATTGTTGACAGCTTAAGAATGTGTACTTTTAAACACAGGTACATTCGCATCACCAAAAAATGCAAAGGTGATACGAATATACCTGTGTTTAAAATAACATATTCTCAAGCTGTCAGAAATGTGTCATCATTGCAATTATATTATGTATCATAATTAAAATTAGAATGTTTTGCTTACCTGTAGTAATTAATAACTGTGTTCCCTTTCCAAAAAGCAGCTTCCCTGCTGCCCCTCCAGCATTCACACAGTGCTAATCAGCATGACAGAAAGCTAGTGACTGAATAAGACCCCTCAGAAATAACAAAAACTGAGTTGTTAATCTTGAAACCCTCCTTACTGTTAACGTAATGATAAACTCTGCCTGAAATCAGAGGAATGCAATAATTAATTGATAACGATGACACACCAACTGACGGCGTATTTCCAACAAATACCCCAAAATGTAATCACAATTTTCCTCACAAATATATGCATACTCTTTAGAAGGCCATTTATAAATATCATGTAGCTTCAACACATTACCATAATGTTTAGTCACCTGACGTATGATTAACCCTGTCTACTTTTGATTACAAGCAACACAATGTCCTTAGATGAATGTCCATGTCTTCAACCCACATTTCTCCTTTACAAAAGCGAATATAACAAAGGGCAAAGTATGTTTCTTACTAAAATGTAGACTTGGCATCTTACAATATCGTTTGCTCACCTGGACTTACGAATAACTTTGTTCCCTTTCCAAAAATCAGCTTATTTGCACCCCCTCCAGTATTCACACAGTGCTAATCACCATGGCAGAAAGGTAGTGTCTGACTGGGATCCCTCAGCAGTACAAACACAGCTGTTATTCCCAAAATACTAATTGCTCTGACACAAGGATACTCAGATGGAATATCAGATGGGAATTGAAATATAAAATAATAACAACGGCCCACTAACTGTTTTCAAATTAAATACTTTGGATATATGCCTCAAGATTAAATAATAAAAAAAAACTTTCAGTTATAAGATAATCAGGATCAAAACTGCTTCTTCCTATGATGTAGCGTTAGTTTTGACAATATTGTTTGCTCACCTGGAGTTATGATTAACTTTGTGCCTCTTCCAAAGATCAGCTTCTGTGCACCAGCATTCACACAGTGCTAATCACCATGACAATAAAGTAGTGTGATTCAGATCCCTCAAAAAAGATAAACATTAGGATGGATAGGTGCTCTGGTTTACTAGAATGATTTCAAGATATATTAATACATATTACGTAAACTGAAATACATTCAAACTGGAAATGAATAGCACGCCTGACCAATTGATCAGCTGCAGACAGCTGACATTCAGGTAATACCTCCAGTATTATCTAATGTTTCTTATTTGACTTGGAACAAATACCTGATAATTGCAGTGACAGTGAAATAAATAACAAAACACAGTCCAAAAAAGACTATATGCTTGTAATAAAACCCATGTTTAAAGTGGATGTAAGATTTTGTATTTAGTATCTGTGAGCAGTACTCCACAAACTGCAGACGAATGTATATAGCAATATCATTCACCATTGATTATCACTGTCACACCATTTCTATAAGTGTCCTTAAGAAGAAGCTCTCCTGTACTGAATGTTGATCTCACCTTCCCCTTTAAAATTATAATTCCATAAAGCTTAAAATGAAGGGTTTCTAGATTTGTCACTCAATTCAGCTCAATTTAATAAATACTCTTAATCAATTTGTGCCTCTTACAAAGTTCAATTATCATTGTACTAAGCTGCTGACACCATAGAACAGACTTCACTTTACTAGTAATGTCAAAAAAAAAAAAAATTAATTTCTAATGAATTAATTTCATGAAAAGATATGGTTAAAAATATCAAAATCTGAAAATAATAATAATAATAACTTACTGTTATCTGACTCCACAATTAAATGTGTCCCAGCACCAAATATAAGACGATTATTTCCTCCAGCATTCACACAGTAAGAAAACATTCCACAAAAACCTGACTCTGAGATTATCTGTATTCAATCGAATCAATCAATATTTGTCCTTAACCTCGTCTCATAATTATACTCAAGTGTTTGTTTTATTTCTTCAAAAACACACGTTGGCATGTTAAGGAAGAAAATGTAGTCCATGCAAAAATGTTAGGGACAATGTCGATTGAGTGTCTGAGCATTTATCAGTCAGTCAAACAAGGGCCAATCGTGACCAAGTCTCACAATTTACAAATCCCCAAAGGAATTAATTTTCTTTAATGAGGCAACATTCCTAATAGTCTTAAATTGGCACAGTCTTGAACTTTGATAAGTCTAATTATCTTAAATTCAGGCTCAGTCTGTGGCAATGCTGGATACTAGTTTAGAGCAGAATGTTAAGCATTAATTTCAGGAGTTCACAAGTCCAATTGGCAACAAAGGCAGTCCATCAGAATAAAAAAGTCACTATCAAAGTTGTTTCATAAATGAACAGTTTGCTGTGTTTTCACACAGTCCAGCATGGCAATACTCCATCTGATATAATTCCAATACCCCCTGAGATCATAATATCACTTACTGGTAAATAAACAGCCATACTGTGGGTACAGTGACCGTTCATAAATTGGGAGCGAAAGAAATTAAAAGTTAAAAATTGAGCATGAAATTAAAAGTTAAAAAATTTAATAGTTCTTTTTTTTTTACCTGACTCAACTACAACTTTTGTTCCTCTTCCAAAGTAGATTTGATTCGCAGTCACACAGTATAATCATCCATGTCAAATACCATGAGTCAGGTAGTGTGTAATTGATCATTCATTAAAGTTTTTCATCTGCAATTCTGATCACTTTCTGTCTATTCAATATTTTTTAATCCCTGCAGAATTCATATGTTGCTTGTAAATATTAACATTCCCAGCACAGAGTAGGCCAACAAATATTAATAGCAATAATAAGTCACTGAATATGCAAAATCCATGTATTTTTTAAAAATCACTGATTTAGCAAAGATCTTAGCAGGTATTTTATCATCAACAATTTTAAATTAGGTGAAGTTCCCAGCAGAAGAGAAAACTAAGAATAAACATATAACTCACTTGACTCCACAAGCAGCATTGTTCCAGTCCCAAATAGAACTGGATCAGCTGCACTATTCACACAGTGTGTACACTAGGCACAAAATATGTGACGCACAAAGAACATGACTGCTGTTACCTCACTGAGAATGCATTTAATGAAGATATAGATTAATGTCTAATACCAAGATGTGCACAAAACCCCTCATTAAAGCCAAGCACAAGAAGAAAATATCATCAAAATGCTGTATTCATATTGGAAACCAAGATTCCAAATCCATTATAAATGGCAATATATATTGTACCCCTACAGCAGATATAGTAAGGTTATACCATTACCATACACATTCAAATGGCCAGTATTATTTCGATGCTTGATAAACAACATTTGGTCCCACATTCCAGAGCGGGACCAAATGTTTTCTGTCAAGTGTTGCATTTACACTGTAAGAGTTGAATTAACACTGGACATTATACTGTGTACTATCACACCATTAAATGTATTGAATCCAAACAAATTGCAACATACCTGCAGTGACAAAAACCTTTGTCCCCTTTCCAAAGTAAAGTTTGTACCCGTCATTCACACAGTATTAATGCTCATATCAAATACCCCGTACGAGGTCTTCCTGTTTAAATGATAATAGTGTCAGGCCAGATCATCTCTCAATCATTTTCATCTAACTGGGCACCTAATAAGTTTACATAAAGGACATAACTAATAGAAGAATAAACACTTTTATCTCTAACTTTTAACTCTTAAAACTCATACCTGGAAGTTTTAAGTGTCTATTGCATTTTATTTAACTAAATGGGATCTGTTCATTATCAGTCCTCTGTGTGCTATTAGGTTCCGGAATGCCAAATTAATTTACAAGTTCTTCAATGTTCTTCAATGTCAATTTATGACGTAAACAGAAAAATACTCACAGTGTTGAATAATCAGTTGTGTGCCTTCGCCAAATATCAATTTTGAACCAGTAACACCCACACAGTATTACAGAGCAATGTAAAAACTCCAGTCATTAATAGGAAAAGCATTGCACTTTGCCACTATGATCTACAGCTATGCATGCAGACTCATTGCATCTAAATCAAGTTGTCTTAAGTTTGGCTAAATTCAAATCCTCTCAGTAGCTGTAATTATACTATAAAACTCAGAACGTGCCCAATTCATAATGTCAGTATGGAAGTAGTCTGTTAATTGCCTAAAATGAACAAAATGGCTAAATGTTTCCTGAATATTGATATCAGCAGTAAATCAGCTGAATTATTTCATTTCCAACGACTGATTTAGTTGTCTGCTTCTAATGAAGTTCATAAGTATAGATTTCCAGTTGTTATACCTTCCTGCAAAGCCTAAATAAATGCCCTTATTGCCTCACTCTTTCCATTAAAATATGGAATCCTACAATCAGCTGGGTGCCTGTACCTGAAGTAATTTAATAACAGTATTCACACTGTATTATAGTACAATGCAAACAGAACAAATCTAAAGTGAGAGAATGTACTGTCTTGTAGGGTTGCATATATCCATGTATGGCTATATTAGGAGGACTCAAGTCAAAATGAATTTCCCTAAAACATCATATGTACATGGAGTTATACAGCACAATAGAATAACAAATTGGAAAGATAATTGATTGATTTGCTTAAGGTGTTCACTTACTTGTTTGAATTAACAGCTGAGTTCCTTCCCCAAATATTATCTTGTCAGCACCACGATTCACACAGTGTTGCAAGCCATTATGTTAACATCCTCAGTTTAACCATTTACCAAGTATTTAACTAACACTGTCATTTGGGCATTTCACTTGGATTCAACCAGGATGCTCCCTTACTTTTGAATTACGACTAAATCTTTTCCTCTGTTTCATTGGTTTTGTTTCTCACAGTTGGCATGTTAATTTTACATTTGATCACTTGATTTTGCAAGCTGACTTTGTGAAGAAAGTAACCAAGAAATGCATTAAGAAATATTTCTCGAGGAATATTTCAAAGATAAGAACATTTGCTGATTTATCCCGACCATTTGTCTCTTATTCACTGGAAGCAATACCACATGAATGGACCAAACATTTTTTTTAAATATCTACACTTTCACACAAAAATGATTCATTGCAAAAATGCAAAATTATTTACTCTGATCACTTTTAACATAAGTTACGAAAATATGAGTTACTTACAGTACTGAATTACTAGCTTTGTGCCTCTGCCAAATATCAGTGGATCAGTGCCAGTCTTCACACAGTATTTTGGTGCAATGCAAAAACCAAATGGAGAATTGGGAGAATGCCTACACTTCTAGGAATATAGATCATAAACATGCAAGGTTAAATTACACAGATTCATAAAGTCTAAATGAATTTATCTAACGCTTGAATAAATTTCAGGGTTGATCGTAAACTTACTCTAAAAAAGTAACCGGTCTGAGAAAAGACAAGTAAAAAAATATTTCATTGGTTTGTGGAACGTGAACAAGCACTTAGCACTTACTTGTGTGAATTAACAGCCGAGTTCCTTCACCAAATGTCAATCTTCCACCACTGCTATACACACACTGTTATAGCCCAGTACATTTACAACCTCAGCTCAATAGTTTGGCATGCATTCGATAAACTCATCTGAGTTTATTTGCTCATTGCTGTTTTTCTACTAAATTTGCTCTAACCACTTAGTAGGACAACACAAAGTTTAATTTGTAATACCAAATTGATGGAGTACATCATATATATAAATTTCCTTCATAGGTAATAACATGCCACATGAGCATTTCACTAAAATGCATTTTGGGAATTTTGAGTGGGCAACTCCCCACATTGAACAATTATAGGGGTCAAATTGCACGTAAAAATTTAGAGATGAAACTTACTAGATTCCACATTCAACCGTGTTCCTTGTCCAAAGGTTATCTTCTGGTCATTACCATTCACACACTTAAGAACACCTCTACAAAAACCTGCACCATCTGCAGGAACTTACTAATGTACAGTACAAGTAACAATATTTTGCCTGACAATACTGATTTAATGTCCTCATTGCTCAAACGTGTTACACTCTGCTGTCAGTGCACTTTGTCATGAATTACATTTCTAGAATGTATTATAATTTGCCTGTATATTTCGATATTGTTTGCTCACCTGGACTTATGATTAACTTGGTTCCAGCTCCAAAAATTAACTTCCCTCCTGCCCCACCAGCATTCACACAATGTTAATTCCCCTAACAAAAATGTTTGAGATCACCCATAAATTATATAACCATAACTCCAACACATCCGTCAAGGCAGCTCCTACACCTGTTAATATGCTAAATAACTTTGGTATGATAGAGCACAGTTTTGAAATGGAGTAGAATAGTCTTGCATGGAGCATCTTATTATTCAAGGCAAACCTTGATAATAATGATCAGTTATGAGGACAATTCCCATACACGTTTCCATCAATTTGAAAACTACCGTGAGGGAGGCATTTTATGCTACTATAAGGGCTTTTCAAGATTTTTTTCAAGTGCAGCCAGCATATTAAATGCACAATAACACATTTTTTTAATTACTTTGATCTACTTATGTAATTATTTTACCTGTAGTTTCATTATGTATTATAATTTTACATGTTCACAGTTGATATTAAGATTCTGACAATGAAGTGCCATTGATGTTTTTTGTTTTTTGCTCTCTGTCTGTCTGAAGATGAATATTGACTGTTAATGCCATTGAGAAATTAAAAAACAAGAAAATCCAGGCATGGCCTCTTAGATACAGAAATGAAAATCTGGAAGAATTGATCAGCTAACTCACTTCCTCCTGACATAATGCAAAAGTGTCCCAGTTCCAAATATAAGAAGATAATCTCCTGCCCTCGCATTCACATAGTGTGAATACATTCTACTAAAACTTAACAATAATAAATGCCTCTAAATGTCAGATACACATGTATGTTATGCATAGATAGATCTACATAAAATCTTGCCATTCACACTTTTCAGGAAGGTTCCAGAAGTTGGAAACATGGATGACAGTCTGGCATATAATGACCTACAGCTACCCATTGTACAACAAGAGCCACAAGGGCCATTTTCTATTGCATAGATCCCCAGTATTACAATCTTTTAATGCTGAATGCAGAATGACCTACCTGCTGTGACAACAACTTTTGTCCCCTGTCCAAAGTATAGCTTATTCCCTGCACCTTCCACACAGTAGTAATACCCATGTCAAAAACCCTGTATCAGGTTTTCCTGTCTGATACTGTTTGCTTATATCACCTACCAAGCATTCAATCCTTTTAATGTCACTAGTCTCTCTTCGTCATCAATAATCTTTAGTTATCAGTGATAATTATGTTTTTTAAAAAAAACAGTGGCAGAAGCCTTTGTGTAGCACAGCTGTATTCCTATCTCAAATAGACAATGTTTTCAAAAATATTAATTTAATATTATAGCGAAGTTACTAAACAGAAATTTACTTCTTGCTTAATATGAATTAGTTTCCACGGGAAGCTCAAATCAGGTTTTACTCAATTTCAGTATGCCCTGTACAATATCAATATACACATATTGCACTTAAATGACTGAATTGTACAATTCTTATAAAAGTATGCATATTTAAATTTCATAATATGGCAAAATATGAGATATTGCAATAATGATAGTAAATCACTGTTTCTGAACCTTCGTGGGAATATAATGATTTTCATTTCAACTCCTTTCATTACAATTAGAAATTTCACATGTATCAGCCTTTAATCCACTGTAAAATTTTACTGTGTAAGGAGTTAACTGTAAGATACAAGTAAATACTGCCTTGCTATTTTCCAACAAAGAAGCATATTTATCATTTGGTTGAAAGTGAATTTCACTTACACTCATTTAAAAGGCGCAAACGATTAAAATCATTTAGAATAAATACATTTACTTTACTTACTTGTATGGATTAACAGCCGAGTTCCTGCACCAAAAACCATTTTACCACCAACTCCAGTATTCACACAGTGTTACAGATCATTACACTTACATCTTTAGCTTCACAATCATCAAAGCCTTTGTCTCTATATTCAAAACCTAATTGTACATTATCATAAATAATCACACTATGGAATGATAATTCCAAAAATACCAGACTATACTTACTGTGTTCGATTATCAGCTTGGTTCCACTGCCAAAGATCAACTTTGTACCACCACCATCCACACACTATTACAGTGCAATGTAAAAACCTATATCTAAAGGTGGAGAATTTCCTATTTGTAGGGTGGTATACATCCATGTACTGTATCATCCAGACTATTAAGATTATAATTGATCTAGGTAAAACTGGAATAACTGGAAAGTATTTGTTTCAGGATTATAATGTCATATGTTATTGAATTAGTATTATGTAAACTAACAAGTAAATGTCAAGTAAGTATTTCACTGCTTTGCTAAATCCGCGGAAAGCACCAAGCACTTACGTGTGTGAATTAACAGGCGAGTTCCTTCACCAAACGTCAATTTTCCAGCCCCAGTATTCACACAGTGTTACAACCCATTATATTTACATCCTCAGCTTTACAGTATTACACTGATCTAAAAACGTGATCATCTGAGCCTTTGTCTCTACACTGAAAAGAGGATAATTCCTCATTTTTTAATTAAATTTGTTACGACTATATTGTTTTGGGTTATCTTAATTGAAGTCTATGAAATCTAAAAAATTTCAGTGGAGAAACTTAATGTTTTTCAATGAAGGATTTTTTTTTTTCAGTGTACTTTGAAAATATCCTTACAAGAAAGTTACATATTATCATACATTCTGACACAACAATATGCAGGTAGTAATCCTGAAAATACCAGATCATACTTACTATGTTCGATTATCAGCTTAGTGCCTGCACCAAAGGTCAGCTTTGTGCCACTATTATACGCACAGTATTACAGTGCAATGTAAAAACCCCATATCTAAAAATGGAGTCTGTCCCATATTGTAGGCTGGTATATGATTTTGAACTCCATTATCCAGACTTATCAAATGTTAATTTAACTGCAATTCATTGGAGCTGGAATAAATAGCAAGTAAACATATAAGACTGCTTATTTCATACACAACCAGACCTCAGATCTCTATACAAATTGCTAAGTAAATGCAAGAAATAGCTGACTACTTTGCAGAATGTGTGGTAGAACTAAACACGTACCTGCGTGAATTAACAACTGGATCCCTTCACTAAATGTTAATTTTTCAGCCCGTGCCAATATTCACACTGTGTTACAGCCTAACATATATAAGTTTAACCAATGCCATGTGTCTAACAAACACATCATCTTATCACTTCCTGGCATATGCTATAATGTTATATAATTTCAGTGGACTTATCTAACTCAGACTCATCAAAATAGCTTCAGAGAATCAACCATTATGTCCAAAATGTTAAATATTAATATAATTTTTCCACCAAGCAGAAAGTATTCCAATGTAAAGAAAAGAAGTAGCTTCGATATAACACACACATTTTACTTCTCTGTTTAACAGGTTAACATGCAGTATTCACTTAATTCCCTGTCTATTTCCCCTCTAGCATTATGCTTTGTATTACACTTCACCAAAAAAGTGATACAAATAGAATTTGTTGATAAGCAGTTCCAGCTATATATATTAAGCATTTTAATTAATTTTTTCATTGTGTAAGTAGGTTATCTCGGAAACTATTGAAATCCATATATTAATACAAGTCAGAAAATATTGAATCTTAATATATGGCCAACACTCAAAAGACTTAAAAAGTATGTACCAACACTTACATGATTCCACAACCACTTTAATTCCACTTCCAAAGAGAAGCTTGTATCCCCCTTGAGTAGCCACACACACTTATGCTCCATACCGAATACTAGCTACACTCACAGTTATCTCTACTTTCATGGGTAATAAAATTACCTAGCGGAAGACTCATTCACTTATTTTTATTTCAATTAAAGTCATCTTAAGAGAGTTCCACTTGAGCCCAATCATTGATTTTTGTCTGCTCTGAACTGAAATCAGGACTACTTATAAATACAAAAAGATGACAATGTGATTCAACAAAATGCAAGGTGTCTTTAAAATGATAGGATACTTACTAGAATTTACAACCAGCAGGGTTCCAGATCCAAAAATGAGTTTGTACCCTGAGTTACTCGACCACAGTGGTACATATAATGACATAAATCTACTTACTCATTTGGGGACGTAGCCTTGCCAGAAATGCTGCTTTAGTTTGTTTGGTTTTACATTGCTCAAATAAGCTGATCACTGTCCATGTGGATTGCTTTTTGAACAAATAATGAATGAAATATTTTGCACATTATTTGGCAACGTTTTCTTAATTTGACATATCTGTATGTATAATACATCTAGAATGGTATCATCAATGATAAGTCATACTATGTGAATATTAGTTTTTAATCATCAACCATTACTTAATAAACCAAGACAGAATATTTCCCACTTTTTACTTACTTGATTGTACAATCAGACTTGTTCCCTGCCCAAAAGTTATCTTGTTATTTCCAGTCACACATTGACTTTTCCTTCACCAAAAAGTATCATCTACATGCACTCACTAGTATACATGGAAAAACGCAATGAATCACACTCGCACTTTAATGTTGAGATCATTTACATCTACAAATTATTATTTATATCATTTTCCATGATTTTGAGTTTTTTGCTTACCTGCAGTTATGATTACGTTAGTTCCCTTTCCAAAAATTAACTTCCCTACTCCTGTCCCAGTATTCACACAGTGCTAAGCACCATGACAGAAAGGTACAGTATGAATATAAATGTCAATGTACATTCATGCCCATATATTAATGGACTTTGTCCATTGGTAGAACTTTAGAAAGTGTTGGAAAATCCTGGAAACATTGTTATGGCTAAAATAGACTTAAAATGTTAATTCCTTAGACATACTAAATATATAAAGTATGCTACATTTTCATTGTTATACATACTGTACATACCAATACCTGTATTCAGTATTTGCTACCTAATATATCATAATTGGAAACATACTTACTGTGTTGTATTATGAGCTTGGTGCCTATGCCAAATATTAGTTTTCGGTTGCCACTAGCTTCCACACAGTATTTCAGAGCAATGTAAAAACCCCTAGATCTTTTTAGAGGTGTACGTACCAATGCATCATCAAGTCTAAATCGATTTATCTAACGCTTGACCTAATCTGTCTGTAGGTGTAATTATTGTAAACATGATCACATTTCAGTTGTCCAATAAGAGCGCATAAATAATAAGCACTTACTTGTGTTAATTATCAGCTGAGTTCCTTCGCCAAATGCCAGTTTTCCACTACCAGCATACACACACTGTTATAGCCCTGTATAATTACTTCCTTAGTTTATCAGTCTTGACTCTAACAAACAAATTCACTTGGGCCTGACTCTGCTTTTAAAACGTTTAGAGAAACAAATGAATTGTGCAGCACCATCAATGCTGAAAAATAGCTGAAAGCTTTTTTAAAGAAGCCTTGTATTCTTTGTACTTGAATACTCTTACAAGACCGTTCATATCTTTCAATATTGATTCGACAGTTCTAAAATATAGTTATCATAAATTTGTAGGTCTCAAATAAAATAAAAATGTTATCATCATCTTTGCACCAATGGGGTGATGATGCTTTCTGAGGTGACATACATATAACATACATACAGTAATTTAGCATATCACTATGAATTACTAGTTGTAACTACACTGTTGGTAATTTTATTATACTTACTTGGCAATATAAAAAGTCTGGTCCCCTGTCCAAAGATTAGCTTGTCGTATCCACCAGTCACACACTAAAGAATACCTCCACAAAAACCTGCACTGTTCACAGCTAACTACAAATATTATAATCATAAAAATGACCTGAAATTTAAGTACGATGATATTTGAATATCCGGAAAATTATCATTAAAATGAATATTCTGTTCATGTGTCAGGTTGTGAACCCAGCAGGCAATAAAGATACAACTCACTTGATTCCACAAGCAGCATTGTTCCAGTCCCAAATAGAACTGGATTAGCTGCACTTCCAGAATTCACACAGTGTGAACACATTGCACAAAAACACGAGTATAAAAGTGTTGATCATCTGTTCTTTGTAATGGGCAAGGATAATAACTGAATGAAATCCATACTTTAATACTTTAACAACTTGAAAGTCATATAAGCAAGTAATGTCAGCCAATAGGATAAATTGTGCATTTATGTTGAATTTATAGCACATTAAATATTTTACACAAACCAAAACATGACTTACCTGCTTCAACAATAACTTTTGTGCCCTGCCCAAAGTAGATTCTAAAACCTCCGTCATTCACACAGTATTAATACCCATGTCAAATATTTCATATGCGTCTTCCTGCCTGACAATTCAGATCACCTGCTATATTCTTCTAATTTCCCTTCTCTTCTAATTATCAAAACATTTTAAACACCAGGCAAAACATTTTTTAGGACTGTAAGTTGCCCTAAGTAGACAATTCTTTGTAAAATATGAAAAATGATCTTTTATTTCGCAGAAAGACACAAATAAAGTTATTTCCTATAGTTTAATAACACGTTTACTTGTATCTTTCTGTTGGTCCACAACCTTAAAAATGTTTCATTCGCAAAGGAATTTCTTCTTATTTTAGTTTGTATGCACAGTTTGGTTAAAATCTTGGTTTAAGTTTAAGTTTCATTATCTAAGTTCTATTAATTCTTTGAAAAAACATACAAGGGTATACTTCTACCATGATGATTGACTCTTTGTCACTGTTACTTAAGATTAGTCATAACATAGATATCAAAATGTTTTAAGCAGCATTGTCTGCAACACAAAATGCAACAAAAAATATGTATATATATATATGAAATAATTATGGCTTCAGCATGTTCATTATTTAAACATACTTCTGTGCAGTAATTTTAATAGAATTAAGTCCTAATTATTATCTATGTGTAAGATTCTCTCAAATTTTGAAGTGCAGAAAATCAAACTTGTTTTCTTTATCACTCTGAACATCATACGACTTAAATAAACGTGTACTTACAGTTTTGAATTACCAGCTTGGTGCCTCCGCCAAACATCAACTTATCATTGCCAGTATTCACACAGTATTAGAGCGCAATATAAAAACCCCAAATCTAAAGAGGCAGTCTTGTAGTCTATGGTTATGAACAATGTACAAAACAAATCAGTTTGTACCTTACAATATGAATAATTTAAGAAATGCCAATGATTAAAATAAGAAAAATATTTTAGAGTTTGAAAGTATACAATTTGCAGTTTTTCAGACTTACTTGATTCTAATATCAACTGTGTTCCTTTTCCAAAGGTGATCTTCCTGTTATCAGTATTCACACATTGACGAATTCCCCCACAATAACCTGTGCCTTCTGCATGCTCTTAAAAATATACCAGTAACAACATGACTCATTTACTGTATTTTCATTTGTACCAAAGCAAACTTTACCGGAAAAAAGCTGAGTATATGCTTAATAATGATGGTATTTGGAGCATTAATATTTTACGATGAGAGGCATTTCACAGAGCAACTGGTAAATACAAATATTTCTATTTAGATTTCTCCATTTCTACTTACCCGACTCA
Organism: Anguilla rostrata; assembly: GCF_018555375.3. NCBI lineage: Eukaryota > Metazoa > Chordata > Actinopteri > Anguilliformes > Anguillidae > Anguilla > Anguilla rostrata. The sequence goes on from NC_057938.1 coordinate 12,334,130, forward strand.
ATTAACAGTTTTGTGCCATCGCCAAATATGAGTTTGTCTGCTGTAGTCCGCACAGTGATCCCATCCTTTACAAAAACCTGCCGTCCTACATTACCACTCTACATTACCTGGTTTATTCTGACCGAATCATTATCCAGTCTTACATAACTTCATCTTAAGTAAATATCTTATGCACCCAAGAAAGATTTAGTTAAAAGCCCATATCCAATATAAGCAGCTTTGATTTAGCACAATACATTTACTCCATTGCTTGATGAAATCTAAAACATTTACTGTTAACACTTGATTGACATGTTCAAAGTTGTACATACAATACAACCTGGTGTCTGATGAACATATATTTTGTCATAATACTAGCATCTTGTAAATTACACAGACAAATCATGAACACTTTCTTGACAGCATTTAATGTAGTTTTAAAAATGGACAGTACTTACATGATTCCACAACCACTTCAGTTCCTCTTCCAAAAAGAAGCTTATATCCCCCATCAGCCTTCACACAGGGTTACGCTCCATATCAAATACCTGCAGCACTTTCAGATGAAAGAAAATCATCTTTTCATGCTAATTTTTCACTTTAATTCTCCATTTCAGCCCAAAACATCTGTTATGCATTCACTGGCATTGTTTATTTTTATTAATTTGTTTTATCTGAACTGATATAATTACTATATTCAAAACAAATACAATAAATTCAACAAATATATCCTTAAAACTGTATGATACTTAGTAGAACTTATGTCTATCATGGTTCCACATCTGAAAGTAAGTTTATACCCAGAGCCAGATGTCTACAGCAGAGCAGATAGTGACATACAACTACTCATTCAGTGCAGTGCATCCCCACATATACTTTAGCCCTTTTTTCAGCCGGTTCCACTTTGCAAAGCAAATATTCCATTTAAATTAGCTTTATATGAATAAATCATGAATACAGGTTTATTATCATCTGCTTTCATAATAAAGCCCCTTTCCTTAGTACACCTACCTGCAGTAAGTCCAACACCAAGTCACTATTTAGCATATTCCTCATTTTAGGTCCTGTACTCTGCGGAAAACAGCCCATTTCTCCTAAAACAGCACAGACTACAGGTGCCCCAACGGCCCGCCCAGTAGCCTACATCTACAGCAGCTCTGTACTTGAGAACTATGCCTATCACAAATACACCTGTGCCCTCAAAAGAGTGATGCATTTTAGCACATGCACAGCATAAGCAGGGTAAAGCTTACTAGAACTCATAGTTGAAACACCCTTGCCTTGAGTTGTTTAAGACCAGACTTGACACCATATTGAGTACTCGTGACATTAGGTTAATTATTTGGAAATGTAAAAAATGTTAATTTAATTCAGTATACATTTATTGATTTAAATACAAAACTGGGATGTAATCTGAGTGAATTGGCAGTGATATATGCATATGTGGTGCACTTTAAAAAATAGTATGCACACTTTGGTATTGCTATGGATTAAATATGACCGTGTAAAAAAATAATGATATCACAATTATGATAATGGGCAAGTAAAATTTTCTAACAGATGGTTTCTGATTTATTACATGTGACTATAACGTTCAGGAGACACTACACTAAGTTAATACACAGAATCTTGGACATGGGACAACTGAAATATTCAGTATTTATTCAAATCACTGTTCTTATAGTACCTCCAGTTTGTAAAATGGTCTTGCCTCTCCTCTTGAAGTAAGTTCACAGACAGAGGGCGCTCTAGTTATAATATTGTTATTGTAATAAGGTATTGTATAATCTGTAGCAGTATAAGTATGTGAATGGATTCCATCTGGAATGATGTACTGCAGAACATCAGAGGTGACTAAACCGCAGATCGAGAGCTTCATCATAAGATGCCTGCACCGAAACAATGAGATAAGGAAGAGATCATGGTGTAAGTGGCTTGCACTGTAACTTCCATGTTCACTTTCATCTCTTCTACTCTGTCATTATTGTAAACACATGACCTAAGCAGGGAAGATTTTTGCTCTGAGTGGTTCCGATCCTCTCTGTATTCAGCCAGATATTCTTTTTCATTCGTGTAGATTCTCAGTAAAAATTTGAGGAAACTTCAGCAGTCATGTAAACAATATAAAAGTTCCACTTTTTATTTATTTATATATACAGTCTGTGTGTGTGTGTGTGTGTGTGTGTTTATTTATTTTCATACATTAATTTACTCTGTAAGCAACTAAGCTGAGCTATGCACCTGAGCCTTTTAGGTTTAGACTTAAAATTGGTGTTCTACTAGTTCATTCATACCAGTATTATTTCACATACTGTAGTTACACTACCTCAAGACAACCACAAGGGGGGACTAGATATTGTCCCCAAGAAGGGGAGTCAGCCTTGACTGTGTTGCAACATGACTGAATAGAATGTATCCATATTCCTGAAAAGGTTTCCCTTCATTGGTCTTCCTCAAACATATTTTTACCTCTTTTGAGTCATGGACTCAGGGGCATCTCAATTTATTTGCATTACATTTAGATTGTATACAAGTCATTCAGCTTATTTGACAGGGACAGTGCATTATCATTTTCAACAGATGTATCCAACAGATGTCCCAGATTTAGCTAAATGCATCATTTTTTACATGGCTTTTATTCGTTCCGATTTTATACAGATAATAAATATTCTTCCTACATTGTAAAACATCATGTACATCTTATGCTGACTTCTCAGCATTACAAAATCCCCACATGACTGGCTTATTAAAATGACTATGAATTAGAGTGTGTTTATACTGACATACACATAGGTGTCGTACGTGCATGCATTTGTGTACTTGGTTGGTGTATTTGGTACTGGCTCCTGACATGTGCAAATGCATCTCTATATGCATGCATGCATGTATTTGGTACTGGCTCCTGACATGTGCAAATGCATCTCTATATATATATGCATGCATGTAATTGGTACTGGCTCCTGACATGCATTCCTATATGCATGTATGCATGTACATATTTAGTGCTGGCTTGCACATATGGTGCAGCTGCTCATTTGCTTTGAGAAACTTAACCATAAATGTACTGTTATAATAAAGGGCTGTCATTTTTACTAAACAAAAGCAGTTTATTCATTTATTGGACTGATGAAACAGGTCGTATGTATTGTAATGCTGGGCCAATTCTGACACATTACGTAATGTGTAATACCATACCAATGCCAATGAAATTCAATATGTGAAAATAAATATGCTAATTGCTGCATGTGCAGTTTTAAAGATACAGTGTGAATAGACTGGCCTTTATCTATCGTTATAAGAAAAAAGCCCACCACTCTGCTCCATGTTGCTGCTTGTTTTCTTTAACACATAATTCATATTGTGTCCTTGGGGTTTAGAAAGATGCTATGCTGATTACATGTATATGTACATGTGCACTTAAACTATTTCCAAACTAAAAGCAAATGATTTGCTGATTGTGAAAAGTTCAACTTATTGCGTGAACTACCAGATTCAAAGTGGGTGTTTTGCAGAGAATGTTTCAGTTCTCTTTCACAAAATGGCTGTTTTTACCAGCCATACCGTACAACATCCATTTGTTTAAATGCTTTGGTATAGAGGTGTTGCAATGTGGTTTTACTGTAAATAGCGTGTGACTGCTTCAGGGCCCTGACTAAAGCTGAAACCACCACAGCAACGGCTGCCGCCTTTTCTAGGAAACCAAGATATGCTGCAAATGCTCCAACTGTGTCTCAGTTCTGCGACCCACACATACAGTTTACGCGCTCAACTGCCTACAAGACATCACTTTAAGACTGACGTTTTATGATGAAATGAAGGTTAAAATGCCATTTGCTTTATTGTAACACACATTAATATGTTCTGCACAGGCTCAGCAATACAAATACAGTGAAGCCATTCAACATATAATTCTGTAAACTGAATTGCAACTGCAATAACATTTAAATCATGCATTTGGTTAATCGTGGTCATTTTCATCTGGAACTTTTGTGTAAATACTATACGCTGAATTTTTTAATGAAAAAAAATCATTAGATTTCATTAGATTTTTCAATGAAATTTTTAAAGGGCTTTCATAAAACGTATTTTCCAGTACAGACCATGGGCAATCTGCAGCAATAAAAACAACATTTACTTTATAATTACGAATACAAATACATCCATTTGGACAAACCATACATTTTGAATTAAATCTGGTCATAAAAGTTGGCATGGAACTAATTCATACAGAATGCCACTCATTATTGTTTGTCCTCATCATTTTCAACTTTGTAAAATAAAAGTAGGCAAAAAAACATATTTATTTGTATATATGTGGTATATATATCCCAATGACTATTGTCGAATAGGAAGCACATTCAGCTAATTTTATAATAATTCTGGCCTTACCAGTAAAAAAAATATATATTTTAAAATTGTATGTACATGTTGGTGTTGGTATGAAAAAAAAGTTACATGATCACAATTAGGATTATGGAGAAGTAAAATAATCAAACAAAATACTTCTAAATGTACAAACTTATATGCAAAATTCGGGGGACACTACACTAAGTTAATTCCCAGAATTGCATTCATGGGACATCTGAAATACTGTGGACATATTCCAATCAGTCCTCTTATTGAAGCAACTTAAATGAACAGAACAATTACACACAGATGGATACAGTAATACCGCATTGCGCTGAAGAAAGCTTATGAATCGATATTGCTAAAGCGGTCATTTCAAACAGGCGCGGGCATATCCAATGGTTCTGCTTCAGAAAGCATCTGTGAGAAAGAAAAAGATAAATTTGCACATGCCTTTCTCGGAGACAAATGAATTTATCAGCGAATATTTCAGACAGATGGAATAAGCAGACAAATTTCAGGAAAAGAAAAAGGTCACTTCTGAATCCTCTTGTGAGGTCCTAATCACGCAAAACACCAGGTCTGAATATCTCTCTGAAAGTCATGTTGAGCACTAATTGCACACATCAAAACACACATTGAGACGCTCGCTCAAGACAAATATATGAATAACGAAAATATGCGATTAAAACGATATGAGAAGCGTGTCACACATACCCTTAGAACACCACAGCCTTCAGGGTCATCAGCATGTTGAAAGTCACAGTTTTAGCAAACAATATCCTCAAGCCATTTACTGCCAGTGACATGAAGTTCATCTTTGGGTAATCTGGAACACAAACACTCAGCATCAGCCACCACTGTAAACTGATTTATCGAGACACGTAGCCTTCGGATACTCAAAAACACTAACACTCAAAATCAGTCGCAATTCAAATTTTGTGGACATTGTTGCATCATTTTTTAAACTGTACTGTGAAAAAAAGACCAAGATAGGCCTTCTGGATAAAAAGAAGGCATTAATATGTTTTCTCAATTTTCATGTTCATGACACAAACAGCAAATATGGCAAGCTTTGTATGTTGCTAGTACACAAGGACCACTGCCATATTGAAATGCCATTTCCATCCACACACAACGTTCAGTGCAAAAAGCAGGTGATAGACATTTGTTTCATAATTACACATGAATAATTTCAGGTCAACTTTTAGATCAAATTTTGCCATTGTTTGCTATTGTTCGCTATACCTTTTGCTTATAAAGTAAAGGAGTGGATGCACACCCTATTCAGCTCAGTATCCCCAAACCCAGAGAAAAAAGAAAGGAGCCCCACCATTATGTTTGGTGCTGATTTCTGTAACATTTTCAGCTGTTGGCGGCACACACTGTCTCTCTTGGGTTTCTGTGTCGCTTTTCTTATCTGAAAGAAAAAAGAAAAGCCTAACTAGTTGGATTTGTATTGAGATTTTGTCACTAGTAAATCTGCCCATATATCTTTTAAATAAATCAGTAAGTTTAAAAAAGAATTCAATGTGAAGCAAAATGTAGCCATCGGATGACTGTCTTGGACTAGAAAGAAAGCTCATGCAACTCCAATATGCTCATCTCCGCATTGCTATTCCTATCTGTGCATTTTAGAATTAATTTTAGATTCCATTTGTTATTTTTAAAGTACAGATGGGTTTAGCACTGACATACATTTCTACTGTAATGTACTACACTGTTACCAGTCACAATGCTTAGTTCTCTGGCCATCCAATTGCAGTTGGCTCAGTGCTACATATATCAACTGCAAAAAAAAACTGGCGTCTATGGAACACCCTGCCATTAGATATTAGGGATATCTAATTTCCAAAAAAAATTTTTAAAGCAAGCTGAAAGCTGACTTTTTAGGGTGGATTTTTGAAGACTTGATTATAGTTCAGTATTGTATTGTTTTGTTGGTTTTATTTATTTTTTTAATATATTGTCTTCAATTTCCATACAGATTATGAACAAATTATCTCTTGATTTTGAAAAGCCTTGATTTTTAATAAGCTTCAAGCAACCTGTCTTTACTATTAATTATTTTATTTAATAATTGTATTCGGAATTATTATTACAATGTATAAATCTATAGTAATAAACAATATTATATCAATGGAAATCTGATTGCACATGAACAATGAGCATGCAATAAGATGTATGGCTTCGTTGTTAAAGGCATCCGTGTTCTTTGAGAGACATTTAGAATCTAAAAAACTCAAGTGACTCACATTGTAATGTAAATCTGATCACTTGTTAAACAAACAAAAATGTCCCCTTTTAATAGGATGTATGTAGGTACAGTAATGAAAGATCAGTAATAGAGATTAGATAATAGAGGCATCTTTGTTGTCTGTTATGGTTATAAATGATTGCAATATAATGCAATTGACTTTAGCAACTGTTCTGTGTAAGGATATATTAAATTCATAACAATTCTACCCTTTGGTGAGTTGTCAGGACTCAACAGGCTAACAGTAACTGTACATTTGGAAAAAGGCAAAATAATTGCTTTGTGAAGTTTGCACATTTAGCGACCAATAAAAATAATTTTAGTAGTAGGCAAGCTCCCAACTGCATCTGACATTTGTCTGCCACGTATTGTACTATACCGGAACATAACACAGTAATACTGGGTTCATTATGTTTGTGTAAAGATGCATACAAGTAAGATAAATTGGCAAGTGCTCCCACAGAAATTCTAAAACAATGATTAAGTACTAAACTCCCAACCTTCTTCAGTAATCCGTGGCACTTCCTTGTGTACAGTAACACCATGCAGGCTGCAGTTTTCGATGGGCCCTTCGGACAATCCCACAAAGAAGTATGTTTTGTCGGAGGACAGTGTGGCATTGTCTAAGGGAATCTGGCTTTTCTGGCCCTTATCAGACGTCAGATCCATTTGACCGTTTTTCGGGAAGAACCCCGTGGCCAGGCAAACGGGTCGGGCCGCAGGTTCTTTGCTCTCGAGGATCGACAACATCGGCTCCCTGTTATCTCCCTCTGAAAATATTGATTATGATATTAGTTATGTTACATTTATTAAAGCCTCAGTACATTAATTATTGGTCATTTGCAGACATGAAATTCAAGGTTCATGTCTTTCCACCAAAATCGCAATTGGATTAAATCCAAGTGAAGAAAGTCTTAACTTTTTGCAACGCAAAAATATTTACTTTTCTTTAATCATTAATTTTGGTGACCACTGAACTTGCCAAAATAACAATTGCCCTCAGCTGAGAGACAAAGCAATAAACTCTGAACTTCTTTAAGAAACTGAATAATCAACAATGGACATTTTTTAGCGATCCACAACACAAAACCAAAGCCTACAGGATACACCCATCAATCACATGCAATTTTTTACAGTGAGATTCAAGGCATTCAGTATCCAGTTTTAAAACATTGATCGCATAGGACACAGATCTTAACAGCGATCATATCACAGAGACATATCATATCACAGTGTCATGATCATTTGCACACAATAAATACAACAATTAAATGAATGTATAAAAAGAAAGGAGGTTTAGAGTTATGCATTCAACACCAGTGACACAAGCCTCATCAGATACAAATGTACACCTGTGTTTATTCCAACTGTTCTGTGGTTTCAATTCGCCTTTAAAACAGACTTCATTTAAACAGGTGTTGATGCTCCCTTGGACTGAAAATGAACTGCTAAGACCTGTACATAACTCAGAAACAAGTTAAAGCAAGTCAGTTTAATTCATCCATTTTTACCGACTATAATGCAGACTGTGTTTGCTGAAATAAAACAACAAACTTGCTGGAGAATGATAATATGGTATTAGGTTACTGAGACATGATCCAACTACATAAAATCACAAATGGTTGCAAGAGTACATAGTGCTGCTTAGAATGAAAGTGTTTCAGTCAAATTCCAAATTATGCTGGACTGTGCAATAGTCTTGAATAATAGGAAGCTATGAATAATTCTTGGAAGCAGTTTGAGTTTGTGTTTCCAATAAAATATTTGTTTCTATTTAAACTATTGTAATACCAATGATGATTATGATGATGGTGATTATTATCATTAATATAATAATAATAATTATTATTATTATTATTATTGTTATTATTATTATTATTAGTAGTAGTAGTAGTAGTAGTAGTATTTGTTTGAACAGGTTATATTTATACATTTAATGAAGCTACATTATTGTCCTTTTTAAAGTGACTAAAATCTGAAGGAGCATGCACATTTCATTTTGATCTGTTTTTCTAATCAGTTCACCTAATATTACTACTCATGAACTAACTTGTGGACTTTGAAACATTGTTGATGTGGCACTCACATTTTTCTACATATTTAAGAAAGATGAGTTACCAATAATTTGACTGATTATGCAATGCAAATTCAATTCACCATTTAAACTATATAATACAACTACATCAGTGCTTCTCAAACTTGGTCCTGGACCCCATTGTCTGCTGGTTTTCATTCCATCCACAATTGCAATTCTGGATTTTTAATGAGCTGTGTTATTTTTTCTTCATTACACAATGAGCACAATGTGAACATGGGATTTAAAACCAGCATACAACGGGCTCCCCCAGGATTGAGTTTGAGAACCACTGAATTACATCACTATAAGACTATTTTCTACTGTGTGACATTAACACATTAATCACATTTTTCAGTCTCCCCATCAAAAACAACATAGAAAATGAATAAAGGTAATATCTTACTTGGTTTCACGGATAAATCAGTCCCTTTTCCGAAAGTAAGGGCAGCTGATGTATCAAAGCTATCACAGCATTTTACTATTCGTCACAAACGTCTCAATAACGATATACGTCTTACAGCACCACTTTAAACCCGGGGCAGCTGATTTCAATACAAAGCTAATCACATTCAATGTAAAAAGAAGAGAAAATGATACTCCACGACCAAAACAATTTACCAAACATTGACAGGTTCACGTTCTCAGCCTGTTCAGAAAAAGATAGGATGTGTAAAAAGGTAATGTCTTACTTGGTTCCACTGATAAGTAGGTCCCTTTTCCGAAAGTAAGGGCAGCTGATCTATCAATGCTATCACAGCATTTTACTATTCGTCACAAACGTCTCAATAACGATATACATCTTGCAGCACCACTTTAAACCCGGGGCACATGATTTCAATACAAACCTAATCACATTCAATGTAAAAAAAAGAGAAAATGATACTCCACGGCCATAACAATTTACCAAACATTGACAGGTTCACGTTCTCAGCCTGTTCAGAAAAAGATAGGATGTGTACAAAGGTAATGTCTTACTTGGTTCCACTGATAAGTAGGTCCCTTGTCCAAAGGTAAGTGGAAGTGATCACAGTGTTTTAACATTCGACAGAAATTGCCTCATACTCATGTTTCATCTATGCACATATAGCAGTATTTTATGTACATTAACAATGTTTTACTTACTTGGTAGGACAGTGAGGCGGGTGCCAGTCCCAAAGGTTAACTTATCAGCATACACAATGAAAGTTCACACCTCAGAAACACTTTAATTTTAATTTAAGTCTAATTTAGATTTTTTTTTTTTTAATGACTGCTCTGTGCGGTTAACCCATACAAATTGTCAACACATCTGTTCTCTGAATGCATTTACGTATAAATTAAAACAAAAACACAGCCAAAGAGATAAACAAAATAGTGTTTACACTGTATTGATTCAATTTAAAAACATTTTACTCTGCGTATAAAGAAATATTTCAGATAAATTAAAAGAAGCATTTAAAATATTAAATTAGGAATTACTTACCAGACATGCATATTTTCTTTGGCAATTAATAAATCTATGCTTTTTTTAACAAAAAATCCAAGTGTTTGGTTTTTGTGCAGCCCTATATATACATTTTATCAAGGTGGTACCCCAAGAGCACAGTGATAAACTGCTGAACAAAAACCCTCCAGCATTATGTCTGAGACATTACTGAGCACTGTGGTGCCAATTGCATTACATCCTGTTCCACTTCCTGTCTGAGTCTCTAAGGGACAGGAGTAGTGGCTATCCCTACTTTTAAGCCTGAAGATGTAATTTCTGATAACACTTCTCAAATGTCCTCATCAATCCCAGAGTTTGCACAAAGGAGCCTGGCTTTTCTGTGACATCACATTCTGAGATGTCAAGAAAGCCTGAGGTTAATGCAAATCTTAATACAAAATTACCTTTAGTCACTTTTGTTTTATAGCAAATAGTGTATGTCTTGAGTTTGGGTGCCCCAAACATTATAGTGGCATGCGTTGGTATTGTATTAAAAGTACTGTAATTTCCTGGTACCACAGTGCCATAAAATATAAATATTTGATTTAAAGTTCTTCATTCATTCAGTGGAAGGTTTTTGTGCAGCGCTGAACAGACAGTTTATCACTGTGGTATCCCAGTTAGCACTATGATAAACCACTGAACAAAAACCCTCCGGCTGTATGTTGGTATGAAACAGCAGTTGTCTTTCCGTCCTGTTTGACTTTGAGCCTGTGAGTGCCAGGAAGCGTTTCCAAGTCTGTGGTTTTGCAGAAATACTGAGGAACATAAAACGTGTCTCAGCAAACTAGGCTAGTTTTTAGAGCAAATTATGAGCCAGATGTGGGTAGTATTATAACCCAGTAGCATGAGCAATTGATAACTCACCCTGACTGATGCTACTGACTTGAACGTCTTCTTCCATTGAAGGACAGTCGACAGGCCCGGCCTTAAGGCCTGCATGATAACCTGCTGTTCCCTTCTATTTGTTGGGTGTTATTTGTGCACAATTTCCTGAGAGTGAAAATATACTAAAACAAAATGATAAAATCAAAGCCATGGGCAAGAAAATCTCTGCTCTACAGATAGCACTGACTTTGCAACTTTAGCGACTCAAGTTACTTTCTATGAATATCACTCAAAAATAACTGTACTGGAGTTTTATATTCAAAGTGGACAAAACTGCCTGGAGCACTAAAATACATATCGACCACTCGTGCAAAAGTAATGATGAACAATACTTCTTTTGCAATAATGAAATTACTGTCAATGTTTTGTTTGTTTTTTCACACAGAGAGTAGTCAATGTGTAGAATAGCATGCCAGCTCATGTAGTAGAAGCAGAAACTCTGGGGGGTTTTCAAGACCAGGCTTGATACAGTGTTAGATATTATATAGCTTGTAGGTAATCAGAACACTAAGCACAATGTAGGCAATGACAAGCATTGGTGGGTTGAATGGCCTGTTCTCATCATTACATTGTGCTATCATCATATTAACCCTATCATGTCATATTCACCCTTCCATTTTAAGTCAAAACAACCCCACTTCGTGCTTGGTTTTCTGTGTATGGAAAACTATTGGGTTAAGAATGAGGTGGCAACAATTACCCCTAAACTATTGTCCCCGTTTTTCTCATTTGTGGAAATAAAATACATTTAACAAATCTTAATGGCTTCCGTCTCTCATGCTTATGCTAGCTAGCTCACTAAATATGAATTACCAAAAGATGAATACAATTGCTTTTTTAATTACTGCATAATCTCTGCACACAGGAAAACTATGTTTCTAAAATGAAGTTCCCATTATTTCATGTTTAAAACATTTTCTTGTGACTCCAACAAACCCCTCCCTAAAAGTTTTTGGTATATGCAGTGTGGAAATCCTTGGCATTTTCTTTATTGCGATTATTTTTATTTATGCAGATGCCTAGTTGGTGTACAATAATTCAACCATTCCAGTATATAAGCCAGTATAGAATGACAAGTCGGCTGCCATTTGGATGGATGTAGAAACAAGCTTCAAGTTACATGGACTAATGTAGAAAACAAGGGGTAGCATTGTGGTGATATTTAAAAAGTCATCCATTTAACAAGCGTAAGTAATGGCTTGGTTATCATATTGGTATGATTGCATGCCATTGTTTTGTCATTGACATATTTATGTATAAAACAAATAGGGTAATATATAAAATTTAAATTTATTTAGCACTGTTTTGTCAATGATGAATCTACTATTCTTAACTTAAGAATTTATTGTTTATAATAAAGATGATTTGTGCAACCATTTTTTGTATGAGCTTAAATGAGTTTTCATCACTGTGTCGCGTCCCACGTTGAAACACAGTTGTGCAAAAACTGTTCAGTTCAATTACAATAGTGTTTTGCTGAGGGAAGAGAGACGAGGAGTTGTGGGTACAAGCAGCAGCTAAGCCACAAACCACAAGAATACATCAAGATATTTCCTGTGTAAAAGATAAGGAGGTGTGTCAGTGTGTATGTGTGTGTGTGTGTGTGGGTGATTTAATAAAATAATTTTAAAAAACAATGATCCCATGGGTCCTGCAGCCAATTCATGAATTTGCATCTGAGGGTTAAATTTAAAAGTGAGTGACATAAAAATTGAAAATTAATTTCCACCCAGGTTGTTTTTGTTTTGCAGAATACTTGAAAATGGCCTTCAGATTGAACATTTACTTTTGTTGTTTATTATTTTATTGATTAACATTAACATTTGTGACAGCTGGAGTGTCTATAGAAAAGTGTAACATATTACACATATGTTATTTTGCATTGGAAGCTCACATATTAACTACTATTCGTCGGGGTGCGGGTGACCAACGCGAGTAAATGAAAATCAAATGGGAAAAGACTTAATAATAAGGGAACAAAGCTTAGCAATTAAACAAACCTCAAATTGAAACAATAACCAAACAGAACAGGCAGTAGGCACGCAGCAACAACAGTAGGAACGCAGACACGGTCCGAACAACGATGGTAGCAAAGCAAGATTCAGCGCTGAGTGGAGGAGACTTAATGAACCTAGACACCAGGGGCAGATGACTAAGCCACAGAGGGGAACCGGACAGACGCAATATATTGGATAATGGAACCATAACAATTACAGAACACAAACCGAGGCGCCATCTGCGGCAAGAACCACAGGAACCAAACCTTACAATTTCCTCATCGGTGTCCATTTCATTACTGTGGGAACACTTCTGAAGTCACTATTTCTGGTACCATTTTTTTAACCATTTTTTTTTACCAAGTCAAAGACTGATGGGAATCAAGAGGCTCCTAATTGGTGAAGGGGACACATGGCCACTAAAACTAACCATTTGGTAAGTAATGAAGAATTCAAAGGCAGAGCAAATTATAACGAGCCAAACCTGCATTGTGTTATTAAGTTTAAGGGAAAAATATGATTTACTTAAACACATAGTCAACAACCTAATAATGAGCCCATTTATTCCTGAATTTGATCAGTTTAAAATTTCCATTACCTCCTTTATGTAGCTCTTCGCAATACAGCACAATGTTAACATGGGGCTTCTATGGTAATAGCATGCAGCGATTTCTGACATAATCCCTCTAAAAATGAAAACCACCTCATTAAGAAAAATTAACAGCTTGTTGAAATTCTGGGATTGCAATTGAGGATCGCTGAAATTAAAACTAACATACACAGAGGGTCGCCAGGACAGAGTTTGAATCATAGACTGTATAACAAGACCACGTTAAAACCTAGCATATGGCTGGACCTAACACATATGATTCGGCCGACCAATGGTGTGACTTCATAACTCAGCCAACCAATGGTGTAACTTCATCAGTCACTCACTCAGTCAGTCACAGACAGGGCTGGCCCCGCTGTTGCGGTCCAGCCAAAAATTAGTTTGAATACATAGGAGGTACATCTCCGGCAGAGTGCGCTACAAAGAGTATGTGAACCTACTGACAGTTCACCATAGAAGGCAATCTCTGATATAGATTTGACAGCATTATTCCAAGATGGTGGTAAGTGATTTACTGTCACGTATACAATTAACCAGATATATTACAACGCAGCATAATATCGCACCTAACTGATTGTTTATTTTGTCGTTCAGAAATTTGGGTTGCAATTTAAAGCAACACTAGAGAATATCACAAACTTGCAACCAGTTGGGGACGACTTCCGCTGGTTTTTGAAGGTAAGTTTGCCAAATTCTGCAAGCAAATGTCTTGTCATTTAACTTGCAAGCTAAGGTAGGCTACCTAGCTAGCCTAACGAAAGTGGCCAGTGCAACGTTTTTTCGCATATAGCTAATGTAACGAAGTTGTCGATTAGCATCCATGTTGGGATCCATTTGCTAATGTGAGTTAGTTTGCCACCTAGCTAGTGTTATATAGCCATTTTTTGTGCTAAACTAACTCGGCCTAATGTTACCCACTAGCAGCTATTTGATTGAACAGCTTTCCGTGCAATCGACGTAGACTGCTGCTGTATGTACAGCTAGTAAAGTAGGTCGTTTTTGATTACTCCCAGGGGTGTTTAGCTGTCTACTTATATTGAAGCAGAAGCGCAACCTTTTGGGGAGATTAGGTGATTTTTGAAAATATAGCCTAATATGTGAGCTAAGATATCAAAGCCGTCAAAAATGGAAGAAATAGAGTTCAATTGAAATGAGTTTGAAACTAATTTGTGGAGAATGGCATTGTATTGGCCCTGGGTGCATGCAGTATCAACTTTGACAGCTACGAAAAATAACCTTTTATTTATTTCCCACATATCACAATATTGTTATCGACAATCCAGCATTCCAAATATTGGTTATTGTTTTAATTTGTAGTATTAGCCACAAGTTTTTATTTTTATTTTATTTTGGTGCAGTACCCTGCTTTAGCCCTTAAGTTCTAGCCTAATAGTGAGTAATTTCTAAAAGACTCATAAAAAAATATTTCACTGTGCGTTCTTTATTCATAAATTAGGCTTATTTTTATTCTTTGTACAGCTTAAATGTGGAAACTGTGGGGAAATCCCGGACAAATGGCAATACATCAACTTAATGGTGAGAATATCTATGAACTTTGCGTTGTCACGTTCTGCGTTGTTACGCAGCTAAAGGAGACACATTTAGGCCTGTTGTGATAGCATTGCCACATCTGAAAAATGTTTTTAACGTAAATTATTGTAGCCAATGTTATGCCTGCCACTGATCGTAATTGTTATGCTCTTGGTTAGCCTACATAAAATGTATACGTGTCCATTACTCATTTTTCTTTAAGCCAAAATATAATTTTATTTGACTTTAAATATTGAAGAAATGCAGCTTTACAAGAAAATGATGCTGTTCCAAAAGCTTTTCTACATGCTGCCATACTTACAGCCACCACAACCAGCTTCAGGGCAGGCGCCTGTGCCACTGAGTTACTGTCCTGCTTAAAAGTACCATTCCACCTGAACTGTTTCATATTTATGGTAAAATATTATTGAAGCTGTTCTGGCGTTGTCTGCTACACTGTGATTTTGCTTCATTGTTGACCCAAGAAGAAACCAACAATCTTTTGTTCCCCCAGTCCAGATTTTATAAAACGCGATGCAGTTCTCGAATAAACAAATGAAGTCTGCACACAATTCTGTTGTAATTCTGTTTAATGCAGCATTTCAGTCATAGACTTTATAGATTTCAGTCCGCAGGTACCTTGCAATTGTGTGCAGGAGGAATAATGCAGTTTGATGATCAAAATGTACACCCAGTTCTTCTGATCCTCTCTGACACTAGAGGAAACCCACTGTTTTCCATGGCGCTGATAAAGGCATTTTTGTCTGATTCGTTGAATATCCACCTATTCAACATACATTAAAAATGAATGCATGCAGATTTAATTAATCATTTTTGTTTTTGCAGGACAGTGTGCCTCTGAAAGGTGGAAGAGGAAGTGCCAGCATGGTGCAGAAGTGTAAACTGTGCTCCAGAGAGAACTCTATCGGTCAGTCCTTGTAGTGACTTGTAATAAGTGTTTGTGACTGTGTCCTTAGGCCTACATTACGCTGATAAATGTGACACTGTATTCATTTGGACATTAATGAATCAGTGTGTCGAACTGCCGCCAAAAAAAAAAAAAACTGATATGCATTTTCATTTTTGAATAGATATCCTAAGGGATACCATCACTCCATATAATGTAAGTCACAGCATGGTTTTATCTGGGTATCTACAATCAGCAGAGAACATTTATTTGCATGATTTTGAATCATGCAGTCTTTGCTCTCATTTATATTAAAAAGACATTCACTTCAGTCCAAGATACATTATTTCTTATTTCAGTTTAGTCTGAGCTGTTTGCCCACAGGAAGGGTGTTACAAACTGTAATCTGATAACCTGAATCCATTTGTCCATCTTGGTGATACAAGACACAAGACAACATCTTATAAGTGAGTGTTTATACTCCCCTGAGCCCTGTAGGAACACTTGGTAATCAGTATCTTATGTCTTTCTTGGGATTGTGTGCTGTGTTTGCCCTGAAGGCAGAAGACAGCGACAGATTCAAGACCATGGTGCAGTTTGAGTGCCGAGGCCTGGAACCAGTCTCGTTCCAACCTCAGGTGAAACCTTTCTCCTATATGTTTATGCACACTTTATAATGGAGCATTATAATGGAGCAGTGTTGAACACTGTAGTTGTGCACGAGCTTGAGTGTTTAGCTTTCAAAGTCCAGGTAAG
The DNA here is from genome assembly GCF_018555375.3 of Anguilla rostrata. Classification (NCBI taxonomy): domain Eukaryota; kingdom Metazoa; phylum Chordata; class Actinopteri; order Anguilliformes; family Anguillidae; genus Anguilla; species Anguilla rostrata. Next base: position 12,350,943 of record NC_057938.1, read on the forward strand.
GCTTTACTATAGAACTCAGAGTTCCATAGTAAATTTCAATTCTTGGGCCAATAAATATTCACCTGTTGTATATTGTCAAATTGATAAATGGCTCAACATTACATTACAGGCATTTACCAGATGCTCTTATCCAGAGCGACTTACTGAAGTTTTTGCATCCATTATACTACACTGCCACCCTTCACCTTCAACAAGGTGAAGCATTTGGGTCAGTACATCAGTGTTAGGATCTTATGACGCATAGTGTAACTGACTTCCAGCCTATGTAATGATGTGTGTTTATGATTGTGCGGCGTTTGGATCTTACTTTCCTGCTGCAGGCCGGATTTGCTGCCCAAGGAGCAGAATCCGGGACTATGTTCCCTGAAATCAACCTACTGGAAGGAGTGAGTCTTTATGCCATTAACATTCCTTCTTTTTCACTTCCATTAATATGAGTCATTACCTCTACCACTGCCCTCATGCTGTTTTATTAACCTCGAATCATTGGTGTCGTCAGTGGCTGTTTCACACAAGTGATCTGCTGAGAGCATGTGTAGTTCTACCTGTTTCTGGTATCACAAACTGCACTCCCCAGTACTAATTTGGGGCTTGATATTTTAAATAGCCGAAAAGTTCTGAAGAGGATACGAGCATGCGCTGATACACCTATATAATGGTATTAATCATTTTTCAGTCAGTATAACACAAAGTAGAATAACATGCAAATTCCAGTCAGACCTTTTTATTTTTGTTATCATGTTTTCTAAAAAGGTTGTGATTGCTGCACTGTGGCACTGCAAAGCTGCTCATGTTCATAAAAACTGGCACCTTTTTGTTTTAGGACTGGACCGACTATGATGAGAAAATCAACGAATCAGTTGGCATCTATGAAGTCACTCATCAGTTCATCAAGTGCTGAGCTGATGTAAACTCTATAAAGACTGTGGCTGATGCTCCAGTGAGTTGCCGGACCTTGAAGACACTGAAGCACTGGCTTTGAATTGCTCCAGATTCAAAATGGCAGTGTTGGTAAATGAGATTCATGACGTCCCATCCCTCTTGTCATACATGGAAAGGAACGGAACGGAATAGAACTGAATGACTGTGAGGTGTAGCGCCTCTGCTGTCAATAAAACTTGAGAGGAAAATGTCCAGTGTAATTGTCTTGTCTGCTGATATCTGAAAGATATCCATGTTTTTTCATCTTCAGCAGGAGTTATAAGTGACCATAGGCATTTCTGACAGTTACAGTATCGTACTCCTTGTGCAGCACTTTGGAAGGTGTAAATTAGTACAGAAGAAATGTGCCTGAATTAACTTTCTCTAATTTTAATGACATACAAAATCCCGACCACAAATTGTAGTCTTATCCCTATGGCATTACTTAATTTGTTACATGAATTTTCCATTATTGAAACACTCTGAGAGGTCTGATGTCTTCCATTCTTGTGACATGGCTAGAGATGATACTGATAATAGCCTCTTACTGAATATGTATCTACCTGCTTGATATCCCAGTTGGTCTGTAGAAGAAATTTCCAAATGGCTTTTCAACTTTAAAAATATTTTGGCAAAATATGAAAATTTGTATTTATATTTTTCTCATAAAAATCCATGATACATATATAGACCGATAAATCCCAAATTTGGACATGGTCTGGGCATAACAAAATATAACCACTCATTATGGAAACATTCTGTTACTGTTTTGGATGTCTCTCACTTCATTGTCAGTCACATATGCATGGCGGTATAATATAAAATGCAAGTTAATCTCATTCTTCCAAATAAAAAACTGTCTTCAAATGGTGATTTGGTACCTGTATAATTACTCTTCTTTCTGCTGTTGCATTTGATGTGGAAATCCCTTTGGACAATGGTATCAGGAGGGAAAGAAGCACAGTAATTGAAGACCTTTTTGAGAAAATTCTTAGAGGGCTTAATCTTTTTGTCATTTGAAAAGTAGCTTTCACATTGGTTTGGGAGAATGACAGTGTAAGCAAAGGCTTACAAAAAGTTTACACTGTACCCCAGTGGTATTTCCCTCACCTTACAGGTATATAAAGTGTTATGGATGAATGGTGAGAAGTGGCTTTTTACCTGCTGCTGGGAAGTCATAAAGCAGACTGGTCCTAAAAAAATCACCTTCACCTCCCTCCTCCCAAACTGCACTTTCTCTGCATCGACAGGGGAGGAACCTAGTCTGGAGTTGCAGGGTGGGGTCATGCTGTCCACTAAGAATTTCCACATCCGTGTGTTTAATCGCTGATCTCTCTCACAGAAACCACACCTGCTATACATGATGACTGCTAATCAATAATAATAACCAATCAAACCATATACAGCAAACAGCAGCACAACATGTTATTTATAAGAATGACCAATCAAATCACTTGCAGCTACCACAAATGCTATACCAAACAATGGAAATCATCAACAGTGCCTGATTACAGAACCAATGAAAAAAAAAAACATTTGTGAAGAACAGATTTTCATGTATGGTACATTATGATAATTATGTTGTTTTGTCTTTTGAATAAATCTATCAAATTATAGAACAATATACACTGTTCCTGTTGAACCTACAATAAAAATACCAGGTGGCCAGTCTCTGTGCAGTATTTTAAGTGAAGCAAGAGTTCAGCCAACCAAACACCCTGCCAAATTTGGTAAGAATAGCTGACTCTCACCAGTTTAGGCTACTGTTATTGAGAGTGTAAAGGAGAGAAAAGGTAAAAAAAATAATCATAAGTAAAACAAGGTATTTTCAAATGAAAACCTGCGTGCATTTTGCTCAATAGTCTGGACTTGCAAGAGCCTTTAAATGATTTAAAACATAGTTTGTGAACTGAATAATCACTTTGGAAACGTACGGTCGTTAGTCTGGTTACCTTTTATGCACAGTATTTGTGCCTCGTACATAAAGTTCAAATTCCTCAGTTGGGACCGCCTTTTTTACAGTCTCTGGTTGGGACCGCCTCATAGGAAACCCCTATACGGGAGGGTAGGATTAATGTTTACTGCGACTCTTTGCCGAATTGCCGATTGTTATTTGGACCTGTGGCTAATCTTAATCATGTGGCAGTTATACTCACTAAGTGAGTTTGATGTAAAGGGACTGTTGCTCTTCCTTTTCGTCTTTCTACTAATCACAGATGTTCTCAAGAACAGGAAACCCTCCAACTTTCCCCCAGGGCCGCGGGGTCTGCCGTTCGTGGGAAGCATTTTCAGTTTGGATGCGAAACTACCACACGTTTACCTGATCAAGGTGAGCTCATACGACTGCCGAGCACAGTTGTTGTATAGTGTTGATGTGTTATTCAAAACATGTATAACCTAGCTGAACGCTCGACATATCCGTACCTGGCTGGAAAAGTGTTAATATGAGTTAGATAAAACCATAGATTGTAACGGAAGGCTTTCCTGAAAAAAACGTTTTTTCTAAATGTATTTTTTCTTTGTGGAGTTCTAATCCCTGATCCATTTCGTAATAATTCTGTCCATGTAGAATTAATTATTATACTGTAAATAGCCATGCTAGCGTGTAGATTGAAAGTTACACGAAATGTTCCCGTGCAGCGGGTCCACTGTTGTCAGGTGGCTCTGGTGGCGGGGGTGTCACTTTATTTGGCATTCTGTTAAAACACGGCAGAATAACAAATCGTAAGTAGCTAGCTTCAACTTGTTACGTATTGTTTAAGTATGCGCGCTAAAATGTAAGGTACTTAAAACATACAGTAAGCAAAGTGCTTTGTGAATGTATGTGACATCTTATATTGTAAGTTTTTCCGAGTCACATTCAAGTCTGTAAGTGTTAATAACGGTGTCTATCAAGGAAGTAGTTTGAATATGACAGAAGTAAATGTTAATGATTTTCACTGTTGCGCTGTGTTGCCCTATGACAGTGAATTTTTGGGATTGAAAATGTGCCTTCGCTTAGATTTGGCTGTGCATATACAGATAATGGGATGGATAATCCACAACCACGAAAATTAGTGGCCTCACTCCATTCCAGTTTAATGTAATAGTACTTATATGCATGTGGGGTCTATTTAGAAAATCAGTGTCATTCTCTGCAGGTGGCCAAAGTCTTTGGTAATGTCCACAGTATCAATCTGGGTGGAGAGACAATGGTGTGTGTGGTCGGCTACAAAATGGTGAAGGAGGCCCTGGTCAGTCAGGCGGACTGCTTTGTGTCACGGCCTTCACATGCAGTCACAGACAGAATCTACTCTGGAAATGGCAAGTGTCTCCACTGATGTCTATCACATTGTACTAACTTGACATTTTTAGATGCTTAAAAATGTGTAACACGTGCTTGTACTTTGTGTCTGTTGGTCTGGCTGTGATACCTTTATAATATGAACAGAAATCACTTTTGGCATTCAAAGCAAGAAACTTATGAAAAATTGTCTGCAATCCATTATAGATCAAAAGAAAGTCCATGTTTATTATTTGTTCTATCTTTCAAAACTTTTTCCTCTCCAGATCGCCTTTTAAACCTGTAGAGCTACTGCTCTGCTAATATCCCCCAGTAGAGGGCACTGTAGATTTGCCCATCAGCCAGTGAGTGTTTTACACCCTGCAGGCCACCCTGTGTACTACAGGCAAGAGGTGGTCTCTTGGAGAGATGACAGTCATCTCCCATTATCAGCTGCTACCTGTGCATGCCTGATGTGTTGTTGGGGGGAACTAATGCAACTGTGGCCTAAAGATGCCTAGTGAACTTTACTGGTGGAGGCCAGTTGGGTTCCAGTGCTATAAACTTCAGGTTACAGTCTGCTAGTGTCATAGCTTCATACTAGGAATGTGGCAATAGAGCTTGGCCTGTATGAAAAGTGATTCTGTGGTAACTCTTTCCAGGCCTGTTTTTGAGCAATGGCCACCTGTGGAAGAGACAGAGGAGGTTTGCGCTCTCTACTCTCAGGAACTTTGGAATGGGGAAGCAGTCCCTGGAGTCATTCATCCTTGAGGAAAGCAAATTTGTCCAAGAAGAGATAGAGCTTCAGAAAGGTGCAGAACTAGTGTCTGAAAAAAGGATTTTAGCCCAAAGATTTGACATTTTACCATTGATTTTGGATGCACACAATACAGTTTAGCTGTTTGGGAGCTGTACTAGTGGTTTTGCATAATTATGCTATTGATGATATGGACAAATAATGACTATGGTTATTAATATTTAGTTAGATTAGCTATTGAGGAGTAAATAAATCCAGTTACTTCAGAAATTAGTGCATAAGAACACAGTTTCATTAGCAGTCACAATTTAGCCAATATGCAACATTGTTGTGTGGTTGGTGTACTTAAACAGATACCCCAACCCCAAAACTCACAGCTACTGTATCTGGAACTCTGTTAATAGAAATCCAAGCTAACCATTTGTTTATTCACACAATTTATGAGACAATGTGAAACTGAACATGAATCTCTGTTGCAATCACATACACCTTGTGTATTTAGTTACACTGCAATACCATTGTCAATTATTTTAATACATGAATACAATTAATACGTTAATAATTTGGACACTTTCTGTACTTTACCCTCAGCTAATACCTAGCTACATAAATGGTTAGGAATATCAGCTAAAAATCATGGGTCATAGTGGTTAGGTTGTCCAATAAAATAAATGCATTCCACAGGGTCTAGAGTCTAGGGCTAGTTTTTATAAGTGATCAGCGGTCCTTGTTTTATTTATTTAACTGTCCAAATCTTCTCTCAGGTAATCCTTTCGACCCCCACAATTTATTCAACCAAGCTGTCTCCAATGTCATCTGCATCTTAATATTTGGACACAGGTTTGACTACACCAACCACCAGTTCCAAACTTTGCTGAAGTTGCTGTCTGAAGTTATGTATCTGCAAGGGACCATATGGGCTCTGGTATAAAAACATTTACACCATTGCACATTATTTAAATGGCTATAGTATACTGAGAATCTTTAAAATATAACCATTGATTTCTGACTAATTTTTTACCTAATTCTTCCATTGTGTCCCGATTTGGAATGCTAAATTGCATATGTAATCTAATTTAATCACTGCAGTTCCCTTCCTTTATTCAGGTGAGCATAGACTAGCAATGGTTCAAGTGGGTAGTTGGAAATAAGAAGTAGAAATAAATATACAAAATAAGTTACAATCACTGGAAGGGCTTATCCTGAGTATTGCAAACCTCTTTTATCAAGATGGACAGATGGACCGCTTCACAGGATAATAAGATGAATGTTCTTTTTTCAGCTCTATGGAACATTCCCTAAACTGATGAAGATGCTACCTGGGCCTCACAATAGGATCTTCAGTCACTACAGAGTGCTCTCAGACTTTGTGATGGAGGACCTGGAGAGGCGTAAGGAGGAGATGGACTCCTCTACCCCGCAAGATTACATTGACTCCTACCTTGCAGAGATTGAGAAAGTAACAGCAGCGCAGCAGAACTTGGCTTATGGGTCTTATGTAAAATGAAATAGAACCTTTGGTTCAGCATCTGGTTCACTTACTGTACTTCCTCTTCATTTGTTATCATGTCAGTTGATGGATCGTATCATAGCCACAGTCTTACCACGGTGTGTCCCTGAAGTAAATAACTAATTTTGTCTCCTCTCCTTTCCATGGCAGAATACTGATGATCCGGCTGCTGGCTTTAACCATACAAACATGGCCCTCTGTGCTCTGGACTTGCTTATAGCTGGCAGTGAGACCACTTTTACCACCCTGCGCTGGGGTCTGCTATTCATGATCAAGTACCCAGACATACAGGGTAAATGGCCATGGGTCTGTGGTAGCGAGCCCAGTTATGACAAACATGATACACGAGATATACTGTGTGCAAAGGACTCAGGGAAAATCACACTTTTGGAGAGCCTTCTGTGATGTAATTACACATAATGTAATTTATGCTTTTTTTTTGCTAAAATAGTGGTTACTGTTTTCAAGATATAAAGATAGCCAGCTTGTTTCATCTACAGAGAAGGTGCAGGCTGAGATAGACCAAGTGGTTGGTCCGTCACGCCCACCCTGCATGGCAGACAGGGCTGACATGCCCTACTCCAACGCTGTGATCCATGAGGTGCAGAGGATGGGCAACATCCTCCCTCTTGGAGTTCCCCGCATGGCCACCTGTGACACCTCTCTGGGCGGGTACTTCATCCCAAAGGTGGGATACGATGAAACATAATGGTGCTTCCAAAGCTGTGGGCCATGACTCACTGGTGCATGGTGGGATGGTTGATGCGCGTCAGTGGGTGTGTGTGGAAAAAATAATTTCCTGTTTATATTGACATTCATATTAGTCAAATTAAATAGTGACTGCACTTGCTACACACACTTTGTACTTTGTACTACTGCACATTGCTTTCATCACCACAGCTATAAGGACCATTTTCAGCATTTATAATAATTCATATATAAATTTTTTTACTGGTAAATTTTATTTAGCAGTTTTATGAATCTTTATAAAATAATAGTATACTTTTTAGTATTAAATGGCTTGAAATTAGGAACCAACAAGCTGTTTCTGGCATTTTGTATCTTCGTGTGTAGGGTACTTCATTGTTGGTGAACTTAACTTCAGTGTTATTTGACGAGAATGAGTGGGAAACACCTGACACCTTTAACCCTGGACACTTCCTGGACTCGGAGGGAAACTTAGTGAGAAAGGATGCCTTCTTGCCCTTCTCAGCAGGTAGGAATTACAGTTGAAATTCCAGTTTTGATCAATTAATTATACATTCAATTTTTAACACAAGGACATCTCTTATTTTCTTTTTTACAAGGATGACTGACATGTATAAGCATGATGGACATTATGAAATAAGTGCAATACATGTTGTCTGACTCTCCTCAGGAAAGAGGGTGTGTCTGGGAGAGCAGCTGGCACGGATGGAGCTATTCCTATTCTTCACCAGTTTACTTCAAAAATTCAGCTTCTCCCCTCCCCAGGGGGTGGAGCCTAGTCTTAATACAGATGGTGGGGGCACCCAGGCTCCACTCCCCTTCAAAATCTGTGCCAGCCCTCGCTGACTGACATCACACAAAGGATTCTATTCCTTTAACTTAGATTCCCATCCAGAACCAGGTCTTCAGCCCATATACTGAATCAGAACCAGGCCTTCAGTCCATATACCGTATCAGAACCAGGCCTTCAGTCCATATACCGTATCAGAACAAGGCCTTCAACCCATATACTGAACCATAACCAGGCCATCAGCCCATATACCGAATCAGAACAAGGCCTTCAGCCCATATACTGAACCAAAACTAGGCCTTCAGCCCATATACCGAATCAGAACAAGGCCTTCAGACCATATACTGAACCATAACCAGGCTTTCAGCCCATACACTGAACCAAAACTAGGCCTTCAGGTCTTATACTGAATCAGAACCAGGCCTTTAGCCCATATAAATCAGAATCAGGCCTTCAGCCCATATATTGAATCAGAACCAGACCTCAGTCCTTATACAACTGAGGGATGTGTCAGTATAACGATACTGTATGAGCAGGTTCAATGATTTGTATTAGCTTTTATAATTGTATGCATATCTATCTGTATTGTACTTATTCTACTGGATCTTGCTAGGACCAGGACAGTCTTGAAAAAATTCATATTTAACCACAAGGCTGTATCTGATAAAATATATGATCGATTAAAAAAAGTAAAAATAAGCCAACTTAAAAGTTTCTGGTAGTATGCAATTGTGCAAAAAATAGAAGACAATTTCTATAGAAATAATTGAAGAGTTTGACCTTATTTCATTTATCAAAGATATGTCTGTTATTCCAGTGTTTGTAAAAATGAAATACAAGAAAAGCCAAACAACTGATGCCTTTCTTGGAATTAGTGATTCGGAACCTTTTTAAACAGTAAAATTGTATTCCGTTTTATGATATTTACCCATTTTGTCATATTATGGCTTCAATTGTGTTCAATTGATTCAGGATCAGGATTCAGGTTCAGGATTGAGCTATGGAATCCTAGGCCCTGCAAAAAGGCCTGACCAAGAGAAACCTCCCTCCCAATAATTCACTACTGAGGCTTCTGGAGTATTAAATACCCTGCCTTACACTGGATGTCTAGCGGGTATATTACACACCTGGGACATGTGCAGTCAGTGGTGGGATCATTTGGCATCTGGGTGCCTCTGTGGTGAACTAAGAGTAAGGTAACTGCCTTTGTGTTTCTTCATCTGTTTTACTCAGAGCTTTGTGCTTCAGACCAATCACACATTCAGTGGCCAGCATTCATTCTGTACCGTATTCACCCTTCTCCTCACTCCTCAAAAAAAAAAAAAACTTTTAATTTAAGTTCTACACCTAACACCAATGCATAAGAGCAGTCTCTGCTCAGCACTAACCATCTAGACAAGCTGAGGAGATATGGTGATGATTGTCCCGTACTGGAAAGAACAAAATAAACACATGTTAGGCTGCATTTATTGACTTTCACAATGCATTGCAAAATATATTAACTTAATGTAAGTTACTTCTCTGGACAAGACCTTATTTTAATGAAAACTCCAGTTGTGCTGTTCCTTCAATGAAATACAACACAGCCACTACCCCTTCACAAATGTTCATTAGTAAATAGATTTATTTTATTTATTTATTAAGGTGTAAAATTGGTTAAAGCTTCACTTTTTTCTAATGATATATACTGTACAACCTTTAAGGCCTTAATCTCACATCCACATGTTTCTGAAAGTTCATTTTCAGACCCAGTGCTGACCAGCCAGAAATATTACCTTTTAGAGTGCACCATAGGGATATACCCACACCTAATCCAGTGATCGTTTCTTAGTAGAGGGTCTTACACCGTGGTTTGCTTTTCCTAATTTATCAAACACTAAAGCACACTTCAACAGCAATAACCTGCCTATAGACACTAAAGCTCGCTGTTATCCAGCTCCTGGTGCCTCTGCATGTCAACAGGGTGAATACATGTGTATTCACCCTGTCGTGTCGGCGACCACACTTCCAGACCACAGAACACGCCTTCACACCTTCACGCCAGGCTTACTGAGGTCCCCATTGCCGTGAGTGACTCCTCCCTCCTCCTCATCCTCATCCTCATGCCCATTGGCATTCTTGTTGTAGCGCTCGTACAGAACCATAAGCACACCCATCACCCAGGCCGACACCGTGCCAGCAGAGAAGATGAGGAAACCAACAGAAGTGAGGAAGATATAATCCTGGTAGCCCAGTCTCTGGTGGCAATCCGTCCGCAACTGCATGCCCACTTCCGACAGCCACCGGCCTTCCATGTCCGGGGGCCCCTGGCACACCGTCTTCCCCTCGTCTGATACACACAAGGAGAAACACACCTCATTACAACAAAGAATGTTGGGGACATCCAGTGTGGGGTCAAAATAAAGGACGAGAACACTTTTATCGCAGGTCATGTGATGAGAGAAGCCAAAATTTACACAGCTTTCTTTTTAGACACCCAAGATGTGCAAGAAGTTATACAGCTACATCCTTCTCTCATCCCTTGAGGCTCAGCCCTCACAATGATCACTTCATATCTTGCTTGTAGATCCTACCAGGCGGCCTGGAAGGAGGTCTAGTTAACCCCCACTCCCTCTTGACCATGCCCCATAGGACTCAGTCCTAGTGCTTGGTCCTTAGCTCTTTGTTCTTAACTCCAAATCACTTGGTCCAGTCATCTCTGCTCGCGGCATATCATTGCTATGCTGTTGACACTCAACTCCTTATCTTCTCCCTCTGACACTCAAGTTCAGCTGTGTATCAAATAGTTGGTAAATGGCACATAAGCAAACTCCCAGCAGGGACAAACATGTGTCTTATGCAACTGATGTCCCTAGAACTCTTCATTAAAAACTAACAGAAGGCCCCTGCTGAATGAATAAATAAATGGAAAGATTAACCACCGTCTGAACACCTCAGCTTCTCATTTCAGCACTATCAATCAGTGTAATCTGAACTACGCTCCATTAACTTTCAACGGCAATTTGTTTTTCAAACAGGCTCTCAGTGCATCTGCAGCTTTGCCTTATTTCTGGGTTTATATGATAAATCTTCTTTTAGGGCAAGAAACAGGGGTGGAAAGAACTCCAGAGGGAGTCAATAGGGATGCTAAAACCGTGAGGAATATATTTATATATTTGCAAAACAACCGCCATTGGTTTAACTATGAGAGAAGGCACTTGGGGCACAGTCGCCCAGAGTACTGTGTAGCCTATGTCACATTATTATTATTATTATTATTATTGTTATTATTATTATTATTATGTGATACGGAAGATTTAGATTGCCATTTACCACATGTTCATACATTGCCTCAAAAAAACAAAAAAAGCCTTCCAAAAAAAGAAAAAAAGAAAAAACAAGGAAGATGGGGGGTACAAGCTTGGATGGCCAGGACATTTGCAATACTTGCAAAGCCAGATATGGTGATGAAAATGGTCCCAAAAAGACTGAGGATTGGATTATGTGCATTGTTTGCGAGAACTGGTTCCATGAGACATGTGGCGAGGAGAATGGCCTCATTGAAGACCGGGAGGCATTCACTTGCACTGGCTGTATTGACGTGTAGACTAACCTACCGTACAAAAAGCAGAAATGAAATTGATGTGTGAAATTAATTATAAGAAGAGATGTTCATGAAGGTTCCTCTTTTTTAAATTTAAATGAAATAAATTAAACCCAATATAAAATATTGTGGGTGGGCGAGGGAGGGGGTGGGAAGGGGGTGAATCTGCTGTACCTGCACCCCTCCTTTAAAAAAAGTGATGTTTATTATTATTATTGTTTGTATTATTATTGTGTATTTAATTAATTAGGCCTACACTTGAATAACAATTGAATGTGTTTTAAGTGTCCCAGTTTGCCAATAAAGGTTTTGGGTCAATGTGTGTTTGAGGAAGAGTCATCCATCCTGTGTTTAATGTTTCTTTCTTTTTTCTTCTGTATAGTATAGTAGAGCTCTTACGCTATTTAGTATGATGTGAGGGGCTAAGACTTTTGGATCATAATTTAAAATGACGCAGAAGGTAAGTTATCAGAAAGTGTCCCACTTTACCAGTATTCACCCTACATTGATTAGGCCTATAGTTAATGCAAATCATGCTCAGTGCAAAGCTTCAGAACGCCGCAGTCACAGGCCTCCTCTCAAACTGAAATATACGTCTTTAAATATGTTGAAATTAATAGTAAAATTATTTATAGCACTGAGATAGGAACACATTTGTATTAGGTTATTTCAGTAGCTTATCAAGATTTTGAAATAAACCGAATAGCAAAACACTCACTCGTCATAACAACACCTTCAAACAACATTTTTGCATAGACAGTAGGCTACTTACAAGGTTCATAGAGTCCTTTACTGGCTCTGTAGGGTACTCAGGAGTAGCCCAGCCTAGATGCGCACAATTAAAAATCCAGAAGCAGAGCGTATAGAAATCACACTCAACTAAAGAGGAGTGAAGAGACGAAAAAGAACCAAAGAGCGTAGATCACCTTGAAACCTGGACCCTTCGATCTGCATCCACAGACAAAGGTCCTCGGTGTCACAATCGCAGCGCCAGGGATTCCCGCTGAGGGCGATGGAGCGGAGGGATGGTAGCAAGATGAGGGAGCTGATGTTGAGAGACGTCAGGTTGTTCCGGCTGACGTCTAGTACCTGTAGCGCTGTGTTCTCCGACAAGGCGTCAGGGTGGATCTCGGACAGTCCAAGGTTGTCCGTCAACTTGAGCATCACAAGACTTACCAATGGTCCGAACGTCCTTCCATCGATTTGTGCCAGGGCGTTGAAGGAGAGATCCAGGTAAGCCAGTTTGCGGAGGTTTCCAAAGGTAGATTCTGAGATCTCAGAGAGAGTGTTGTTACTGCAGTCTAGAAACACCAAGTCGGACAAGTAGTTGAGTATTACCGCCGGCAACTCCGCAATACGGTTGTTGGAAAGGAGAAGCTGCCTGGTGGCGAGTGGAAAATCCGGAGGAAAGTAAGTTAGGTCCTGACCCACGCACTGAACCGCAAGCTGGTTGTCGCAAGAACATCGGTTTGGGCACTCCGCGGTTAAAGCAGGGGTCGGTGCAGCCCCCATGACAAATGCTCGCAGAAATACGAGCCACAGTGACTGCGCGCTGCGACCACGGGAAAAGCGCATGATTCTTTCGAAGTCTTCATTAACGCCGTGGGATCAGTGCCACAAAACAGTCACTCCGTGAAACTGACCTCGTCTAAAGCCGATAGACTACTGTTGTTCGGACAAATTAGTGTAATGTCAAGTTCCCCACTTATGCCCGTCCGGGGAACTTAGTTTAGCCTAATTCAGTTTACTGAATTTACATCTGGAAGTTTCAGAAAAATTGTAGGACCACGGAGTTATTGCGTGGTGTTGTCCACCAGGGCCCTTGTCTGGGCTAATGTGTGTGCATGCTTGCATGTGTGTGTGCGAGAGAGAGAGAGAGAGAGAGAGAGAGAGAGAGAGAGAGAGAGAGAGACCCCTGGTTAGAGAAACAGGCTGAGCTAATGCAAAATAAATTGTGGAGATCAGACTCATCAGTGTAACTTTCCTTCCAGGGTGACCTCCAGCCTCTCAGCTTGCAAGGGGAGGGGCAATGGTGAGGTGGTGGCCAGGAAGGGCAGCTACACCCTTTATTATTTAATGGCAGTGTCACCTGTCAGCGTATACAGCACGCTGGCATGTGCCCTTGCATCATAGTCTGTATCTCCTGTGGGGATGGCTGAAATCATTTGGTAATAATGTACTTTGTCAAGATGTAATATCGATAAGTTATTCTTTGTTAAAGCTTCACATGTACACTGTGGGACAAAATTGAGTTGAGGATGAATGGTCTCATAACCATTACTGAGCATGTGCAATATTAATACAAGTCGGGTAGTAATTCAAGCCATTGTACCAGAAGACTGGTGCAGGTAGACTGCAGGTGCTCAGTTGACCAAAGGAGTTTCTGTTACAACTTACAATACATTACAATAAAAAATATGTATTCTGCCCGTTTTACAAAAGTTTGACAGTGCTTCACCCCTTCCCCCATGTCTATCTCATTCTTTCTCTCTCTCCAAATACAAACCATATATATTGCCAACGATTTGTGAACACACTAACATACTATAGAGAACCATTTATTTGAGTGCTCTGACAGTAGAGTTCTTTGCTTCCATGGAATGCACCTTCTAGGAGGAAGGGAAGGTTTTAGACATTTGTCAGATTTGAGATAAATGATATGTAAAAAAAGAAAGAAAGAAAAAAGTTTTAACTTCCATAGTTGCATCTGTCACATGTTGCAAGGTGTGACTTACTCCTGATTCACTGATACCGAGACTGATACCGCAAATGATGCCGTCACTGACGCTGGCTCTGAGACTGGCACTGAGTATGACGTTGAGTTTTCGTATCCTTTCTGGCTCGATAACCATTTTTACTTTACACTCCCACCCGCAATCTTTTGTTTGAGATATGAGAATGCTCATCAACTCAATTGAAATGGTTGGCAACATGTTTTTACAAGCATAGGATTTTAAAATTACAATAAGATGTAAAAAAAAAAAAAAAAAACAGTCAGACAGATACAGAGGGATTGACAGAGTTGTGATTGTACTGGACACTAAGACATGTAGAGAGGCTAGCTCTGTACAGTAAAACAGCACTTCACAAAAATGTTGTAAATTAAGCCACATTTATGACAGTCTACCAACTCAAATGCCTCCCATGCATTAGGCATACACGAATTGCAGACGACTAAATCGTCGGATACCCTCTAATTGGCACAAGACAAAAATAATTTGTATTCCAGCGCCCTGATCAAGCTGTGGTTTCCCTCTAATGGTGAAAAAATCGTGTCGTGTGCATAAACTGCTAATTAAATGACTGTCTTTTGAATGTGCCACAGCTGATTGGTCCCCTGTATCACGTGCCTTATGGAAATTTCGGAAACTCTTCAAAATATAAATAAAACAACTTTAATAAATGAGGGGCTTATGAAGATTAGTACATAACTACGTATAGTCAGTGTAATATTTTGATTTGTGCTACTTAACGCACTACATTATCCAGCACAGGTGCCTTGCCGGGCACTTGTTAGCGGATAGCAGTGCCGACTGCAGGAGGGGATCTACGAAGCTGCTTGTTGGAGTGTGCCCAGTATTTTTTACAGTCTCTGTTTGAAACGCATCCCTCGCTTACAACTATATAAGTTAGCATTAACATATATTTGCAGCATGCGTCAGTACCTCTATTTGTGACCTTCTAGAAAATGTAATGCAGTGACAACAGAATTAAGGACAATCGAAATGGCAGCCCATGTTAGCGAACTCGAAGTTGCCAAGAAGAACTTAACAGAGGCCATTGGGGATAATGTGAAACAGTAAGTAAAGTACTTAATAATATTAATAATACAAATATTAGGCACACGCTGACAAGTTAACATTGCCTGGTTATAGTCCTGCCAATAACATGTAACCTAGCATCTCAAATTGTAGCTCAAAATTGATGCATCTTGCTCTCTAAGTTGATTGGCTAGCCAGGTAGCTGGTTCAGGCCGTAGAAGCCAGGGAGTTTCTTATCTACAAATCCGCTAGACAGCCGCTGGTTCCCGCAAATTGGCTGAGACCGCATGCTCGCTAACTTAGCATGCTAGGTTGATGCTCAACCAGGCTAGCTCGGGCTGTTTAACACAGGGCTCATTTAAATTCTTTAACTGGGTATATTGTTACAGTTCGCTTGCTGAGTTGTCCTAGCCTCTCCAAGTAGCTCATAAAAACACAAGCTAAGCATATCATACACTGTGACAGATATTGGTTAATATTGTGCAAATGTGTATCATAGTAGGCACCTTCTCATTCTGCTTCAGAGATCATGACTCCAAATATCTGGGGAAATCATCCGAACATGCACTTACGGAGCATGCAAAATAAGTGTTTTTGCAGAGAAGCTTTTGAATTCCGTGGCAGAGAATGTTGATATGTCAAGATACTTTGTTGTGAGGCCGCTAGAAAATTATTTTATGCATAAAAATGACGGTAGTGGTCTTGGCTTATGGTTGCCTTGTTCATACAATATTCCGGGCAATGTTGATGGTAACTTCACACAACTATGTGAATATCTTATGTCTTGAGAATGCTCATGTAACTTTGTGTTTTGCAGGTACTGGGCAAACCTAAAACTATGGTTCAAACAGAAGATCAGCAAGGAGGAGTTTGATATCGAGGCAAGGCGACTCCTCGCACAGGACAATGGTGAATGAGTTCATTAATGGGCATTAGTCAGTTTAGCTATGCCGACTCTCTCTATATATACTCTCAATAGGTTAAAAAAATCTTGTAATATCTCTAACGGCATGTAATATTGCAGCAGCTAGCATCTGCTCTCATTTCATTCAGTGACGAGACATAATATTGCATAAGCTAGCTTGTGCTCGCAATTTCCTGTGGATTCCAACCTCGTAAGGAATTGATTCATTCAGGACAGTAACCTCCATCTCTGGTAATACAAGCCTGTAATACGTGCTTGTTAAATGATGAAAATCCTCTTAGTTACAGACATAAAGCTGATTTAGTACAAACTATAATCTTTCTTGTAATATTGCTGTGTTGTCTGAGTTTTTGGACCTTAAGATTTGCTTTCCTTCAGCCCCTTACTGTACCTTCAACTTACCTGCTATCCTGAAAGTACTTCAACTCTGTGTTATGTCCCTGTAGCTGATCGGTGGCTTTATTTTGGCTTCTCTCCACAGTGCACGTTCATAATGACTTCTTGCTGGCCATTCTTACACGTTGCCAGATAATAGTGTCTGCACCAGGTAGGTCTCCCTTCATTGGTTTATTTAGGGCTGGTTTTGTTTGCTGCATGCCCGGAGTGGCAGATGTATAAATATTTAATTTACATGATTGGTTTATTGAAGCAGTTCATTGCTGACTTGCATGGTTTCTGTACATCCTCTAGAGGGTGCTGGATCCCTACAGTGGGCAGGAGGCTCTGCCTCAAAACCTGGCAAACCAAAAGGGAAGAAGAAGTTCTCCTCTGTCAGACAGAAGTTTGATGTGAGTTTTTGGGCACCATGTAACTCAGTTGTTTAACATTCCTCTCTAATAAAAGGGTAGATTTCCCGAGATTTATGTATCCAATGCTGTTACCTGTAAACACACTGTATATCTATGTCAGTGGTAGGTATCCTCTTCATACCTGTAACAGTCTTAAACTATCAATGTTGGTTCATGGTCCTGGCCGTGGGTGTGGAAGTTTGCATGACCCAGACCCCCCACCCATCGGTTCCCCTCAGCACCGCTTCCAGGCCCAGAACCCCCTAAGTGCGGCCCAGCCCTTCAGCCCCCGTGAGGCGGGGCTTGGTGAGGAGGAGGAGCTACGCCTGAGCGCCCACACCCTGCTCCTTCCCACGCGTGGCCAGCTAGAGGCCCGTACCATGGTGACCGCCTTTGAGCTGGGCCTGGACAACGTCAACGAGGACGCTGTGAGCATGCTGGTCTACGCTGTGGAGGTAAGCTTTCAACACCGCAAAGAACAAATTCAGCATGTCGGTATATGCTGTGGAGGTGAGTATTCAGCACCGCGAGAATGCTTTTAGCATGCTGGTATACGCCATGGAGATGTAAATTGTCATAGAAAAGCAAGGGAGATGAGTTATTTATCATTTTCTCAATGTCAATTTACTGTTGTCACTGGCAAGACACATTTTTGGTGACAACAGAAGTATTATAACTCCGAACTGAACAATTATCTTTTTACAGGGACTACCCCACCTGTTTGTTCTTGACTTGTATTCAGTTTAATATTGTCAACCATATTCATATCTCTAAAACTATAGTACCCAGATATAGCGTAGCTTACTGTCAGCCTGTCACAGAAGAGGATGTTGATGTGGGTGCTGTCAGTCAAACGGCTCCTCTCCTCTCTAATACATGTGGCCACTCCCCCAACGCAGGTTCACCTAAAGGACGTCCTGACAGCGGTCATCTCCCGCAGGAAGGCCTACCGCCTGCGGGATGGGCTCTTCCCCTACGCCTTCGGCAGTGACATCACGCCTCAGCCCTACCTGAAGAACAGCGTAGCGGCTTACCACGCCGTCACAGAGTGGTGAGGATTCCCCCCCCAACCCCCCAAACAAATTTACACAATTCAAAGTCAAAGTTTCTCTTATTTAAAGTGCATTATCACCAACATAGGTCTCAAAACACTTTACAGCAAAACAAAGAAAACATAAAATAACATGTATGCCTAAACGCATGTAGTAAACACAGCTATACACATATAAAACAATTCAGTAAATTCATACAGAAAATTTTTTTATTTTAATGTAAATTGTAACATTTCATATGTAATTTAGTTTAATTTCTGTATTGGATTGTTCAGCTGTCCAGTATCCCAGCGCAATTCAGTTGTATGTCTACGCCCCCCTGCCCCTTCTCCCACCAGTCCACCTCCCAGTGCGTCTCTCCCGGCTGGCCCGCCCCCCCAGGTGTCCCCTGACGAGGCCGAGCAGCAGGCCGCGCTCCTGCTGGCGTGCTGTGGTCACTCCCTCCCTGCCCCACTGCCCCCCATCAGCATTGCCGATCTGCTGGAGGCCCTACAGGTAACCCATAACACACCTGCTCTACAGCTCTACAGGTAAACATGACGCTCCTGCTTTAGGCTCTACAGGTAAGCCACATTACACACCTGCTATTGGCTGTACAGGTAAACCACATAACACACATGCTATAGGCTCTACAGGTAAACCACATAACACACATGCTATAGGCTCTACAGGTAAACCACATAACACACATGCTACAGGCTCTACAGGTAAGCCACATAACACCCTTGTTACAGGCTCTACAGGTAAAGTATGTTCTCTTTGCAATTAGGAGACTCAGTTTGCCGTGCTTGTGTAATATGCATAAGCAGTGCAGTTCTGTATGGATATCAAGTCTTTGTGTCTCTGGCATGTCTGTGTAAGTCTTTGCTGTTGACAGGTTTTGATATGTGGGTCTTGTCATTGGCAGGTACATCGGCGAGTAGTTCCCTCGCACACTGTTTACGCCCTCAGCATCGAGCGCATCCTGGCCAGACTCTGGCACCCCAGCCACGAGGAGCTGGAGCAGGACCAGGTACACCGCCAGCACCTCGCCAACAAGGAGGGCCTACTCATCTACTGAACACAGCCATCACCTGCCCAACAAGGAAGGCTCACAGATCTACTGAACAAAAAAGCCTTTGATCTCCTGAGCACGGCTGTGGGGGTCTAAGATACTGACTGAGAGAACTTGTTTCACACCCAGCCCGCCTCCACCTGTGGGACCCAGCAACGCGTTTACACTTTAACACTTCCACCGGATGCACATCACCCTGGGAACAGCGCCACCGTGTGGCGATTTTGCTGCCCGCCACTCCCAGCTATAGAGACTGGGGACTTTTGTGTATTCCAGGGAGGCGTGCATGGCTGAAATGATTTTGGCTGAGCACATGCTACAGATTATGAACGTCATCTGAGGTAATCCTGCCTCCTCTGTGGGAATTGAACAGGCGGTGAGGGCTCCTCTAGTGGACTGAAGAGCGCACAGTTGGGTATAGCCAGATTCAGAACTGGGGGGGGATCTCCTTGAAACTCCTGTTATAGGTGTGTGTTCACAAGGGAAACACTTCATAGGGGAAGCATTTTTGAGTTCTCTTTGTCCGTTTTCTTTTCTATTTTCTCTGTTTAGCAGGACCATTGCTGGTGTATCACAGTGCTTATGCTGGCTTCCATGGGTCATGTTCAAAGTAGCTCTTTTAAAGATGTCTCGTCATGGATGCTCTTATAGGATATTTTTCTCACAAGTACCAAATCCTTTCAGATGCTCTTTGACCTCACCCAGAAAATGTAAATTTTATATGCAAATCTGAGTACAATAACAGTGGTAGCCTATAAAATAAAAAATATGCAGAATAACAAAATGTAGGCTTTCTGTCTTTCAGGCTAGGAAGTCAAAGAATAACCTTTTGAGCACACCCAAATTTGATGACGTGCTCACTAAGGGTGCGTACCGAAAGAAAAAGAAAGTTTCACACTCCTTAGTGTAATCACATTTATTATTTTACAAATATTCGACATTACATGACTTTATTAGGATGTAACACCAGACCATTCAGTGATACCACTGTTATAAACAAAACAATTACAAAGGTTCTAAATATAACTGAATAAATTAAATATTCCCAAACATTAAAAAAATGTATTTACTCGACTAGGAGGAACTGTGCAGAGGATATTTTGTCTGCCCTTTTATGTCCAGGAAAAGCTTTGTTTGCTGAAGGAAAGTACTGAGTAAAGTTTCTTATTATAAAAAGGCATAGTAATCATTCCATAAAAATCCAGCTGCAGTGGCTCAGTTGGGAAAGGCACGGGTTCCTATAGTTGCAGGTTAGAGCCTTGCCATGGCCGTGTGGGCTACTGTGCCCAGGATCCCACAGTGGCTGGGAAAAACTGGCCTTGTCCCACCAGGTGTGGGGTGGGTTTAATTCGGCCATGTTTGCTTCTGCCAAACATGCGCCAAGTAGTGACATCATACCATTTGTACCTCTCCTCCCACTGGCGCTAGCAGAAAAATAAAAAGTGTCACTAAACCATAGAGACAAAGTGACCTAGAATATCTTTTCCAAGACGTGCTTTCTGTCTCAGCAATTGGACAAAGTTTCCTGTGTGCCCTCCTCCTTCTGCGTCAGAGCACCCAGCTCTGCGTCTGTGCTTTTCCATTCGCTCCTCGCGGCATCCGGATCCACATTCCCTGTGCTCTGCATGTGCTGTAGAGCCCTGGTGAGAGAGGGAGTCCCAGGGTCAGCTCATAGCATGGCTTCACAAAGTCATATCGTGATGTTACAATCGGCACACTTTAACAATGAGCTCTTGTACAGAGGGGGGTCTGGTCTTACTCTACTGACGGCTCCAGTCCCTCAAATGTCTTGAGCAGACGTGCAATGGCTGCCTCCTGACAAAAGAAAAAAGAAATGCAACTGATTGAGGAGCAGTATGTAACAAAACCTGATTGTCAGAATGCAGAAGGATAGTCTGTCAGTTAATGTAACAGCATGTGAGAATGTTCACCAGAGCATGGAGTACTGTTAATAAAATAATAAAAGCATAAAATACCACTACTGCCCAATACAACAGTCTGGCGCAGTCTAATGTTGCACCGAATATGGCTCTTGGCACTGTACGGTCAAGTGTAGGGCAGGCTAGCAAAATCAAGGACACCAGCTTTCTGCCACTATTGATAATTCCATTAATTTCCCATATCCACCATATCCATAGTTTTTGTCGGACCGCTTAGCATACGTACGCTGGAGGAAACCCAGGACTGCAAGATGTTGACGTCAGTGCTGAAATCCTGGAGCTCCATCTGCAGGAGCTCCACCTCCTGGCTGGAGCCCTCCATCTTGCGCTGCAGAGCCTGAGGAGAACCCAGCCAGTCTATCATATACTCAGCTCCCCCAAACCACACACCTAACGCGCTGAGATGGCCTGCATCAAACCCCAAATCTCTCCTCTCTACTCATTCTGCACGTTCGGGAAAACAATGTTTGACTGTCAATATCCATAACCGTAGCAATAACTATAACCCCTTCCACAGACCTAGACTCAACGAGGCACATTTGGGCTATTGACAGTGAAGTAGTCTGAGATGAATATGGGAGGGAGGGAGGGACACACCTGATTGCCTGACTGCATGGAGTATAGCTCATCCCTCAGGTCCAGGTTCTCCTTCTCTGTGGTCTCCTTCTCCTTCATCAGAGCAGACAGGATTTCCTCAGTGTTGCTCACTCTCTTTCGGGCAAACTGGAGCTCCTTTTGTGCTCGGTTTGCCGAATGCTGCAGATTCCTGGGCACGCAGAAGCAAGTCAGGGACTCCGTTTAGTGCATTAGGTTTCGCAGAATAACGATCCCCTCTTCAGTGGTGCTACTATAACAATCAGCACGTCTTAATGATGAGGACCTGCACCCACAGGTCAGCACTTACTTCACTGATGTCTCCAGCTCCTTAACTGTGAGCTGCAGGTTTTCAGTGACTTCCTCCTGAAATTCAATGAAATAATGTATGTTGTTCTCTGGGTATTCATTTCAGTGGAGCACAGCGCAGTGATGGCAGCAGTATAAGGCAGCACAGAATAAAAGTACTGTATGCTTTATACAGTGTTAAAGTATAGCACAGTATAAAGTAGCCTTCTAATCCAGTACTCAGCTGCAAAGCAGTATAGAACATTACTGTACCCTATTAATGTATTAGCATTACTGCATTACTGTGTGTTCTAGTGTAGTGTAATAGTGAGCAATACCGTAATAACAGGATACATGTGTTTACACAATCCGGACAATATGTCTAAGTGTTTAGTATCCATAAATCTTTCCATTGTTGATCTGAACTTACTCTGAGGGACAGCTGTTCATTCATACTGGACGTTTTAGAAATGGAGTCCTGGAGTTTCTTCTGCAGGAGCTCCATTTCCTGGCTGGATCCTTCCACCTTGCTCTGCAGAGACTGAGGAGAGCCCAGCCAGCCTGTTAGATACCACGCACAACTGAAACATCATTCTACTGTAAGAAGCCCTCTCGGTTCTGTGAGACGTGAGCACTGTTCCCCTGAATCTCACACCTAATGCACTGAGACATCTCTCCTATCAAACTATTTTGTCTCGTGCAAGGACCTGGCTTTCGGTACACCCGATACTATTTGCCGCTAAAGATATTTCGTTTAGCGAATATCCACTTAAGTGCAAAAATGGAAGCCAAATAAGCAAATAATAAATTATTTCCACCTCCCTAATTCTTCCCGGATTGATCCTGGCTGGGGATATGAATGAATGGCTCATTTCCTAAATTTGAATTGTTATTATCCGGGGTGTTGATTAAGGGACTGGATTATTAAACAGAGTTAGCTATAGCTTCAGTTTCCAGGTGAGCATTTTACTGGAACGTCAGCAGTACGAGGAAAAAACTGTAATGTTATGTACCTTCTTCTCACTCACCTGGTTATCAAGCTGGATCTTTTCAAGGGTGTCACGGAGGTCAGCATTGGCTTTAAGCACCGAGTCCTTCTCCCTTATGACAGAAACCAGGTTCTCTTCTGTGTCAGTTAGTTTCCTCTGGAGGTCGTTGCTTCCCCTGCTCACTTCCTGTTGGACATTCCTGGGCAGGCAAAGGGAGTCACGGCTTCAGCGTATTGCATGTACAGCAGTCTAACAAAGCAGCATCTCGCTCTTCAGGACTGACGGTACTACCATCAGCGCGTTTTTATCAATGAAGACCTGCACACACGGAGAAGTTCTTACTTAGTCTCCAGTTTCGTAACTGTGTGCCGCAAGCTTGCAATGGCTTCCTCCTGAAATGCAGTTAACATATAAATGGAATTTCACTTCAGAGATTTGAAGGGGCAACATAGTAAGTAATGAATTACTGTCACTGTGACTGTACTCAAGATGCATATTGTTTAAAAGCCCCCATTCATAAAGAAGTGGTGAAGGGCAGTTTTATAACAGCAAAAGTAGAACAACACTAGACATTTATGCCCCATTAATACAGAAAAGCACACTAATCCAATTTAAAAAAACAAAAAAATAGCAGTTTAGAGCAAGACTACAGTTCAACATTAAACAACAAATAGAAGTACAATATAATGCAATTAATCTCTGTCCATACTCATACTCTTTCTGCAGAAATAAAGACTCTTATAACTGGATCAAAAGCTAAATGTTTTCCTGACTGGATTATGATGTGTCTCCATTATAAGACAAGGGTTCCTTTAAAACCGAACAAGGCATTGACCCTTACCTTAGAGGATAACAATATATTGTTTTTGGAGTTCTGAGTCGTGTAGTTCTGGAGTTTCCTCTGCAGGAGCTCCACTTCCTGGTTGGATCCTTCCACCTTGCGCTGCAGAGACTGAGGAGAGTCCAGCCAGTCTGTTAGATACTGCACACGACTGATACATCATTCTATTGTAAGAAGCCCTCTCGGTTCTGTGAGACGTGAGCACTGTTCCCCTGAATCTCACACCTAATGCACTGAGACGTCTCTCCTATCAAACAGTTTGTCTCGTGCAAAGACCTGGCTTTCGGCATTCCCAATGCTATTTGTTGCTAAAGATATGTGGTTTAACGAATATCCACTTGTAAAAAATTGGTTGTGCGTAAAAATGGAAGCCAAATAAGCAAATAATTAAGCATTTCCACCTCCCCATTCTTCCCTGATTGAGCCTGGTTGGGGATATGAATGAATGGCTCATTTCCTAAACTTGAATTGTTATTATCCGGGGTGTTGATTAAAGGACTGGATTATTAAACAGAGTTAGTTATTGGTTCAGTTTCCAGGTGAGCATTTTACTGGAACGTCAGCAGTATGAGCAAAAAAAATGTGTAATGTTATGTACCTTCTTCTCACTCACCTGGTTATCGAGCTGGATCTTTTCAAGGGTGTCACGGAGGTCAGCATTGGCTTTAAGCACCGAGTCCTTCTCCCTTATGACAGAAACCAGGTTCTCTTCTGTGTCAGTTAGTTTCCTCTGGAGGTCGTTGCTTCCCCTGCTCACTTCCTGTTGGACATTCCTGGGCAGGCAAAGGGAGTCACGGCTTCAGCGTATTGCATGTACAGCAGTCTAACAAAGCAGCATCTCGCTCTTCAGGACTGACGGTACTACCATCAGCGCGTTTTTATCAATGAAGACCTGCACACACGGAGAAGTTCTTACTTAGTCTCCAGTTTCGTAACTGTGTGCCGCAAGCTTGCAATGGCTTCCTCCTGAAATGCAGTTAACATATAAATGGAATTTCACGTCAGAGATTGCTTCTGCAAGATAGTAAGTAATGAATTACTGTCACTTGTACTCAAGATGCATATATTGTTTAAAAGCCCCTATTCATAAAGAAGAACAGTAGTGGAGGGCAGTTTCATAAGAGCAAAAGTAGAACCACAACACATGTATGCCCCATTAATACAGGAAAGTACACTAATCCAATAAAACAAAACAGAGAAAAATACAGCAGTTTAGAGCAAGACCAACAGAATATACTTCAACGTTAAACAACTAATAGAAGTACAGTATAACACAATTAATCTCTGTCCATACTCTTAGTATGTGCAAAGTGTTTTCCTGGCTGGATTATAAAATGTGTCTCCATTGTAAGACAAGGGTTCTTTCTGAACCGAACAAGACATTGACCCTTACCTTAGAGGACAACAATATATTGTTTTGGGAGATTTCAGTCATGTAGTCCTGGAGTTTCCTCTGCAGGAGCTCCACTTCCTGGCTGGATCCTTCCACCTTGCGCTGCAAAGCCTGAGGAGAGTCCAGCCAGTCTGTTAGATACTGCACATGACTGCTGCTGTCTGTTACACAGCACTCATTTACAAACCTTCCAGTTCTGTAACACTACACTGTTTCGATGAACAACTGACTTGATGAACTTGTAATGAGGGAACTTGAAATAAGTTTTCCAGAGAAGACACAGAGGTGACTGTAACACAGCACTCAACCACAAGAAGCCGTCTCCTTTCTATCATATATTGCACTTTTCCCCTACAACACACACAGCTAATGTATGTACTGACGTGGTTTGTATCGAAAATCTTTTTTTAAGTCATGGCCCAAAAATGGTGCAGATCTGGACCACCCAAGGACCATCATTCATTTCCGTATGCAGGCCGAGTGAAAGTGAGTATGTGGGCTGTCACAAGGCCAGACCACTGCCAAGTAGGCAGTCTTTACTTTCAGGCATCTGGTAGCTGAAATATCACAGACTATTACTAACAGAAGAAACAATGGACCATATTTTTATATGCTCGATCTGAAATTATCCAGGGGTTAGCAGTGTTGGATTGTGATTAAGGGAAAGGACTTCTAAACAGAGGCTTGCAGGTTCCATTCCTAGGGTGGTATGTGCAGAAATCTAAATCGGTTTCAGGGTCTATCAGCATAAATTGGGGATTAGCATACTTGTGAAATAGGGGATTAGCGTATTTGTGAAAACACAGGCCATGTGGCCTCTCCTCTCTCCGCCACTCACCTCGTTATCCAGCCGGAGCTTGTCAAAGTCGATCCGGACGCGGTTATTTGCCTGAAGCATGGCCTTTTTCTCCATCACTACGAAATCCAGCTTCTTTTCCGTGTCTATTAGCTTCTTCTGCACAGCGTCCAGCTCCCCGTCTCGCTCACTCACTGCCTGCTGCAGGTTCCTGGGTATGCAGGGGCAGTCAAGGGGTTCAGCTTATTGCTTGCAGCTTCGCAGAAATGGCATCCCGCTCAGCAGTACCACTACCATGACAATCAGCACACTTTAGCAAAGAGGAACTGTATACACACCGATCGGTTACATTTACACTGAGCTGTCATTGCTATTCAGAGAAACAAAGAAACATAAATCACCAACATCCCAATAAGCCATTAATGAGGAGTGCAACAGTAGGGCCATTACACCCCAACAATAACTAAGCCTTTGTCACTCAAATTAACATCTGGAAAGGAAAGATAGAGAATTTTATTTAATTAATTTTCTCTTTTTTTTCGGGTGGGAGGGGGGTAGGGGTTGGGGGGAAGATGTGGAAGATCTTACTTTGCTGAAGTATCCAGTTCCTGTATCCTGAGATGCATACGTTCATTGATATCTTCCTTAAATACAAACAAAGCAAAAGTGGATTTTTTACTCCAGAGAATATGCAGCACAGTTTTAGAGCATCTATGTAACTGTTTTTGTTGTGCAGATTGTAGATTGTGATTACAGAGCAGCACACAGTAATCCAATAAAACAGAAAACAAAGAAAAATACTGAACAAGCCAAATTTAATGCAGGTGCGTGCGTGAGATTTAAAAATCAGCCTGTCATGGACGTGCCAAGGATCCTGTAGAAGGGGAACCACTAGGTCCTGGGTAAGTAAAGAATCATTTTATTTTATTGCAGCCTGTGATCACAATTCCCCTTGATAGCAATTTACGTTAACCCCCCCCACCACCACCACCACCACCACCAATGACAGCACATCCCTGATTTAGAGTAAGACTGACCAACAAACAGAGGAATGTAGTTCATTATTAAACAGCACAGAGCAATAAAAAAGTACAGCATAGTTAACATTAACAGCAGTCAGCAGTCAGACAATCACAACAGTGGAGTGCACTGAACATCAGATTGGTACTGTAGAGTACAGCACAGTCCAATAAAAACAGTCACTCCACGACACCTTTACTTATCCATATAAATATCCATAGGTTTTTATACCCATAGAATAATTGATGACTACCTTAGAGGACAACAGTATCTTTGTGTGGGTGCCTTCGGTCATGTAGTCCTGAAGGGTCTTCCGCAGGAGCTCCACTTCCTGGCTGGATCCTTCCACCTTGCGCTGCAGAGCCTGAGGAGAGTCCAGCCGACCTGTCAGATACTGCCCTTGGTACAACTCTCAACCACCAACTACGTGTGTATTAGGATACGTGACAGCCTACACACAAATAAACATAAAAATGCGATCCAACATACTCAAAGTCAAGAGTAAAGATGAGTCCTGAATTAAATTTAATAGTACTTCAGTGAAAGAAAAGGAAATGGTTGGTGGTGTTGTCTTAGAAGGTAGAAATGAGGTGTTTAGCGTTGCACAGTTGTATTTTACCTACAGTCATGCACAGGTGAGGCTGATTGGCATTTACTTTTATTTATGCCCCAAAATGACAATGAAATGCCAAATTACTCTCTTTTTCCTGTACTTGACTATCCACTCACCACACAGCATGGTGGCCAAACATTTCCCGGTACATTTTAAATAGCACTGAAAATGTGACAATAATGTGGGCTATATAGTATTAAAGCTACATGTACCTATTCTGAATTGCCTTTGTGAATTTCCCCTTGGGCAACCGGAGATTTAGCTCTGACTCTGAATTTAACCCACTCACCCGGTTATCAAGATTAATCTTGTCAAGCTGACCTTGGAGGTCAACCTGTTCTTTAAACATGGCCTCTTTCTCCCCCACCAGAGTATCCAGGCTCTTCTCGGTGTCTCTTAGCTTCTTCTGCGCAGCGTCCAGCTCGCTGTTCCCCCTGTTCACTGCCTGCTGCAGACTCCTGGACGCGCAAAGGGAGTGAAGAGCACCACTGACAGCATGTAGTTTTACAACGTAACATCATCCTCTGCAGTACTGCCACTCTTATCTGCACATTTAACAATGAGGACCTGTACACACACTTAGCTCTTACTTTGCTGATTCTTCCAGTTCCGCGACGGTCAGCCGCAGACGTGCAATGGCTTCATCCTGTAATACAATTCAAGAAAAATACAATTTTTCGTCCACACATTGATTATAATATGCAGCGTAGTGTCCATCCATCTATTTTCTAAACTGCTTATTCCTGGTCAGGGTTGCTGGAGTGTATCCCAGAATGCAGTGGACGAACGGCAGGAATACACCCGGGACAGGTCACCAATCCATCACTGGGCCCACACACCATTCACACCTATGGGCAATTTAGAGTCTCCAGTTAGCCTAATCCATGTCTTTGAGCTGTGGGAGTACCCACAGAAAACCCATGTGGACATGGGGAGGACATGCAAACTCCACACAGAAAGGTCCTCGGTCAGGATTCAAACTGGGCTGCAGCACAGTGTGCTGGCCTGTATATATTTATTTAAAAACCAAATCTGATCTGAACATGTAGCCTCTGTTAAAGTGGGACGAACACAACAGAACAGCAAAAGCAGAAAAATACTGACCAAGTAAACAGTATAGTGCAGTCACAGCACTGAATGGCACATGCGATTCTGCCGATCGGTAGGGTTTTCCATGTATGCCTAGGCCACCACCTACCTTAGAGGACAGTAATATTCCAGTGCTGAGACTCTCATTCATGCTCTCCTGGAGCTTCTTCTGCAGGAGCTCCACCTCCGGATTAGATTCTTCCACCATGCGCTGCAGAGACTGAGGAAAGTCCAGCTGGTCTGTTAGATACTGCACACAAGTGCTGCTGACTGTTACACAGCACTCATTTATTCTTCCAGTCGTGATGCCTGGCCATACCGGCCCCACATCTGACTTATCAGGAAGGCACCTGTTGTTACCTCTGCCCCACTCACCTGGTTCTCAAGCTGGACCTTGGTGAGGACACCTTTAAGGTCGGAATTGTCTTTAAGCACTACTTCTTTCTCCTTCAGCACAGTATCCAGATTCTCCTTGGCGTCCCTCAGTTTCCTATGCGTGGCGTCCAGCTCACTGTTGTCCTTGCTAACTTCCTGCTGCAGACTCCTGGACGCACAGAGGCAGTCAGGGGTTCAGTTTATTCAATTTCACTGCTGTTACAATCAATGAATTTTACCAGTGGCAACTTGCATACACACTGATCAGCTCTTACTTTGCCCTCAGCTCCTTAACAGTGGCCTGAAGGTGTTCAATCACATCCTCCTGGAATACAATTAGTACAGTGCAGTGCATTAAAAGTACAAAGCTGTACTGAGGGGCACAAAACAGTACGAGAGTATAATGCAGTTAGCAGCAGTTGGCACTGATCACAGCTATATAATCCAATTGCGTAGCAATGACATATATCAGTATTATGTAGTGCAGGGGAGTACATTTAACTAAATTAAGGTGTTTCGACTGTAAATGTAATTATTTTATAGCTGCAGCTGAATGTCCACTTACCTTAGAAGACATCAATATCTTTAAGTAGGAGCTCTCAGTCATACTCTCCTGGAGTTTCCTCTGCAGTCCATCCTGGCTGGATCCTTCCATCTTGCGCTGCAGAGCCTGAGGAGAGTCCAGCCAGTCTGTTAGATACTGCACACGACTGCTGCTGACTGTCACACAGCACTCATTTACAAACAAACCCTCTTAGTTCTGTAACGTTACACTGTTTCTCTGAAATACAGACCTGATGCACTTGTAACGAGGGCAGGGTTGCCAGAGAAGACATGGAGTTATCAAATCAAATCAAAATCTATTTGTATAGCGCATTGCACTATCAATTGTCACAACACGCTTCACAGACAACCCTGGCCTAAGCCCCCACAGGAGCAAGCCTAAGGCTACAGTGGCAAGGCAAAAACTCCTAGTAACAGATAGGAAGAGACCTCAAAAGGAACCAGACTCAAGGGGGGAACCCATCCTCCTCTGGTGAGCTCAGGGTGTAAGATTGTGACCAACACGGTCAGTAAGGCAATGTACACACTGATCAAATTAGTGGCAGCTAGGTGACAATCCTAAAGTGGCGGCTCATATGATGGGCGGGGCCGGGTGGCAATGGTGGGGGAGACTCAGTAGAAGATCCAGCTAAGATTAATGATACTCCAACTGTTTCTCCAAGAGTCACTTCACGTTCTTTATTGGATGTTCATGCTAACTCACATCTCTGAACCCTGCTACAGGCTGCATTTGCAATTAAGTTTACAGTGCCTTACTGTCGATCAGGTAAAAGATGTACGCACAGACTTACTGCTTCTACTATCAGGCCTAAACACAATTCATTTGTAGTTCATTTTTTCAGGTGTTCAGAAAGTGCCAACAAAGTCGGTGACATGCAATTTATGAATTTGGAATAGAGTAAGCAGCACTACCAATTACCTGGTTATCGAGCTGGACCTTGCTGAGGTCTTCTCGTAGGGCTGCTTTTGCTTGACGCATGGCCTCTTTCTCCTTCTCCATGCAGTCCAGCTCCTTTTCTGTGTCGGCAACTTTCTTGCGCACAGATTCCAGCTCACAGTCTCTCTCACGCAGTGCCTGCTGCAGACTCCTGGGCACACAGAG
Source organism: Anguilla rostrata (assembly GCF_018555375.3). NCBI lineage: Eukaryota > Metazoa > Chordata > Actinopteri > Anguilliformes > Anguillidae > Anguilla > Anguilla rostrata. The sequence goes on from NC_057938.1 coordinate 12,381,658, forward strand.
GGAGCCAAGGATTCAGCCTATTGCACATTAACCTCCTGAACGCTTCTGCTAATGCAATCATCGCACTTCACGACTGAGGACGTCTACACACGTTACACATCTCTTACTTCACTGAAGACTCCAGTTCCTGTATTTTGAGACGCAGGGCTTCAATGACTTCTTCCTGAAATGAAATTAAACCACAGATGCATTGTTTTAAGCCAGCTGTATTACGCAGTTTGTTTATATTCAGCTATAGTGCTACTAGCTATCATACTACACTCAGCTTCAAGAAGGCCTCTCAGTTCTGTGATATACTGCACTTCCCCTGTACAGCAAAGTCACTGTATGCACTGCCATAAATTAATAGTCAGATCTCTAAGATGCTACACTACCAGCATCTTATGTCTTGTGGGGGAGTTTAAATAAATTGCGTTGTTAATGGACAGGATGCATCACATTACATCCATGCATTAAGATGGGGCACAACTCGTGTATGCTGTGGTAATGTACTAATAACAATGGATGATAAATTCAAATGTTGGTCATATAGGCAAATATGTGCACAATATAAATACTTTAAAATAGTTCTATGTATCTGGTACCATGCCATCCTCATGAGTACTGAGGCATGACTTTCCTGCTTCCTAATGTTCCCCTTCTCCACTCACCGGGTTATCACGCTGGATCCTGTACAAGCCGCCCTGGAGGTCAGTGTTCGCTTTAAGCAGGGCCTCCTTCTCCCTTGTCACTGCGTTCAGTTGCCTCTCCTTGTCCGTTAGTTTCCTCTTCATGGCGTCCAGGTCCCTGTCCCCTCTGCTCACTTCCTGGTGCAGATTCCTTAGCAAACAGAGGTTCGGGTTATCGCATGTACTCTAATGTTCAAAAAGGACAGCCCCCCGTCATCACGCTGATCAGCTCTCACTTTGTCGAGGTCTCCAGTTCCTCAACTGTGAGCTCTAGATCTTCAATGATATCCTCCTGAAATACAGTTAAATGGAATTTTACTATTCATTTTAATGTATAGAACAGTCTGTTAATGTTAATATTACTGTATTCTATAGATGCTGAATCTTCTAAAAGTACCCCCAGCTAAACTGAACTGTACTGAGCAATTTAGAACTAGAGGGTAAAAAAATTGTTCAGATATTTTATCCTGCATGTCTGACAAATGCCTGTTGTATTTTAAAACTAAAAGCCCATTGTAGGGTTTAGCTGTAGCAACAAATACAGTCAGCTAGCTAACTGGCCAGATATTACTTTCACATGGATTTAACACGTGAAAGCAATATAAAAGGCTAACTTGCTAGCAAACTGGGGAGGATAGGTAAAGATGGTAGATAGTAGATTATAACTCGCTTTATAAAATACCTTGCAACCTATGTGGTTTTCATTTGCTGCCTAGCAGACAATTAAATATGCTACTTCTATATAATGTCTAACAGTGTAAAACAGAATTTCCAGAAATCAACTATTTCAAAAGCTAGTTTGGTAAATACAATTCAAGCACAGCACAACTGCCAAGCAGACTGTTAGATATGTAACTATTTTACATTTTAAAAATACATTGTTTTTACCAGGGATTCAATTAACACAATCACAAAGTTCACATCGGCCATGATGAAGAAACTGATATTTTTGAATAGCAAAACCACAAAGAGATGGAAAAGCCCTATGGAATATTTGCAATTGAACTGAACGATTGGGGGGCTTGTGCATTCTAAGCATCTCTTCTGTTGCAAAGATTTGTTCAGATTTATTGTGTTTTGCTCCCATATCAAATACATACAAAGGGAAACATCCAACATCAGAGGGAAGAGGAAGAGGGAAATGTATCAATGTACAGATGTGTTTGGATTACTAGCTGCCTTGCGCTGGGCCAATAAATGAGCCCAATGTTCTTCTATTCATTCTGCACATTAGTTTAACACTCACTTTAGACCACAACAACATTTCCATGTGGGAGCTCTCAGTCATGTAATCCTGCAGTCTCCTCTGCAACAGCTCCACCTCCTGGCTGTATCCTTCACCCCTGCTCTCCACGCCCTTAGGAGAGTTCAGTCAGTCTGTCAGATACCGCACAGGAGTGCATCGAATACACTCAGGTGGACTATGTCAAAATTTCCTGCTTGTCCTTTGTCCCACTACTTTGTGTCAAATATCCAATACCCATCTGTTCAAAATGGTTGGCGTGTAAAAAATATAAGCCATTTGAGTTTTGCTAATTAATAACACAGTGAAAACTTGCTTTGGTGGTGACCTCTGTATGGCGATCTCCTGCACATGCCAGCTACTTTTTGGCGCTCACTTTCACTTTTCTCCCTATCAGGGTGTCCAATCTTATCCAAAAAGGGCCAGCGTGGGTGCAGATTTTTGCTTTAGCCCAGCACTACGACATCCGATTCAACTAATTAGCTAGTCCTGGTCTTCAATCAAGACCATGATAAGCAGAGTCACGTGTCTTTGTGCTAGGCTAAAACAAAAACCTGCACCCACACCGGCCCTTTTCAGATAAGACTGGACACCCTTGCTCTTTTTTTATTACTTTTGCATCATGTTCACCTGTTATTTTATTGTTTTTGTGCTTTTTTTTTTTTTTTTACTTGTAAAAAATGTCATTGTTCAGTAACGGTGACGCTGGCTTTATCATCTTACGTTCTTAGATTTTTTCAAAATGTCTCGCCTGTTTATCAGCCTTGGTCCTGTAACGGCCACTTTGGAGGTCAGAATTTGCTTTAAGCAGGGCCTCTTTCTCCCTCGTCACATTGTTCAGTTGTTGGTCCTTGTCTGTTAGTTTCCTCTGAATGGCATCCAGCTCGCTGTTCCCCCTGTTCACTTCCTGCTGCAGACTCCTAGACACGCAGACACAGCCAGGGGTTCAGCTTCTACAGTGTAATAGCCCCCTCTTCAGCAGCACTACTACTATAATCATCTGTCTTTCTTCTTAAACCGCTTATTCTCGGTAAGGGACGGGGACGGGGACGGGGGGGGGGGGCTGAAGCCTACGCAGGGACAGGCCGCCAATCTATCACAGGGTCCACCCACCACTCACTCATACATTCATTACCACAGGCAATTTAGAGTCTTCAATAACATAACTGCATGTGTTTGGACTGTGGGAGGACACACGGACATACAAACTCCACAGAGAAAGGTTAGGATTCGAACACGGTGCCTTCTTGCTGTGAGGTGACAGTGCTATTACAATCAGCATCTTAATAACCTGCAAGCATGCTGTAGATCAGCTCTTACTTTACTGATGTCTCCAGTTCCTTAACGGCAAACTTCAGCTTATCTATGACTTCATCCTGAAATGTAATTAAACCATAAATGGAATTTTACTCCAGAGATTTTCCACTAAGGGGAGACTGATGTCCCACATGAAACAATGATATACAGAAATACATGGGAATGACAGATATTTTAATAATATTTTCAAATGTATTTATTACACATAGATTTTAACATAATATATTTACATACATTTCAGATATATTGTGAAAATATATTTAAATATTCAAATTGGTTTCTTTTGCATATTTCTGACGTGTATTTACATCTATGCAATAATTCTGTGAGGCATATGTGCATTTTATATATATATTTTAAAATATGATTATATATAATTACAAGTTGTTAATTTCTGCAATTCATACATATATTGCACAATGTATTTACATATAGTTTCATATAATCTTCCCAGCGAGCAAGAAATCTGAAATCAGTGTTATTTACTTTCTTGCTAATATTTGTTAAGTTGGTTACTCCTTGATAGACAAGGTAACTTGTATCAGAAAGAAAACATTGAATTAGATCAGTTGGATCGACACTTACTTTGGATGACAACAACATCTTTGAGCAGGAACTCTCAGTCATGAAGTCCTGGACTTTCCTCTGTAGGACCTCCATTTCCTGGCTGGATCCTTCCACCTTGCGCTGCAGAGACTGAGGAGAGTCCAGCCAGTCTGTCAGATACTCCACACAGCACTCATTTACAAACAAGCCTTCCAGTTCTGTAATATGACACTGTTTCTCTGAACTACAGACCTGATGAACTTGCAACGAGGGCAGGGCTGCCAGACAAGACATAAGAGCTGACTGTTATATAGCACTAAATTACAAGAAGCTCTTTCAGTTCTGTCATATACTGCACTTTTCCCCTGTACAAAACACACAGCTAATGCACTGACACAGAGAATGTGTATTTACTGGCAAAGATGCCTGTGAGATTTATCTTTTTGGAATAAGTTTTTATTATGCAGTTGTGGTCCAGCTTCATCTTCAGTTGGCTACCCTCTTTTTCCCTCTCCCACTCACCAGGTTATCGAGGTGGACCTTGTCAAGGTCATCTTGGAGGTCAGTATTTGCTTGAAACATGACATCCTTCTCCCTCAGCACAGCGTTCAGCTGCTCTTTGGTGTCAGTTAGTTTCCTCTGCATGGCGTCCAGCTCCTTGTTCCCTCTGCTCACTTCCTCGTGCAGACTCCTGTGCACACAGGAGGAGTCAGGGGCTCCAGAGTCTCGAATAGTTTCACACACTAACATCCCCTTCTTCAGGACTACAGCTATTACAATCAGCACACTTTCACAAAGAGGACTGGTACGCAGTGATCAGCTCTTACTTTGCGGAAGTCTCCAGTTTCTCAACCTTAACACTCAGACTTCCGTTTAGTTTATCCTGCAATTCAAATGAAACAAATACATTTTTTTCACTCATAGTAACACCAATGTGGAATAATTTGCTGTCATTCAAGGAATATAATTAAATTTGTGAAAATGTCCTGCAATACAGAATAGTACTGATGTTTTACATTTATTATTATTGCAAATATTATATTTATTAAACTACTATGGCCAAACTTCTGCAGTCATTGTTTATTTCACAAAGCACTACCTCTTTGACGGTTAACTTTAGTGAACATCCATGGCAAACAGAAAACAGTTGACTATGTCTGTGAACATTATTGTTCACCTTGTAGGATGCGTATCAGAGCAGTATAGCATGAAACTGCTGTCAACAACAGACCAGTGTAGTATTGTGCAAAACAGCAGTGAACAGTGGATAGTATTGTGAAAAGCAGGTTTACAGTATTGGCACCTTTTTATCCAGTTCTTCTTGGAGTGCCTCTTTGCCTTTATTGAGCTGGAATGTCATTGACTGCAGGCTGTAAAGCCCGTTTCTTACATCATTCAACTGCTCAAACAAAGAGTCTGAAACCGCACATTGCATATGAATAAGAATAAACTCAGCATTCTTTCATAATGAGTCAAACAGGGTGTGATGAGATTTGTAAGTTAGGAGCATGCGTCGTGTGAAATTTGGGCTTTTGGAATTTGTAGTTTTCATGCAAAGCTGGTGCAGATGGGTGTTGTAATTAGGTACATTCTGTGTGAAACTTTAGTTGATAGCCTGTGCTGTGTGAAGATGCTGCTGGAGGCATTTGTGGGAAGAAGCACATATTGGAATAGCTCACCACTCTTCTGCTCCAGCTGCTCATTCCTTTCAAGAACATTCTGAAGTTCCCTCACCTTGGCCTTAAGTTTGCTTTGGGTGTCACTGAGAGCATTCTCCGACTTTGTCTTAAGCTCCCTGTGAATCAGTACAGACACCTGTCAGACACATCTCAGTCTCACATTGACTCACAGTGAAATCAGCTGGCTGAGTTAATGGGTGGAAGAAACATGTGGCAGGACTTCTACTTTTTGACCCCTGGACCCCCTCCACATCTGGTGATAATCACAATGACTTAAAATAACTCAACTTACCAAATTTGTTTGGAAACAAAAAATTATGCCTTCAATAAGGCAAACAGACATGGGCGTGAGCCTCATCTGGTCGGCACCCTGAATCATGCTTTAGTTCACACTTTGTTCAATAGACAAACCACCTGGCCCACCAAAATAATAGTTATCTCCGATCAAAGTATTGTCCAAACCTGTCGTCAGCCATCTGGAAAAGCATGTCTGCTGATCGGCATGTATTGTGTGTGTCTGTGTGTTTGTGTGTCTGTGTGTCTGTCTAGTAGTTTATCTGTGTGACAGTGCATCCCTGTCTCACTTCTGTGAGTTGCATTCTGTCTGTGACTTTTTAAGCTCCTCTTCAGTCACGTCCAACTTGCAGCTGTAGGTGTGGATCTGCTTCTCCAGGTCCAGGATTTGCCCTGCCTTAATGGATTGCTTGCTATTAAGATCACACCGCTCCTCGTCCAGCTGAAAGCACAGGGATGGGGGCAGTAGTCATCACTAGGGGGTCAGAGGTCAGAACTGAGTGAATGCAGCCATACAGGAAATCAGAAAAGAATCCAAAAGAATTACGCAGGTACACATACAGGTATCACAATTACTGCAAAAACACATAAAGGCATATCATTCACAGAAAAAGAAATCCCATTTGTAGACTATGCTTGTGTTCAGTTGGAAGTCCCCAAATTGATCGGTTGGCTGCATTTGACAGGTGTGACCTCACCTGAAAGATGGTGGCCTGCAAGTCCTTCACCCTCTGCAACAGGTACATCTGCTCACTCTTAGCCTGTTCCTGTGAAACCTGCACACATATGCCAAACAAACAAAAAACGGCAAACATACATTCAGAAATCCCTGCCGAAGAAAACATGTCAACTTCCTGCTCATTCAAAGCTCCTGACGTTAAGTGGGACAAGTCATCTTTACCCAAGGCTAGTCCAGAGTAAATTAAGACAGGAATGCAGCTATTGGAATGACAAACTGGCCATAAGCAATCTAACTGCAATAAACGGATCGGCTTTTATATCCGTAGCATACAAATCTAGCAGTGAAACATTCTGTTCAGTCTGGGAAGTCTCAAGATCATAAGGTAGGCAGACTTTTATGTCGGCTAAAGTTTTTGTCATGTGAGAGTGAGGCAAAAACTGAAGTAGTTAATCATTGCAATAAAATATTTAATTTAACCCTGATCCAAGACGTTTAACTGAACACTGATCTAATTTCACATGTCAATGGGCAGACAGTCCCAGAGATGAAGCTAAAACATTAAACTGTGGCCAAATACTAGCACTGTGGTATTTCCTGTTGTAGTTATCTGAGCAAACAGCTTTGCTGTATGGTCCTGTCGGGGTTACCTAAGCAAACACCAAGGGTACATGGTTGTATTATGATTATCTGAGCAAACTGCAAGGCTCGTTTCTACCCTCAGCTGCTCTGCCAGGTTGTCCCTCTCAGTGGACATGTTGTGCAAGTTGGCCAGGGCTTCATCCAGCTCTATCTCCAAACACTTCTGCTCTTGGGGCAACTTCTCCTTCAACAACCCCTGATTCAGGAGGGCCATCTCATCCTGTCCAGACAAGTGGCCAGGGTGAGCACAGTACACAGCTGTTCTCCGTCGCTTTATAGTTGAACCCCAAAACCCCCAAACCCATCCTGTCACCCTCCCCTTTGTTTTCCAGTGCTGCAAGTGCTCACCAGGGGGTTCTGCATGCCTCTCCTGTTCATGTTTCTGAGAAACCTAGGGGCATCTACACCCTTTCCTGGCAGAAAGGGTACAAGTTTATCCTTCCTCATCTGTGCAAAGTCGTGGGTGAGCCCCTTACCACAGAAGGACACAAAACAAGTCAAAGAGTGTTAATTGAATTGAATTGAGAGAGTGTTAATTACAAAATAGCAGTACTGAGCAAATCTTCAAGCCCAGTGACCACTGTAAATGGGTTATTTCCAATGAGCACAATTTTTAACTGGACAATAAGAAGACATCAGACTCCTAAAGTTTCACTGCACTTTTCCGTCAGTTTTATATTATTAACATTGCTGGTATTCCACCCTGTACTTTGTCAAGGGGCTGCTTGAGGTCACTGCTCTTGAAAAGGTCCCTGGAGGGGCTGTCAGTGGTCACTTCCTGTTTATAGGTCCACTCTTTGTCCATGCTCCTCTTCCTCTCTGCACGGACAGGACAATAACAGCACCACATCCTAATTACAGTGCACTACATCTGCACATGCACAACATTCAGATTTTTTCTCAGTACGTGGCCATGCAAGGAAAGTGGTGACCAGACTTGAAAGACCATGGCAAAATATCAAACTACTTCAGATGCAAGAGCAATTACTGTGTCTTTAACATTTAATCTATAATGAACCACTTTGTCTGTAACAGCTTCTGATAATGGCAATCGTTGACACAGTGCAACTGTGGTGTCCACTGTACTACCTTATGTGTAAGAGACATACCAGAGAAGTCCAGATTGTGGCGATTCTGCATGTCAATGTCGGTCTTGTCCAGACTGGTGAGGAGCATCCTTCGTTCCTGAGGCACAGGAGAGTGAAATGAATGAGGGTCAATTCTTTCCTAGAATCAATGAGAGGACCTACTGATCCCACACTGATCCCACAGGACCACACCGTATTCATTCTAGAAAATGACGCTTCTTTCTCAAAGAAACTCTCTCTCCACCCCACCATTCCCAAAGAATGAGATATTTATTGAGTCACTAATTTATTGAGAAGCTCTGGCTATTCCCACAACGTTGTGACACTAAAACAACAATATAATTTCACTAAGAAATCTCTGCAACTTTATGGATGGTTATGTGTGTGTGTGTGTGTGTGTAGCGTGAACATGCTCCCCCGATGAGCTGGTTTCTTCATCAGCCCTGAATTCTGATTCTGAGTAAATACGCTCCTCGCCTAAGCGTCACAATCTCACCGTGGTCCTATCTGGTTTGCAGTCTCGTGTCCAGAGAAGTATCCCTGTGTCTTTCCTACAGCTAGCTGCATAGAGACATACACAAGAGTGATGGCCGGTGATTGTGCCGAACGTTATCTGCTGTCGATAGCAGATAGCTAATAGTAGGAAGAAAGCCGTTATCGGTACAAGGAACGGGCTTCTAAAAACGAACTTGATAACGTACAATAGTTAAAAATAACAGAATAGACTACCTTTAAAACGATTAAAAAGACATTTGTCTCACTATTAATAATATTGGCTACCTTCGGACAAATATTAGACGTGACATTTAGGCTGACCTACCTCTTGGATTCATGCCTGGATTTTACAGCCAACAATTTTTAAATGTAACTAAAAGCCTACAATATTGGTCAAACTATCAACCGCTCTGTGACTGAATTTCCCTCGTTGAATGCACTCACTCAACGCATTGACAGAACGGTTATCTTGAAGCGGTATGTGCTCAAATGTCATAACACCTTAGGTCATTAAACAGAATTTCAATAGCCTATCCTATCTGTAGGATCGGTTTTCATGATTCTCTCGTGGTTTATCTGTGTTCACTAACATATTACCATGGCAACATAGACCTATTGAACCAAAACAATAGTCTACTACTAGTATATAAAACATAGAATAGCTATCTATCATTTTACTTACCAGATTATAGTACCCGTAGTACTTTTACGTAAAATATACTGTTAAGCCAGAAAGGATAGCCTAGCTCTTTGTAAAGAATGTTCTGTAGGCTATAATGTGCCACATGAAAATGAACCATTGCTTTATTTGAAATTAATATGGAATATAAGACGTGAACAATGATTTAAAACATGTATTATTTGGAATGACACAAATTATCCATGCTTAATATTCACTTATACAATGAGAAAAGTAAATATTTACTGTAGCATACTGAAAAAGAAATGAGAGCTACTCTTTTTATGTTCACTGAACATAGATGATCTTTGCCAGAGCAGACAAGCTGAACTTGTTTCTGCCCAGCATTTTATAGCATCCATTTATAAAGCTCTAAACTGTTTACGTGACGTGGCACACAACCAGCGCGATGGAATCATGGAATATTTCAAGATTCGAATATTGCTTTCAAACAATGCTTATTTGTTGTTCAAGTAACTTTAAAACATGGAATGACATTTAGAAATATGTTTAAAAATAAATAATAATAATAATTATTATTATAATTATTATTTACAGAATATTAGCTAAAAGCATATTTGATAAACTGCTTTCCGAATGCAATAATCAATTCAGCATGATGTCGCACTGATCTTTGCAAAACAGCAGCTATGACAGTGATGTTTTGCTGTGAAAAGCTAGCAAAAGGTCTAGAGGTGATTATAGGTGCGGTACTTCCAATGTGAAGTACTTTTGCTGCTCTCTCTCAACATTAGGACCAAAGTGCCAGTGCACAACATTAGGCCAGTGCCAGTAAAGCAGGCCATCATGAGACTGAAAAAACTGAATGAAACAGACATACCCAAAACAATGAGTGTGTCAAAATAAACTGTTCGACTAAATCATACTTTCAATCGTGAATGAAAAAAAAGCGTTTTAACTTCCTGGCAGTCTTAAAGACTACAATAAAGGGGTGTAAAAATGTAAACATTAAACATTTTACATTAAAGGAGAAAGAACTCGCATTCAGATGAAAAGCATGATTACCCACATACATACACATTCACGCATGTGCTGTAGATAATAAACAGACCAAATTTTGAAATATATTTGTTTGTCTCCCCCTGCTGTTCTCACGCTGAATGAGGTTTACGGACGCCGCAGTTTCTAAAAGAAGAAACACTGGTTCAGATGAAGTATGTCCCAATATGAACACCGTAAAATCAATTGCATTTGTGACGTCGGTGTTACCGTGTTTACAGTGCACTCTGGCACAGTTTTGCTCTGTTCTACTTTGCTGTAAGAGCTGTTAATGTACCTTTCTTGCTTCTGACGCTGCGTTGTTACACTACAGATCGCCAAACAATGTCTCCGAAAAACCGTGTTTTTGTGGTCGGAGTTGGGATGACAAAGGTACAAGGAAGGAGTTTTGTTGTCCAAGGGTTTGAAAGAAATGCATTACCGAAAAGCAGTGACAGTTGCGATAGTGTAACGTTATGTTTATTGAAACACCTTGCTAACTGTTTGACGTGCCTAACTAACGTGATGGTAGATAACCTCTGATTTTTACTACAGATTTAACAGTAGCTAACTGGTAGGGGAATCATGCGTTGATTCCTAGCTAGTGGTATTTCAATTTAAACATTAAGGTAATGCATTTGCTTAAAGTTTATTCATCCTCGTAAAATTGAACGATACATAGCCGTAGATGTTACAGACAATTTGTAGGGCTGTGTAGTGCTGTCGACAAGTAGAACCAAGCTGACGTTAATTTCATAGCAGTTAGCAACTGGACTTTGACCAGTGACCGATAAGTTGCTGTTAAAGCATTGGGTCTCTTTCGTAGTTGTTGCCTTTTATTAAACGATTGCTTATCAGAACACTATGTCCAATAGTTCACTGTCAGTCATGGTATGGCATTTAATTGTAATTATGGAGCTGTCACATGCTGCCAGAACAAAGCACACATTCATCAGTGTTCCCCCTGTGTAATGTCGTGGTATTCTCCATTCTGGATATATGCCTGGTGTCATTGCACATACCAGTGTGCAGTGGATAGGAGAAAATAATCATGACCTTGGCTTGGAGTTTTTTGACCAGGGAAAACCTGCACTGTTTGTCTTGGCAGTTTGAGAAGCCGGGCGCCAGAGATGAGTTTGATTACCCTGATATGGCCAAAGAAGCAGGTAAACAAAAGTAAAGCAGTTTTCCACATGTCTACATGGTCTATTGTACTTCTTACATCTTCTGTTCTCACATCTTAATGAAAAGGATACAGACACATAATTTAGGCTAATAGACAAGCATTTATAAATGTTGGCCTGTTAATAGGTCACATTGAATTGTGCAGTATTAGCACTGTGATTGCCAATAAATTCATTTTAATTAAACCCCAACTGAAAATCCTTTAAGTTCAAAAATATAAAATAAAATAATTGACTAAAGTTCTTGATAACATTGCGACAGCGTCACTCTAGCTGATACCTTCAAGGCCATTTTGAATTGTTTCACTGATGGTTGGAATGCTAGTGATATGTATAGTTTACAGCTTGCGTGGATGCTTGAATTGACAGTTCCAGAAGCGGAAAGTTCCGTACCTAAATTTTTAAGGACTTTGAATTGAATGGACTGCATAGGTAAATATGTGACCCTGACAACTCCCCGTGAGTTTTGAGTCTTTGTTCTAACTATCCAGTTTCTCTCCTTACATCAGGACAGAAGGCCTTGGCAGATGCAGGAGTCCCTTACTCGGCTATAGAGCAGGCTTGTGTGGGCTATGTGTATGGTGAGTAGTCGCATTTCCCTCAGGCTGATATCGGCATGAGATTCTGAGTAAATGTTCAGCGACCTCAGTTAGTACTTTCATTACAGGATGTGATGTCTACCCCTGGAGAAGCAATTAGTGTAGAAGTAATTGGTACACTTGGTCTTGAAACCCTGGTCTTTAGCTCAACAACCTGCAAAGGCTTCACTTTAGTTCAAAACCCTCATTATGACTGAAGTATTGATGATCGGGAGGGTTTGATTCTGACAGTGGACGCTGGGCATTAAAGCCATTGGCTTCTCATTCTTCAACACTTTTTGAACAGGACCACTGACCTCAGCCTGTGTTTCTCAGGGGACTCGACCTGTGGACAGAGGGCCATCTACCACAGCCTTGGCCTTACGGGCATCCCCATCATCAACGTCAACAACAACTGCTCCACGGGCTCCACCGCCCTCTTCATGGCTCGCCAGCTGGTGCAGGGAGGTGAGCGTTTTGGGGTTAAACCGCCTACATGCTTTCCCTGTCCACCCTGTCTCACCGTGGCTGCCCTGTCTGCTCAGACAAAATGACGTAATTTGTTGCCTTCATTTTTTTTTGTTCCAAAATGGGCCCCTCAGGTCTGGCCGACTGTGTTCTCGCCCTGGGGTTTGAAAAGATGGAGAGAGGCTCCCTGTCATCGAAGGTACGGAACTTTCCGCTGCTGGAACTGTCATCAGAACGTCTACAGTTGGCGGGTAAAAAATAAGTTGATACACATATTTTTGAGGTGGGTAATATCGGATCCGCTTGGTTTTGCAGTACATGGACAGGACCAATCCCATGGACAAGCACATGGAGGTGGTGATCAATCGTTACGGCCTTGCTGCCGCCCCGGCTGCTCCTCAGCTGTTTGGCAATGCTGGTCGTGAGCACATGGAGAAATACGGTAAACTTGGTCCTTGGTCGCATAGATCCTTACCACTTTTGACTTTGTGCTACAGGAGTTACGCTTCCAGCATTTAGATCTATCTGTTGTATAGATTCCTTCTGGCACATTGGTTGTGCAAATGTCTCCTGTTCTGTCATCTGTCTTTGGCATGTTTGTTCTTTATAGCAAACACGGTTGATTTTCTTGCATTATATGTTTTCAACTGTAGTGGTAGGACGTGCTCCATTGTCTAATTGTCTAATTTGATCATAAAGAGCTTAATTTTGATTAAATGCTACTCCTGGTCACCCCCCCCCCCCGCCCAGTCAGTTTGACCAGCCAGTTCGTAACTCCATACACATTCCACTAAAAACTCAGTTGTTCATTCAAATAGATGAGTAATTTGTCTTGATGGAGTTATGGCTATATTTAGATTCCATATTCTGATTCCAAATTCTGTATTAAATCTTGTTTTTAGGGACTAAAACTGAGCATTTCGCTAAAATCGCCTGGAAGAACCATAAACATTCTACCAACAACCCGTAAGTCTTCACAAATTTAATTGGTCTGAGCATTCATTTATTACAGCATGGTGTTGTCTGTTTGGCGTTTACATGAAATGAACATGAATATTTATTACTATCACATCATTTTAATTTCATATCGAAACTATAGGATGTATACAATTCTCTTCATGTCACACAGCTGCATTGCTGTATAACTGTGTCCTGTATCAGTTTGACTTAGTCATAGACAGGAGAATGAGAAATATATGAGTGCAATTAATTGTTTGATTTGCTTGTCAGATACTCTCAGTTCCAGAATGAATACAGTCTGGACCAGGTGCTGAAGTCAAAAAAGGTCTTTGAGTTCCTGACTCTGTTGCAGTGCTGGTAAGGAGCCAGTTCTGATGCTGGCACTAAGTGATTACTATTAATAAAGAATCAAACCATCATGGCTAACAGTGGATCAGGCTCTCATCAATAGAATACACCATATCAAAGTCATGCTTTTAGTTTGTTTAGCACTCTATTGCAATGGTAAAGACACAGATGGAACATCAGCATTGTGTGTGTGTGTGTGTGTGTTTCTGTGTCGCTGGCTTCAGCCCTACCTCAGACGGTGCGGGGGCAGCAGTTCTGGCCAGCGAGGACTTCGTGAGGAGCCATGGACTCGAGGAGAAGGCCGTGGAGATCGTGGCTCAGGAGATGGTGACCGACCTGTCGTCTACGTTCCAGGACAACAGCTGCATAAAGGCGGTAAGGAGGGCGGGGCGGTATGGGGCAGCCGCCTGGGTACAATAATCCAGGTAGGCTTGCTGCGAGTTTCAAACTACAGTTCCTGAGGGCCGATCTGTATTACAAAGACCCCCCCCCCCCCCTTTTACTCAGAGGGGTCAGCATACAGCTCAGTGACAATTCCATAACATTCAATGCCAAACCCAGCATATATCAGCTAGTAAAATCCATGCTGAGTCAGGTGACATTTTCTTTTTTCTTTCTTTGCCCGTCAGGGTTTACACACCTCCTGCTTGATACAAAGCAGAATTTTGTGTGTATGCATACATTTTTTTTATGTATACACATAAATTTTTATGCATGCACGTGTCAGGTGGGACATCAGTGATTGCCGAGCTGTCATGCTGATAAGATTAAGAAACATTGAATCAAAATGACATATTGAGCTAGGATCTTAAATTTAATGGTTGGTTGTTACTTTCCCCAGATTAGCCTAGGTGCCCTTTAGAGTCCGTGCATTCCTGACACTCTTTCTTCCAGGTGGGCTATGACATGACTAAGCTGGCTGCCAGAAAGTGCTTTGATACGGCGGGCCTGAAGCCGACTGACGTTGATGTCATCGAGCTGCATGACTGCTTCTCGGCCAATGAGCTCATCACGTACGAGGCTCTGGGACTTTGTTCTGAGGGTAAGTCTGTGACTGAGTTCAACTTTTAAGACTTTAGTGTAAGATTAATCTAACTCTTCTCGATCCCTGTCAGCACAGCTGAGGAGGATTTTGTGGTTGGTTGATCAACATCGCTGTGCTTTGCTGATGCACATCCCTGCGTGCATTTAAATCTGTTCTTGTTGTCTGTGTAGGGATTTAGAAAGCATAGCAATTTGTCTGTCTACCAGCCCCTGAGTTCTTTTAGCTTGAGTTTCTGAACTTGTCCGGCTGTACCCATCCCTAGGTGAAGCAGGGGAGCTGATTGACAGAGGAGACAATACGTACGGGGGGAAGTGGGTGGTCAACCCGAGTGGGGGCCTCATCTCAAAAGGACACCCGCTGGGAGCCACTGGTAAGAGTGCTTCACACAGACACCGGACCCCCCCCCCCCCATGTATATGGTCATCATCACACCTTCATTCCGTGGTCGGCCCCTCTCGTGGCCTAATCCATCTCCATAGTCCACGTAAGGACCAAGACAAGGCAAAAAAACCCCTGGAGGGGGAGCAAACCCTGCTGAAGTCCCAGCCACTGTGATGACCCCCTAGCACCCAGGCTGAGCTGGACGCGGAGTTCCGTCAATAAGATGTTCCAACGTTATTCTTGCAATTAATAACAATGCTAAATATTGCTGATAAGACGGCTATATTGTATGGCTACATATGTCCTTCTGGCCTGTTCACCCACCCAGAATCCTATTTAGAGAAAACGTACAAATTTGGCATGCTATATGTGTAATTTAGTAGTGATTATGACAAGGTAGTAGGATATGACTGGATCGTAAGAGTAAAACATAGTGAAGGAAGGGAGGAAGTGGCATGTCCTGTCCTAGTGAATGGATCCTGTCATGCCAGTTCAGCAGTGATCCCAAGCTTACCACAGGACCAAGCAAGAAAGGGTTAACTGGCCCCAGCTGTAGTTTTGCAGCAGCCATCTCCAGACTTGAACCCCATCAAAAATGTCTCTTTTGAAATGAACAGGGCTATATTACACGCTCATTTTTTGAGTTTACCTGTATCGTTTATTTTATGCAACCTTGTTGGCTCATCATTATCAAGGTTGTGAAACATTTTGGAGGGCACTGTATTTTCTTATTGTAAATCATGTAGTTTTGATTTTTAGATAGACAGGTGAACGATAAAGGCTTTAGTTGAGTTATTGAGGTGAGAGGTCTTCAACCACACAGTGGTCAGTTTTTGGGGGGCCTTTTGTTAAAAAAACGACCTGTGAAATAACAAACTGGCTTTGCATTATTTCTTAATGCCTGTCTAGTCTTATCCTTACCCTAGTGTTTAACTCCATTAGAAAGGTTTGTAAATTATTCACTGATAGAGAAAACACCTCGGCTGACATACAGCGTCTGATTTATGTTCATGTTGGTGCATGCGCCTGCAGACATTAATGAGGGCAGCAGAGGGCAGCAGCGCACAAGATAACCTGATCTGCTTTGGATTTCACATGGGGGCTGTAGCATTGGCAGGCCTCTCTTAGCCAGTGTATCAGGATATTAATTGAGATGAAGTGAGAGAGTAATCTAGCCTTCCTGAGTGAGATGTTCACTCTGCTGCCTCGCCGCCCCTCCTCCGGCCCTCTCACACCAGCAGCTGCTCTGCCCCGGAAATGGAGCTCAGGCCGGGAGGGTAAGAAGGTGAAAGTTCGCGCCCTCCATTAGGCTGATGAGTTTCTCTCATATGCGCTCCCCAATCCCGTTCCCAGCGCTGTATAGAAAGAGATTTCTGCCTCCGTCTTTCAGTTTCTCTGGTTCTTCCTCATGCTCCCTCCTTTCTCACGTGTTGACCCCAGGTTGCCGTTCTGTTCATTGAGTTGAGACTCCCTGCCACTTCCTGAGTGAAGCGCAGATGAACTAACAATTATCAGGAGGTGTAAGCTTTCTGG
This sequence comes from Anguilla rostrata, assembly GCF_018555375.3. Lineage (NCBI taxonomy): Eukaryota > Metazoa > Chordata > Actinopteri > Anguilliformes > Anguillidae > Anguilla > Anguilla rostrata. The sequence goes on from NC_057938.1 coordinate 12,398,484, forward strand.
ATAAGCTTCCATTACATTACATTACATTTATTTGGCAGACGCTTTTATCCAAAGCGACGTACAAAAAGTGCATTTCATGGTCATAGACAACTACTAAACACAGGTCCAGTAAGATACAATACTTATTTTGTACAGCTATTTCTAGCCAAGAACACAGTTTAGTTCACACAGTGAACACTATTCAGACCTAATGGTGTCTCAGTTTACTCCTGATTTACTTTAAGTACCTGATACCAAGAATGATAGAGGAGCACTGAACTTCTTGCTTATGTCTTGGACTGGTTGGGATTCCATTTTCATTTTCCTTCTGTTTTGATGCCAAAATGTGATTTTTACCCACCGTTTCCCATGTCTCTAAATGTTATCTTGAGAATTTAAGGAAAGGATTTGGTAGAAAACAAATACAAGTGTAGCAAATTAATTGTAAATAACAATCGTTGCTCTAATTATCCATTCAGATTGTATTGACCATGAAGGGGTCTTTCCATTTCATCTATAAGAGGAACAACATTATGTTCATAGTGTTTACAAGTTAAACACCTCAACTTTCCCCAGAATCTGTGGGTTGTATTGGTAATATTCCTGCAGAGGGGTCCTGCCCTGTTATTTCAACATATGGCACATTACACGCCAGAAAAATATCAGGCAACCTGGTTAGCTTGAGTTGTTTCCTAATTGGACCTTTGAGGTTTCATGAATTTGAAATTTAAGGAAGCTTCGAAAATTTTCTGAAGAGAGTTTCTGAGTTAAAACTCCAATCCCTTCTGTGTGATCCTCTGGATTATCTCTTCTGGTGTACTTTTGAGTGGGAGGTCACTATCCTGGCTCCTTGGGTCAGTCCAGTGCTGAATAATCAGCAGACCCTATGGCTCCCAAGACCAGAGTTCATGACCGCTGTTATAAGTCTTGCTCTAAAAATCTGTCGAAAAAACGATTTGAAATATGTTTTCACATTTACTTGAAGCGTATTATTGCAGGTCTTCAGTTAAGAGAGCCGAACCACCTGCAGAAACCTGAATACAGACCGTTTCTGCAAAGGGCCAGCCTGGGCTTGACTGTAATGGCTTTACTCTGAGGAAAAATCCCATTACCCAAATGAGATGAATGCATAGCTTTAACGCTAACACAGGAGGCTCGTCACTGCAGATTAGCCAGGGGGGTGGTGGGGGAAGGCATACATGCATGCTAAATTGCTACATTTTATAATGTTGAAAGGCGCACACATCCAGGACAGTGGGATGCAAAGACACTGATTGGTCAATGAAAGCAAATGCAGGGACAAATTCATGCTAAGCAACTTCGTACTAAAATTGACCTGTCTGTTGACAATGACCTATTTTGCATTGGTATTAAGTGTGTAATTCTAAACTGCGTCATACTGCAGTTAGCTTGTGTGCGTGTCAGATCTTTTTCACACTGCACGATAAAGTAACAACATCAGCCTCTAATGCATGCTGGGTGGTAGTTGCATTGGGGGTTGTGTGATTTATTAAATATTTGTAGAGTTAACGTTAGCAGCATAATGTTAATTTAGAAATGTGGCATTGCAGGGTAGCTATGGTCGCCTAGTTAACAAGCACAAAACCGTCCAGACCCATGGCGCAACTTGGCAAACTATATAGCTAGCTAGCTATGGCATGTCCTCACCTCTGTAACGTTATTTGTTGTCGTCTATGTGTCCATACATCTGTATCGGTGGTTGTAGCTGTGTGTCCTTAGCTCCTACTCATGCGTGCAGGATAGCATCCATACACGCTAACTAGGTTAACTAAAGTAGGCGAAATGCTAACATGTTAGGGTTAGCTAAAGTAACGTTAGGTGATAAAGCTGTGCTTTAAAATCTTGCCGTTCGAAGTGGTGATTTTGGGAGATTCACCTGCGCATGTGTCCTACTAAAAGAAGCACCACCTGCGCATGCGTCCTACAAAATGTCCGTGAGTGAGTGAGTGACCACAATTTGCCATGCACAGAAAAAGTAGTTATCAGTTAGGGGTGGGCGATATGACGATATTAGATCGCGAACGATTAAAATGTCTCCACGATCTGCCTTTCCAGAGAGATCGCGAGTATCAGGTTACAGTGAAACTGCACATTCTATCAGTTGCACTAACATCGCTCATACATGGCATCCAACGTTGTTCTCAGCCAAACATAAAATCACACTTCGCCAGTCCGTGTTGCGCCTCCCCTAACAGACACACCAATAAACCAATAATAGCAAACAGTACGTAGCGCCTTGGATTTATTTTCCTCCCCCTTTTTTATTTGACAACATAGCGGCATAGCTGACACCAGGGAGGAGTTGGTCCCTAAAAAAAATTGACGTCCGTGATATGGAACTGGTTTGGGTTTTCCAAAACCGACCAAAAACGCCGTTATTTGCAAAGTTTGCAAAGAAAATGTTCGCACATCGGATGGCAACACGACGAACCTTTTTAATCACCTCAAGAGAAAGCCAAACAATCAGGGGATCTAACGTGAGTGCATCAGGCACAGCCACACAGCTAGAGGCTAGCGGTAGCGGTACAAACTTAAACTTTGCAGAATTGCACAATCTGGTAGGCCTACTTTGGCCCAAATTGTCTCTGTTATTCTTTTTCTTTTAGGTTTTGTTTCCTTGAAGGGCAATATTTTCTTAAATATGGATATTAATTTGATTTCACTGTTCATTAACTTGCAAAATAGTCTTAAAAACCAACATGAAAAAGAATCGTGATCATACGTGGATCGTGATCATGCCTGAAAAAAATTGTGATATGATATTTTTGCCATATCGCCCACCCCATACAGGTGCAGCAGTGTATTTGAACCGTTTTCACCGTTTTCAGAAAATTGATACATCTGGCGTGAAGAAGTCATTATGTTGCGCCAGTTTCTATACGACCGGTAACATTACCTACCGGACCAAATCGCAGTGTTGGTGCAATGCAGAACCATCTGTGCTAACATAACGTGCATAACGTGGTCTGTCGTCTCGTTAACAAGGTAGCTAATGTTAAACTCTGACAGTGTAACTGTCTAAAGTGTGGGTGTATTTTATTTGGATCCCATTAACATATGCGTTTCCCACAAAGATTTTACCGATAAACAATAATTTAAATGTTTTATTTTTAGTTAACCAGCAAGCCAGTGTAATGAGTTCGAGATTTGCTTGAGTCCAAGGGGGATTTTAACCAAGGTTTGACACTCGTCCAAAAAGTTCTCCAGGCACACGTGCTACCCAGTGATTACCCAGGTCTAGATTAATATAGCCAATGCTTGCTCTAGCAGAAAAAAATGTCATTTTTTTCAAAGCATTACGCTGAATCTTAATGAGAATTTTGGATATCGAATAGAAATGAAGATAATTTATTAAAGTTTAATTTACTGAATAATGTTGAGTGCAGATCTTTTAATGAATGTAGTGACCGCAAAAAAAGAATGAAAAACGTGGCCTTGGGCTGAAAGCACATAGTGTTTATTGTCAGTGTGAAGGGCCTTGCTTGTGAAACCTGCGTAACATCAGGCAGTGGCCTTTGTTCCTAACAGTATTTTTAATGTTAAAAAGCCCAGGAGTGCAGAGATTGATTCAGAAAGGAGGACTACACCCTGAAAGAAGGTGCTTCTGAAATGTAATCTTTCTTTCTGAAATGTGAGTGACGGGTGACCATACCTAGTATTGTCAGAATGATTGAATATGTTCATGTCCATTGTTGGTGCGAGTGCATGTGTGCGTTTGACCTAAATGAAATTCTGTTTCTCCAGCCTGGGTACAGCTGTCTGCCGGGTTGCCCATCTGGCCGGCATTAGCACATTGTGGTCTGGTGGCCGGGGCTGGGGTTGCATGACTGTCTGGGGGGAGTGTTAAGGTGCTTAGCAAAGACTGTAGTGGTTGACCACCCACCACGTCCCCTTTATGGATAAGATTGAGGACTTCTGCCCAAAAACATGAACGCACCTAATCAAGAAAAATTAACAGCTTGTTAAAATTCTGGAATTGCAATTGTGGTTGGCATGAAAACCAGCATACACAGGGGTCCCCAGGACTGAGTTTGAGAACCACTGGGCTAGCCTATGATTACATCTTCACCAGTAGTAACCAACTGTGTTCCTGGAGATCTACAATCCTGTAGGTTTTAATTTCAACCCTAATTTGGCGCAGCTGGTTCTACTAATTAGCAGCTCAGCTAGATCTGGTGCGTGTTCAGCCCCGACAAAACGTTTATTTAAACGGAAACGGTGGTGAGTTGAACACCCTGTTGTGTTAGGCAAGCGTTGCAACGATGGCAGCTGAGAAAGCCATTCTTTGCGTTCTTTTCGAAGAATTTTCGGACCCTGATCAAATCGGTTTAAATACGTGTTTAATACTATAAAATACTTACGACAATCATGTCTTCTAATGTCTTCAATTGTTGCATACACCAAGCTGCAGTGGACGCATTTGTGAAGGACTTCAGTTGGATCCATTGTGCGCTGTGCCTTTTTAATACGGCGGGGTTTATATACATGTCGCTGCTGATTGGGTAACACCTCTGACACACCCACAGAGGTGTTACCCAATCAGCAGCGACATGTATATAAACCCCGCCGTATTAAAAAGGCACAGCGCACAATGGATCCAACTGAGGTCCTTCACAAATGCGTCCACTGCAGCTTGGTGTATGTGTATATATGTATATATGTATATAAACCCCGACAAAAACATACCTTAAGGCCCGTTGCCCACCGTTTCACACCGTTTAACAGTAAACATGTCGTTCAACCCAGAAACCGTAGCAAAACGGTGCACCCCGTTTTCAGATTGAACGTGCCCCTGTTGAATGACGCGTTTGTAGGGTTGCAGTGAAAACCTACAGGGCGATAGATCTTCAGGAATAGGGTTGGTCACCACTGATCTTGACTGCTTACCATATCTTTGCGTTGTTAAACTTCAGCTTGGTATCTTAACGCGCGTTACAAATACAAACAGAACGTACAACGCCAAGAGGTTTAACCTTGTAACGACCCTGTTGTTTATGAAAAATAATATTTTGTGGCCAAAAATCTTTTTCGCTACGCCTCTCTCTGTGCTCAACTCATCAGGCCTGGCGCAGTGTTCGGAGCTCTGCTGGCAGCTTCGAGGGGAAGCAGGAAATAGGCAGGTTCCTGGTGCAAAGGTCGCCTTGCAGCACAACCTCGGCCTTGGTGGAGCAGTGGTGGTCACTCTGTACAGAATGGGCTTCCCACAGATTGAAAGGTAAGGAGACATTTATTTATACAAAACCGAAACCATAATGATAATATAGGGCGCGCCGCAGTTCTGTCCTCACCACTCGGGTGTGTCATTCTTGTATCTTTTATGCGCGAAAAAGTAACCTGAGCCTTGCAAACCTTCGAGTTAGCCATGTTCTAACACTAACTGCAAGCTAACACGTAAACTTGTCTTTCCAGTTCTTTATTATGACCTGTCGTGCTAACGATCAAAACTGCTAAAACAGTTTCGAATCAATAAAAACAACAAGTGACTCCCTTAAGTGTTCTATTGCAAATGATGCCTTTATAGCTAAACGGATTGCATTCTTGAATTCATTGAAGTAGCTACATACTGACGGGTGAAATAGGTCGGGTCCTAGCGGCTGAAACACTAACTCGCTGAATCTAAAACAGCTGTGGGAAAAGTGAAGTTGAAAGCAAACTCACACATAACCGACCTACGGGATTATCTGATGCCTTAATTTAAATGCAATGCGGCTTTAACATCAATGCAGTACGTTAATGGTACGTTTCGTCTTGAACAAGGCGAGCTATGCCTTCTGGAATTCCTCCACCGTATGTGATTGATTAAAAAAAATCTAAATAATGAATATTTTAAATTACAGAACGCCAATGTATTGAATTCCAAACGGTACACTAATTCACATCATATACCGTGACAACCTCAAATATATTGCTTGCTTATCGCATTTCAAATCAAATAAAATTTCATTTATGTAGCGCATTTCACAAATAATTGTCACAGTACGCTTCATAGACAACCCTGGCCTACCCGAGACCTAATACTGAAACATCGATGTAAATGAATTGAAGGAGCTTTTATTTAAATAAATATAAAGGCATGTCATATTGACAAATACTTATTCATACAGTAACTAGTGAAATCCAATATTTTGGGCATACATATTATCAAAATGGTCAGTTGAATTTGTTTTTGCATATTCACATTTTCACTGTTGTCAGATGCTGTGCTTGTGTTTTTATGGGTTTATCCAACCTTTTCATGTATCTGTCTCCTATGTGGTCCAGTTGAGGTTGGTTATGTGAGAGCCTGTGTGTAGTTTTAGGAAAAAATGTGGAATAACTTACTGTTATTTGCATTAATTGATCAAGAGATTTGCTACCAAAAAATATATAAATATATTAAAAAAACAGCACTCAACGTGGGAATAGGACTGAATTTGAGAACCCCAGGATTAAGTTAAATCTGGGATGAAATCCACTAGGGTCCTAATTTCTGAAAAGCCTGGACACCTGGTCGTGGACTGTAATCCATTTTAAGGTAAATATTTGTGAGATGACGCACATGTGGGTCCTTGGGACTGAGTTTGAAAACCCCTGTGCAAGGCTGTCTATGGTGTGTTTTCACCTGAGCATTAGCCAGGCTGTATGTCAATACACAAATTGGCTTTGTCTGTGAAGGCTGATGCCTGTAGAAATGTGTAATTGAGTGTTAGCCTATAAGCTCAGTGAAACACCATGTGGTAACAACCTATTCCAGTGGGAATCGCTTTGTCCTGTTGCTACAGGTTTTCCTCTGAATTGTTCAATTTATTTATTCAATAATTCTAAAAGGCAGAACAAGCAGAAACTGAAGTCATATGTCAATTAAAATGATTTAGGATAACTCCGTTAGTAACTTATTTCCATTGTGGTCTTCGTATAGCTTGTTTCTATCTGTTAATTTTGATGTTTTTGCTGATGTTGTTCAAAAATTTTTTTGGATGCACTACAGCAGTGCAGAAAGATAACATGTCCTCGAGTGTCTTTGCGGTACAGAGTTTGGACCCTGAACTTTGAGTTTACTTCGAAGCTCTGTTTGAAATGCAACCTGACCATTTCACTGTTACATCACCTTCCATTGCTTTTCCTCAGTCTTCCCTGAACCAAGTGCACTATTGTCATAAGTGACTTAGCCAAGAAGGGTAATTTCATGTTTAAGTACACATTTTAGCACCTAATAACACTATATGGTCTATAACCACATAAAAGATTGCCGCTGAAAGTCTAACGGGGGGAAAAAAGGAGTTGAACTCTGTTCTGTTATGCACACAAGCAGTATGTAACTTGTGTCCATGTTTGGATGGGAAGTTTTCACCGGGACAAAAGCCAAGGCAGTCTTGTATGTGCGCCATGTCAACATGCTTTAGGACTGTAACGGGGACTTCAGAATCCTTTCTAACGTACAGAATTCATTTAAAGCTCTCCTTTGTATGCCACCTAACATACATATGAAGTTACTGTCTTTTGTCTGTATCAAGACCCTTCCATCTCACACCATATGTATTTTTTGCATTTTGATGGTCAGTTTTACAGCTAAAATGGACATTCTGACCACCACTGTAGGAACAGAGTTACAGACTTCACAACCATGCAAGTCACGTCCGTGTCATTTTGCAGTTTGGTACATTTTAAGACCATGTGCCAACAGTCTAATTGCCTCTGTAACCTAAGGGCAGAGCTTTCCGTCTCATCAGCCTGCTTTTTCTCCCCCTTGTGTCTGCTCTTCAGGTCTCAGCGGGTACAGGCTGTGCCCACCAGTGCCCCCAGTGGTTTGGAGGGGTTCAAGGCACACGCAGTCTTCCAGGAAATTGAAAAGAAGCTGCAGGAGGTAAGCACTGAAATCTGTGGCGTCTGTCAGTTTGATGGGCCTTTCTGGTCCCTGTCCCAGGCCCACTGTATGCTGGATTGTGATGACCTGTTAATGTGTTAACAGGTTGGCTTTGCTCTGAGAAGGGACTGTATTGCGTACACTTGATGGATTGAAGATTTAGATGAGACTGGAGAAAAATAGGAAAAAAATAGCCTGCTGTATATAATATTCTTTCCATTAACTTGTACACCTCTAAAATTACACACTGCACGTTAACTATATTACAGTAGTTAGTTGACGTGCAGTTGATTTGATATGTTTAAAAGCATTTCCATGTCAAACTTGGGTTAGTCATCCTACAAAGGCACTGCTGCAGTGTGCAAGTGCACCCACTGGTCGTGTATCCGGTTTTGACTGACAGCACCGTCTGTGACCAGCAGCTCTGCATAATTAGCCTTTCTGTTGCCTAGTGAGGGAGGGAGCTAGTCTGCAGGTGTGTTAAAGGCCTATGTTTTACCAGGGTCGGCTGTGTCTGCAGCATAGCTGCTGGCGGTTGGCCTGAACTGCTGAAGGAGGACATTATAGCGATGAGACTGAATGACCAGTGTTTGCAGCAGAGGCAGGAGAGGAAAGCAAAAACAGGTTTAAACATTGGTACATGTACACAAGCACTTTGGTGATGACTGCTGACTCCCAAATGCTCCCTTGTTCCTCTGCACAGGATGGGGAGGAGTATGTGAAGAAGATTGGCGGCGTGTTTGCTTTTAAGGTGAAGGACGGGCCTGAGGGGAAGGAAGCTCTCTGGGTGGTGGATGTGAAGAATGGCAAGGGCTCTGTGGACAATGACGCAGGTCAGTTGTCTGTCACCAACGGTACAGGTCAGTTGTCCACCATGAACAGCGCAGGTCAGTTATCAGTCACCAAGTACACACGTCTGTGATCCATAAGCAGTGCAGGTCAGTCATCCGTCACCGAACGGCGCTGGTCAGTTATCCACCACAAACGGTGCAGGTCAGTTATCTGTTACCAAGAGTGGAAGTTGTGATCCATCAACAGTGCCGGTCTGTGGTCCGTCACCAACAGTGCAAGTCGGTTATCCACCACCAAAAGCGCTGGTCTGTGATCCTTGGTCTGTCACCACACAGCTCCGGTCAGTGGTCTGTCACCAACTGCGCTGGCAAATTGCAGTTTTCAGCTGCCTCCATAACCAGCACAGCTGGTCAAATGCTCTGTAGCTAAAGTGAGAAGACAAGTGAAGACTGTGCTTTAGTGTGTGCAGTTTTCCTGTATCCAAGTCATGCTGCTTTGAAAATGAAAAACCATGAGGTAAAGCTACATAGACAGGGCTCTATGTGTTTGCATTTTCATCCAGATTCATTATTCATTACATTAGTGGGGTGTGTGTGTGTGTGTGTGTGTGTGTGTGTGTGGTGTCTGTTTTCTCTCCCCTCAAGTCTGAGTCAAGTCTCTGCGGGGTGTGTATATATATTCATACTTTTATGTATGCTGGTTATCATTCTAGTCTCTCTTGATCAATTACACTGACTGAGAACATGTTTTTGCTGCAGGATTTCCCGCAGAGCATTTTGCAATCAAATTAACCCCCACCCCCCAAGACTACATGCTCCCCCTAGCAACCATTGTAATGTTGACCACGCAGTCTTAGAACTAAGTGGAAATGTAACTTGCATGTAACATCTGCAGAATAAACATTACTGAAAGTGAGAACCAAGATACTATAATTAATTTTGCCAATGAATCACCCTACCCTGTTTAAATTCAAACAACCTGCTGAAAAGTACTGTTTGTGGAACACAAAGGACACTGCTACATAGGACACAGCATGGGGTTTATCCAGACGTTCTTTGCATCTGTGGGATAACTAAAGCTCAACACATTTCAATGAAGTTTATTATTTATTTTTCTTTGTTAATCATAAGCTGCAGCATGATAATGGCAGCAAACCTCATCTTTTCGAGAGCCAGTGTAGAAAAAAAAAGGGGTTCTAATGCAGTCTGGCACCTTCAGCACATAGACTCCGCTGATTTCAGCTTTTAATTATTGCACTTAATTAAAAACCTCTTAAAGCAGGGCTGACCAGCTCTGCTCCTGGAGTTCTATTGTCCTGTAGGTTTTCACTTCATCCCTAATTTGGCACTCCTGATTCTCCTAATTAGCAGCTGAAATTGATCTGTTGCTTTAGAACCAGGCGCTTTGTTAGGGTGTTACGACCAGGTCTAGGTCAGACCATAACGAGGAAAAAAATAATAAAAGGAAAATGAATGTGAAATGGGTGCTGTAAATGGGCAAGCAACTCTGGTCCCTAGCTACCTAACTAAAAACTAAGGTTTGAGGTAACTTAACACAGAACCTCAGGACAATGAATCTGCTGAATGAGAGCACCAGTCCGAATAGCTTACCCCTGCAGTGATTTAGAATTCCACTCAGTCACTTTCAGAAACAATAAAGGAAAAATAAGAAATCCCAAATAACAAATATAGTCTCCCAATAGAAGGACTCGTAATGTAGCGGGGCACATCTAACTAACTGGAGTTACTATTGGGCGAATGGAGGGTGTCATGGTCGATTTAAATGGAACGGGGTGAAATGCACAAAATCCACTGGACAAATCAACAAAGTAAAAGCGCACTTGTTTCCTCTTCTTTTAAATTTTTTTAATATAGATTTTTAATGTTGGTTTTTTCTGATGCTTTGTTCCAGAGAAAAAGACAGACTGCACCGTCTGCATGTCAGATGCTGATTTACTGGCAATGATGACTGGGAAAATGAACCCACAGACGGTAAGCTGGTGACATGGAATTTTTTTGTTGCTATTTAATTTAATGAAATTTTGTGACGACCGTGAAGGATTTGTTGAGGCTGTAAAGGGCCCCAAAATGATGGTCAGTTGGATGCGCGGGCACACGGTTAAATTCAAGGAGGGAGTGAAAATATTAACTTGGTGGCATTTGAAAAAAAATCATTTTTCCGTCCCAAATATAACTTGTTACCGGGACTCCCTGTTATTCTTTGGAGGCATTCATCGACATTCATTATTCATCACATTCAATATTTGCAGTTTTGTTGGAACCCATCCTTCATTCTGCAAGGACTTTCTAATACAGATTGGCTTCAGACCATTTATGCGCCGTACACTGTTCGCACAAGGTCCAGTGCTGTACCGTAAAACATTTGGAGGTTGGGGTGGTACCAGAGGCAAGGTTAATACTAGTTTTTTTTGCTCATTTCTAAAAAGCATATGGTAACACCTGACTTCCGAAATACTGCTCACTGCTGGAGGATTTGGTCTTGATGGTTGAAGACCTTGTTTGTGACGTCATTGCGTTAGCATTGTCATACTGGTATCAGGAGCGCACAGCCCCAGATGCAGCTTCTCTGGGAAGCACAACCATGTATTTTTAATTTGATGGTGCCTGCTGATCTTTGCAAGGGTAAACGCATAATGCTTAACGAGTAACATCCTATGTAATGATAGGATGTATCATATATTTCTGATGATCAGTGGGTTCACGGAGTCCTGAAGTTCTGTATTTCTGGAAAGCTGCCAGTATTGAAAGGTCTTGGCTACCTTCTGTGGGGAACCTTAAAAAATATCTGCCACTGTGATTAGTTTGATCTTTTACTGAGGTTGCAACTAAGGATAAAGCCTGAAATGTCAGCAGTTTAACTTTGCAGGAATTCTTAGAATTTTGAAGGTTTTTATTTATTTATTACATTATTTCGTTTTTTTTACTCAAGTCAGGGTGTATTTTTGGGAAATTTCCAAGTAGTGAACAGTTATCTTGTGCTTCACCCTGAAGAACACCTATTTTATTTTATTTATTTGTTTAAGAGAGGCACAACTGCAGCAATATGACATTGATTCTCTTTTACTATAATTTTTACTTCATAAGTTTAACACTGAAACTACTGTAGTGGAGTTTAGAGATATAGAACTAGAAATCTAGAGTGTGGAACTATACAGTTGTATTTTTTTTTTTCTTTCTTGCTTTTTTGCCCTGGTCTAGAAATGTAAGGGAACTTGTAGGTATGCATGTATTTTAATTTAAATTCAATTGACTGTTACCCAGAGTTGTTAATAGTGGTATGGCATTTAGGCCTGCAAGAAACGGAAGCCTTTGTAGATACTCAAGACCAGGCTTGAGGCAGTACTGCATGCTCTCGGCGAATGACAGGCCATACGTTGCATAGCCTGTCCTCCTATGTGCTTCCTGTGCTCTGAACTTGGTTTTTTGTGTCTTGATTCTGCCCTGAAGGCCTTCTTCCAGGGCAAGCTGAAGATCACTGGGAACATGGGCATGGCCATGAAGCTCCAGAACCTGCAGCTGCAGCCTGGCAAAGCGAAACTGTGAGGGGTTGACTGTGCCTCAGTCTCTCCAGGAGTCCACAGGACGGGGGGAGTTCCCTCTGCCTATCTGTAGGGAGATGGACACCCCCCCCTCACCTCCCCCGCACCCACCTTGTTCTAACTCAGAGTAATTGGAGCAATTCTAGGTTTGCACAGACTTTGGAATATTAACGCATCTTGATTAAAATGATCTTTCTGTAAATGATTAATAATTGCATAAGCTGTCTTGGATCTTTTTTTTTGTTTTGACTTCCTGAGCAGGTAATGTCCTAACCCTGTGGAATTCCATTTCTGTGTGTTAAGGGGATAGTAATATACATTTTCGGGGTTGGGTGAATCTTGCAAGGTTGTACGATTTGTTCTGCAATTATGACAAGTTTTTGCCCTTCGGTTAACTTCTACCAAATGACTGGTGTGTTTTTGGGAAGAGGTCCATACTGAGGAGGTGCATTGAATTTATTCATCTGCACGGTTATTGGCCACTCATGCATTAAGAGGCTTAATAAGGCCTTCTTAAAGCATACATAGCATCGACTTGCCTGGTGTTGTACTGCTACCATGTGAAGCATTTGTTAAAAAAAAAAAAAAAAATGCAATGGTTTTTTTTAATGGTTGATGTAAACTGAAGCCTGTGCAGCATAAGGAAGAGAACCACAAATTATGTATGAAAGTGAGCAGTATGTCCCTGTGGCAGATCTCATAGAGCACTGCATGTGCTTATATCTGTTTATGAAAGGTAAGTCAATGCTCTGAAATGCATTCTGGTTGCTTTAATAAGGCCCAGTGTAAAAGGAGTCTCTGTCCATGTTTAAATGGGGTCTTTTTAAAAGACCTTTAAATGTGCCTATACCTGTCTTGGAGTTGTAGTCACTATATCTCTCTAGACTGGCAATACGTTTTGCAGATTGATCCAGTATAAATCATTTAGATGTATTGGAGTAAAAAAAAAATAATTTAAAAAGAGTAAAGAGAGTCAGAATTTTGATGACAAATGCAAAAAGTCCCGATTTTCCTAAATAAACCTTTCAATAAAGAAAGTCTCTGGCTGAGAGTTGTTATTGTCACTGCCTTGGTGTTGAAGGGAGGGCTGTGTGAGTCACATCCCGATTCTACTATTAAAGCTGTGCTAACACACCCTGAGCACAGTTCATGGATTTTTAAAGTATTTTATCTTTTGTTTTGTCTGATTAGTGTCATTTTTAAAAGCTACACACAAGTGAATAATATATGCCGTCTTGTCAATAACACAATGTTATCGTTTTGATTTATTTAACTAGGACCAGGGATTATACACAATTTTCACCAATGGTCACCTGACACAATTGCAGATAGTGAAAAATAATGTCCCTCCACCAATGTACTTGTATGTAATTTTTTATTTTTTTTACTTTTGGGTCAGAAATGTGCTGCTAATAGCAAACCCCATGCCAACATATTCCCAGGATTTCCACCTGAGCCAGGACCAAATGAGATGCTTTGCATTTTCAACACTTAAAAAAAAAAGTAATAGTGAAGAATTCTGAGTACAGTAAATGCAGCCAAATCCTCCGTCTCTGCATTTTGGTGATCATAGAAAAAAAGGTGACCATCTTCTGTTAATGGGATCTGAAAACAGTGAAAGCTTTGGAGTGAAATTGTGTGCTGTGGGTAGGAAAAGCCTCCACAGGTCCTGTCTCTCTGTTTGGAGGGTCCCGGCTCAGGCCTGGAGGGACCTTGCTCTGCCAGGACGAGCCCCCTGTCCCCGCCATCTGGCTGGTCCTGCTCTGATGGAGCGTGCCCTAGCAAGAACCCACTGACCCCTTTCCCAGTGGCTTGTTTATCCTCTGAAAATGTGAGAGGCTAAAACCTAATTTAGTGAATGGGCTCTGATGTGAAAGCATGAGATCTCTGCCTAAAACAGGCATATTACAGTGCCTGTCCCTTTTCCCCACTGTTGCTGGAAAAAGCCAAGAGACAAAGATCTTCCTGTCTTCAGCTGAAACCAGTTTAATGTCGGTGGTTTCAACGATGAAAGGGTGTCATTATGAATGATAGCACTGAACTTATTTAATTTTGCACATGAACTATTTATACACGGTACATTCATCCTTCATTTAAATAGTATTAATATGTCCCAAACATTTTGGCCCCCTAAAATTCTGGCTGGCTATGCATTAAGTTCCTGTAATTTCTGCATGAAAGCAAAGTGTATGAACATACCCTTAAATAAGAGCCGAGGATGTCCAATTTAACCTCGTGAACTGTTTGATCACAAATGTAAAATTGTGGAGTACAGAGCCAAATCAAGAAAAAAAAATATGTCTTGGTCCCGACCATCACGTATATTATTTATAATGGCAGGTAAGTGCTCAAAATGGGATTCAAAATCAGTCTGCACAGATGAAGTCTGTCCATTCGGTGAGTGGTCTGTTTTTAGAAACTCGACATTCAATTTGATTTCTTTCTTGGAAGAAATAGAAAAATTCTAGCCAGTTAGCATTTAAAAAAAATTATATTTGGAATTTATTTGGGCCAGTTAATGACTGATTTGTTTGCTTGATAAAAGTGAGCATTATATGGGAAATTACACTAGTAATTTTAGGCTGGAATTAACTCAGTGGCCCTGGTTTAAATTTTTTTATTCGGTACAAATATAGCGGATTAGGAGGCCATCAGTTTTCTTCCTCATTTTAGCCTCTTAATTTTATTTATGTTTTTTTTTTTTTACAATGTTTTGTGCACATGCTGCTGAGTTAGTTCAGTGTGATTTTTATTTGGAAAATCATACTGCTATTACCACTACCACTGCATTTCAGAGACTGAATTGTTTTAGTTTTTCTGTACAGTATTATTTATATCTTTTGTTTTGTGATCAGTGTTTCTAATTAAATATAAAAGTTTTGCCCCAATACAATTTTACCCTTTTAAAAAGCTGAAAACATCAGCGCATAGGGTGTAGCGTTAACAGCCACTGTAATATGTATGTTATTTCAATAGTTTGTTTAATTTCTGCCAGAAGGGCCTGTACACGTATAAAGACTCTACATTATATATTTCACCCATTTTAACACTTTGCACTTGAGACCCCACATTAAAATCGTGCACTAACTCGCACAATGTTGCATATGTCCTATTTTGTAATGTCACATTGCAGCAGTTAAAAAAAATAGGCATCCTCAGCATTAATGCTAATGATAATCAGGGATTTGTCCACAACATTTTGGTCCCATGAGATATTTTATTGTGTTGTTTTAGTAATAACCTTTCCTCCACCCTAGACAGTTACCAGCATGTGGCACTTCAGTTCTTCCCTTGTTGCATGTGGTTGGTAGCGTTGGTGAACTTCTGTCTGAGCCAGACTCTGCTTTCAATATCTCACTGAATACCTGTGCCAACATATGGAATTGCAGCCTGCTCCATTTGGAATTATGGCCTGTCATGCATTGGTGGGGTGGCAGCTCTGGTGCTCTTTAAGCCCATTTAAGTATCACTGTACATGAGGAATCTCAGAATGTGGATTTTAAAATGCCCCCCCCCCCCAACTTTGTACCATGTAGATTGCCTTTGATAAATCAGCATCAACCAACTTGATTCTACCTGTTACTGAACCTGCAGGTATAACTGTAATGCTGGGGGCATGGCTTTGATACTGAGGGGTGGTCAGCAGGCAGTTTTTTCAATATTGCCCTTACTTTTTGCTGTGCAGCTGTTTCAGACAAAACAGCTGGACTTCTTCACAGTTGTTAAGAGCCCAATTAGGCAGTTCGTTGCTGGCTCTGCAGGGTCTGCGACCTGAGTCATAGTTTCATGCAGTTTCACTCTGCAGTCCGTGCCAGCTGAACTGTGCAGTAACTGCACGAGAGGTTTACATCAACCAAGATAATACTCCAAATAAATTAAATAAAGCAGCAAAAGAATTTGAAACCTGAAGTAACACATGCCTTATCACTATATATTATCAGGTATGCAGAAGACCTAGCATTAAACCACAATGAGGCACATTCTTGCAAAAGAATGGCTGAAAGTACTGTCATATTCACAAAAGAAGCCAAAGAAAGTGAATCACTGGAACAGAGATTTCACATTCAGGAGTAAAGACTATGGTTAGTTTTGTAAAGTGGCCTATTAGAAAAGATGACAGCAACAGTCCCAACCAATAAGGAGTTCTTTCAGCTGGTGTATTTTGATGTTGCTTTCAAAGTTAAGAGCATTTCAGAATTTTGAATGACGTCTCTGAGTCATCTATGAGTCTCAGCTCTATCTATACTGTCTGTGTATGCTTTTAAGTTATTTAAGTCTAATAAAAGGCCTACCCATGCAGTGAAGTGCACCAATGAAGTTAGTAGGTAACATCACTTCAAGAATATATTGCCACTTACAATGTTTCGGAAATGAGAACTTACTGGCTTTGTGTTTATAATTGTAAGACAGTTACAATAATTACCATAAAATCCATGAATAAACCATTTCCACCTCATGGTGATTCACATCAGATTGTTTTTGCATGTCCCAGTCAAGGTCCTGCTTGTTATTCATACTGTGAGCATTAAGGTTTTAAGATAAGAAAAGTTATGTACCGCCATCCCGTTATGAATTGCAAATTTATGTGAGAGGAAGACAAGTCAGTTTCCTACCAGCCATGTGTTACGTAAGATGACTTACCAAGAGATGAACAAAGTGATGAAGGAAAAAATCCATGATCAAAAGCATGACCACCTTGGGTATCAGCGCAAGATTTGCCCGTAGTTGTCTTCATTTAATTAACTGTTGGGTTTTTTGTTCATGTCGGCAAAGAAATAATTTAAATGATGTGCACTTTGAAGTAATGGCGGCAAACAAGTGCTTCTCATGCAAATGGCTATTGCAATACCACACAGGATTATTGAAGTGTAGGAGTGGAGACCAGATGCATGAGCACACATGTGAAAATCAACTCTCCCCTTGAATTGCTGGAAATGAGAGATTGCAGCAATGAGAAAGGCCTTCAGTGGGTCTCATATGAATTAAATTTCTCCACTTTTTAGCCTTGTATAATTGAAGCTGGGATAATAACTATTAAGATCGATTCTTAAGACCGAAGTGTAATTTTTGTTGAAATAATACAGTATTTTCAATGGCATTTGCAGAATTAATTAATGCCTTTCATTCGGCATGTAATTTATTAGGAAAATATCCGGAGCGGACCAAGACATGTATGATCATAGAAAGCACACACTGCACACTGATCAGTTGCGTATGTATATTTTGTCAGCAATACACATACATCTTTTTTTTTCAATTGATAAAAAAGTTGTGAAATGAACTGGAAGAGACAATATAAATGTTTTTTTGTTGTTGTTGTTGCTGAGAAAATCAATTGATTTTGTTTGATAAGATGATAAATTCTCTGGTCAGACATTACAAATTACAGACAGCTTCTTACAATTAATATGTATAAATATATGTAGTAAGTATAGTGTGTACATATGTGTGTACATGTTTGGGGAAAAGCCATATTTTTTCTTGATTTGGCTCTCTATTTCTAATTAAACAATTATTGTCTGGTTAATGTGCAGGTAGAGTCTCCGCTTTTATTAAAGGGTATTTTAATTCAGTTTGGTTTTACCATAAAAATAATAATGCACTTTTTATACATAGCCAGACCACCCCCCGATTTCAGGGTGCCATACTGTTTGGCACAAATGGCTTCACGGGTGTTTCTGATTAGTCAGGTGTGTTCAATTGCTTCTGTAAGACAGCTTTCAGTATCTAGTCTTCATTCTAGGCTTTTGATTGCTTTTGGATTTTGTTATTGCTGTTTGTCAGCATAAGGACCAGAGTTGTGCCAATTAAAGTCAGGGAAGCCATTATGGGAAATATGAAAAAAACAGAGAAACAGGCCAAACCTTAGGCTTACCAAAATCAAACTTGTGAGCTCAGTAATCGCAAAGGGCCATATGCATGTTTGATTGCAAATCTAAAATTGTGGAGTACAGAGCCAAATAATTTTAAGAAAACATGTCTTTGTCCCAAACACTATGGAGCTCAGTGTGTGTATGTATATATATATATTCCTATGAGGGAATGGGAAATATGGAGAGAGAGAAAGAGGAAGAAAGAGGGAGAGGGAGAGAGAGGCAGAGAGAGAGATTACTAGTTGTCCTTCAGTGGGCAGGGTATTTGCCTAGCTTTGCTGTGCTTTGGGCTGGTGTTCCTGCACCTTGGGGTACCTTTTTGTTTGTGCTGTCTTTAAGGCAAACAATAATTAAGGGATGCTTGGAGCTCAACACAGCTGAGATGGTTGATGAGAAACAGAGATAATGCATAGTAATGTTTAGTGTAAAGTCCGATACAGTACATTTTTATCCTTACTGGATGTACATACTCTGTTCAGAGTTAAATTGATATTGCACATTTACTGTGCATAAAATTGCCAGTAGTAGGGGGTTTGTTTTTAAGACTGGCAGAAAATGCAGCCTGCTGAGTGTATTATGTTTTTACTGTGTTGCTCCAACTCACTTTGAAAGTGTGGCTTATACAGTATGACTTCATATGTTTCAGGGCTCAGTGTAAGAAGATAATTACACATTTTGTTGACAATATTTTGGACACAGACAAAGGTTGTGCAAGGGCTTTGTACATTGAAATAGATAGAAAAGTGACTAGAGCTGTTAATAAAAACTTTTCATTCTACACAGTGCATCGTCTTGAGTTCTTGCCACAAGGAGGTCCAGGAAGTTCCTTGTCTGTGCTGTTGCAGGAATGCAAAAAGATTTCCCAGATACATATCAGAGCAACGAGGACAAAATGGGCGCCCCCTTCTTCATCCACAAGGGCAAATGTAAACCTGCTGTTAATACAGATGTGCTCTATGTCACATACAAACAGAGAGGACACATCTTCCACACTGATGACTAAGGGCGGTGACCCTGAGCCAAAGCAGTGCAGCACAACCAGAAAACAGGACGTGTCGGCAATCAAAGCAACCTGAGCAGGACCAACATCCTTTCTGCAGAGTCTCAGAATGTCAGTCTTGGGTGTCAGTCACAGGTATTGACCTGTGCACCCCCCCCCCCTTCCCCACCATTTTCTTTGTTTCAATCCCAGCTCATCAGTCACTTTCCTAGAGCTGAAAAAATCCTCTGGAAAGTGTGGTGCGCATCCTTTGCATATGCTCACAGACATATAACCTTACACTCACACTCACGGTTTCGCAAATCCTTACCGCCTCCGGAAAAATGGTACCTTAGTCTTTTTGCTCCAGTTTCATCATCCATGGGGGTGGGGTGTGAGTTCTGCTCTGAGTTCTGAGCTCTAGTCCGGGCCCCTGCAGCAGCCTATACGTTAGTCTCCAGGCCGTTCATGTCAATGGAGCAGTGGTCTTTGTCCTTCTCCATCCTCCTGTGCGATGATGACGGCTTCTTCCTTTCCACCGGGCGTACCCCCTCCTCCAGCTGGATGAGCCGGGCCACGTCGGGCGGGATTTGATCCAGTCTCCCACCGGCAGCTGGGGGCTGGTAGCATCCATTCTTCTGGTAGGTCATCATCTGCTGGATGCTGATCATGGGCTTCGTCTCACAGATAAGCGGAATCTACAGAGATAAATGGTAGGAGTGGGACAGGATGGGGTGGGAGCTTAGCTCTTACTTAACTTTTTATTAACGTTTTATTTTTTACAGTGAGGCACTGATGCAGTTATGGTACTATCAATTTTGTCTATGCATTTACAGTCAGGTTATCACGATGATGCACATCCATGCAAAGTGTCCTCCAAGCCTCTAGAGGAAGCAATGTCCTGGCTGCACTTCTAAGAAACTAGGGGTCTTGTAATCTGGGAAATTTGGGCGCTCACCTCTTCTCCCTCCTTCACAAAGTCTTTTCTGCAGATGTGCGCCATGATGCCTGTGGCCAGAGCGTCCCCCATCACGTTCACCATGGTCCTGAACCTGTCCCTACACCATGGGCACATGAGAAGAGCCTATGTCAGCCTGGTCGATGTCACCACAGATTCTCTATAGCAACCAAATGGTTGGTTCTTGCATTCCTTCAATCCTTCCTTATTCAGATATTGTCAGTGGTAAGGAGTAAGACGTTTCCTGTGCTCCATTATGGCTTGTGGATATTCACTATGAGGACTGCCCAAGGAAGAGATTCCATGGCCACTTTTGTAGTCCATGTTAGTTTATGACTATTTATAGGATCACACTGGTTTGGAGCTACCATTCTGGTTCTTCTGGAGAACTTGAGATTGTTGCTGAACAGTCCTCACCTGCACTACCTGGTCATGTGATTTCAGGTCATAGAAAAAGCACCTGAATACACACCCTCTAATTTAAGCCAATGAGACATTCAGGCATTTTGTGATGGTAGGAAAATAGATATCCACTCTGTCTTTGCATTATGGTAAATGGTAAATGGTAAATGGACTGCATTTATATAGCGCTTTTATCCAAAACGCTTTACAATTGATGCCTCTCATTCGCCAGAGCAGTTAGAGGTTAGGGGTTAGGTGTCTTGCTCAAGGACACTTCGACATGCCCAGGGCGGGGTTTGAACCGGCAACCCTCCGACTGCCAGACAATCGGTCTTACCTCCTGAGGTATATTATATAACAAATATTCAACTAATGAGGAAAACAGGCGATGAACCACCCTGAGCATTTACTTACAGTGCCCAATCCACGGCAATAATAAGAGTGATGTCATCAGTGGGCAATCCAACAGATGTTAACACAATCACCATGGTAACCAGGCCAGCCTGTGGAATTCCTGCCGCACCGATACTGGCTGCAGTGGCTGTGATGCTGTCAATAATACAAAAAAAATCTGTTACTGAGAGAATGAGAACTCAGGATTTATCAGATATCAGTCAATACACCCAGTTGCCTCAAAGTAACATTTTTACCGTGACTTGTCTGTATGGGTACACATAGGCACTTAGTGTGGGTGCCAGTTGAGGGCTCAGTGTGATTTCCCATGGATTTACTCCATGTAGATGCCAATTAGCTTCTCAGTGTGGGTGCCTGTGAGGTGTTCAAGCGCTGCACTGCCTGAGATAGGAAGGAGGCAAACATACGTATGGAGGGCCAATGCTAACAGTATCAAAAGAAAAAAATATTGAAAACATAATTCTGCCATTACAGAGAGAGGCATATACTATAAAAGGGGTCATGTGGGATTTAAACAGAGCGGTTACTGAACCGACCTTTCCATCTTCGACGATGCTTCGGCTAGATGTTATTACACACTTTTGTGTCCTTCCAGAGCCATATTTTTACATAACTGCTTTTATAAAAAACTTATAAAAGATACATTTTTGTCCTGGTGAAAGCCCATTACCACTCACATTATTGCATCTCAGGATGATGTCATGGCAGTTTACTGTTTAAAAAGCAGAATGATTGAGGTCACAAGATTTGAATTCAGGAAACATTTACTGGATGACTCTTTTGTTGGACAGAACAATATGCAGAGAAGCCTACTTTGAAGGTTAAATATCACATGAGGTAGCTTCCACTTCAAATCAGTCAATATTTAATCATGTTATTTGGCAGTTTCATGAAGAAACCTTAGAGAAGTTAGAACACATTCATCCATAGGTATTACAAGAGTGTATGTCAAATGCAACCCTGTAATTGTGGGCCACTAATTAGTCGACATTCATGGATTTTGTGTTAAACACAAACAAGAACAGCCAGAAAGAAAAACAGTCTGATTGCATGACTGTTTTGTTCAAGTGTAACTAATGATGCATTGTTTTAAAACTGCCTCTTCTCTAGCCCAATTGAATTTACATTCATGAGTAAAATTTGCCTGTCTCGAACATGAAAACAACCTCACAAAAGGAGCATGTTCAGGAAATGCTGCAGAAAAAACGTCTAGAATGAGATCTATTTTACTTTATTTCCTTATTAGTCATTTTCAAACAACTCTTATGCAACATATAATAAGACACCACTGACACAATTACAGTTACATTCAGTAATACACAGTATAAAGCAAAACTGTGAGTTAACATAAAGAAGGCTTTATATGACAAACAGACAAACTTTGTTATCCCAACCCTAGGGCAGTAGGCAACAATAAATAAGCGTAAACACCTAGTTAGACGGGGCACTATTGACATCTTTGAGTTTAACATTTCTTCTTCTTAAAAAGGTCTCTGACAACTGTGATTTTTTCTTTCAGCTGACATGATATCAGTTACAATACACTATATTACCTGGACACCCCTTTGTCTGGGGCTGTCCAGGCGCCTTAGTTCTAACGAAGGCAAATCTTAATGCTACAGCATACAGTCACATTCTAGACAATTCTGTGCTTCTCCAACATTTTGGGGAAGGCCCTTTCCTGTTTCATCATGACAATGCCCCCAGGCACACAGCAAGGTCCATATCGAAATGGTTTTGTTGAGAACAGTGTGGAAGAACTTGACTGGCCTGCACAGCCCTGACCTTGACCCCATCCAACACTTTTGGGATCAATTGGAAAGCCAACTGCGAACCAGGCCTAATCGCCATAATCAGTGCCCAACCTCACTAATGCTCTTCAGGCTGAATGGAAGCAAATCCCTGCAGCAATGCTCCATCATCTAGTACAAAGCCTTCCCAGAAGAGTGGAGGCTATTATAGCAGCAAAGGTTGGACTAACTCCATATTAATGCAGATAATTTTGGATGAGATGTTGGATGTCAACCATCCACATACTTTTGGCCATGTATTGTACATGGCTTTAGCTGTCCTGTTTACCTGATGGTGATGATTTGCCCAAAGTCCAGCTCATAGTTGTTGACCTGAGCGATGAAAATGGCGGCCACTGCCTCGTAGAGTGCCGTTCCGTCCATGTTGATGGTGGCGCCAACAGGCAGGACAAAGCGAATGATGCGTCGGTCAATGTGGTTGTTTTCCAGCAGGCACTTGAAGGTGATAGGCAGCGTGGCTGAGCTGCAGGCAAAAAACAACAGGGACGCCCAACCCCACATACACATAATGTTACCATGACAACCTTGACTAGTTCAATCACCTACTTTGTTACTGTACACATCAGAATTCTGATAAAACAAACTCAGCTGAATGTTGTATTATTCCAGATGTCCTTGATGAACAGTACATTCTGTGTTCATTCGTGAGCAGTTTTTGATAAAAATACCTGACCTGGCCTTCGGGCCCAATCCCCTTTATAAAATCTTCTTGAATATTGCACATTCTTCAGAATCTCACTGTTATCAAAATGTGGTAAAATAGGTGGCATGTATGTTTTCAATATATGTGCATGTATCAACAGTACTTGCAAATAGAATAGAATTTTACACTAATGTAAATATGGATCGCTCATTTAATTTTTTAAACTTGGCTTTGGTAAACAATGTTGATTAGTTCTTCTAATGTTTGTGTACTATGGTTGGATAATATTTGAAGTTTCAATGTTAGCAAAATTCTGCGTGACTCAGAACTCTGATTAACAGTTTACAAGTTTTGATGATTTAATTGATTTAATTTGATTAAAAAGACTTGAAAATAGCAAAACCATGATTTTTGACAAGAACTTTTCCTTCAGAATTGAGTTTGGGCTTAGATAGGTTTCTGGACAACAGTATACCTGAAGTTTAATACCTAGTATAAGTGTAAGTCTGATTGGTCATAGCTTCGGAGGAGGTTTTTTTTTTGTGTTTCTCAAAAAAAATAAATAAATAAATAAATAAAATAAAATTTAATGGTGGAAAATCCTATATGGCAGAAGTTATGGGTCTTTTGGGAATAATAATAATAATAATAATCATAATAATAATAATAATAATAATAATAATTTTTAAAAGTGGTGTGAGGGGGTGGGGCCAGTACCTGGAGGAGGTGGCCAATGAGATGAGTAGGGCTTGCAGGATGCCACGGATGTAGACAATAGGGCTCTTCTTGGTAATGAAGAAGTACATGGCAGGCAGGATGAAGAGGCCATGCAGCACCAGGCCCAGCACCACAGTGATGGCGTAGAACCCCAGCTTCTTCCCCATGGAGGAGGGGTCATCCATCTCCAGGATCTTCCCTGCTACCAGAAACACGATGCCGAAAGGGAAGTACCTAGGGTGGGACAAACAGGGGGATGAGCTACTGCAATCCTGAGCCATCAATAGTCCTCAGCTGGTTGTAATCACCACCAAATCTGAGCAAGCTCTAACCATCTTTGCAAGCTGCCTCCATGCTGTTTGCTAACGGCATACTCTCCCTTTAGCAGAAAATCTGCTGCCTCTTCCTCACTGGTGGGGTATCTATCTCTACTTGCCGCTTCACTTTGCACTACAAGAAGTTGTAACCAACTGCTGTGTTAAAAAAAGAAAAGAAAAAAGAAAAGAAAAAATAGAAATCTGTTCCATTGTCCACTGGCTTTTGTTCGAGACAGTCAGAAGGTGAAGTAGCACATTTGAATCTTCCACCAAAGCACAAGCCATAAACCATATACACTAATGGGTCATATTATCTTTAAGATGCAAATATGGACTTGCCTGTTTATGGTTCAAGGTTTGGCAACAGCAGCAGATTTGCTACAATAGTGTTAGCTTGCTGTAAGCATTAGCTGCACAGTGCAGCGATTATATATATTTTTAAAACTCACCAGATAACAATGGCAACGATCTTCAAGACAGCCTCATTCAAACTCTGGCAAAAGTTGACCATGGCAGTTCCATTTGGTCCCATCCTCCCAAGCATTATCCCTGAGAATATGGACATGGAGCAAACTTTTTTCAGCAAACTTACTGAGAGTTATACTCAGGTCAACTCATTGAGGTCAAAACGCTGCCAGCACTGCTATTGCCAGTGAAAGATTATCCTCTCTACTGCCAGCTCTATGCTGCTTTATTTTAGGGTGTATAATATGTGGAACAGAGAGTGTACTGGCAGCCACTCAAGAGGCATAACTAGTGACTTGGTAAAATAGAGGAACTTTCCACTGATAGTGAGTGAGCATCTAGGCCCCATCCCATAAGACAGCCCTACCCATGGTGGCGGAGAAGATGACGATGCCCAGGACATTCATGCCTTCACTGGTGCCTGGCAGTGTGCGGAAGATGACGTCAGGCGGTGGGGTCAGGTCCAGGGAAAAGTTCTGGATATCGGAGCCATTGTCATCCTGAATACCGTAGATGAAGACGCGCCGGGTGGTGGGCTCCGTAAGATCCTGGCTGACGGTGGGCTTGGGCGACTTCATGATGGGGATGCTCCTTGTCCGATACTGTGTGAAGAATGTTAGCAAGCACAGAATGACCTTGTTAGATGGAGTTGCAGTACATTGTAGGTCTACGGAGCTGGACTAGAAATTTAGAGGTTAAAGATTCAACTCCAAGTTGAATCTTATATCTTATTATATCTTATAGCAAGGCTATTCTAGCCTTGTCCAAGCTGCTTAACCTAAATTGCTTTGTGAAAAAATTGAGCTGGAAGGATGTCATTGAGAAATAATCTCACCTGTTGAAAAGTGGCTTGGACCAAATTAGCGGGAAACATATTGCTGGAAGAGAAGAAAAAAATATGACTTTCACAGGAACAACTATCATTCAATTTTTGATTTTTACAAGAATATGGCATACCTGTAGTTATACCCAACAAACCAGGACGTGTTTCACACATCATACCAGCAATTATACCCAGTTAGCCAGGATGTATATCATATAGTGTACCATATCATTCTGGATCATACCGTATGTCCACTGTTACACCCAGTAACAAAGATACAAAGTACTGCTTTACACAGTGTGCCATCACTTACATCCAGCTAACTAGGGTGTGGGTGAGTGATGAGATTCTTGGGGAATAGAATGCTGGTCCAAGGACATTACTTAATTGACAAAATGTCAGGCAAGGCAGATTGTCCTGCTACAATGCTCTTCTTTAAAAGACTTCAGACTTCAATTTAGGTTCATTTGAATTAACCTGAAAATTTTAATCTGAGAAAACCGGAAAAATATAAGTGTACCAAACTGAAGCAAAATCTTTGGTTTATCCAATGAAGCATTTTTTCCAGGTTATTCTCCGACAGTTCCCATGGACACAGCTCTGTAAGATAACCTGTGTAATGTAAGCACTCCGAAATTCTAAATTTAATAGGTACCTAAAGAATTCTGGAGCTATTTCACAGACTCCAATGAGCCTCAGATTTAGGGCTAAATTAATTGAAATGCATGTTTTAGTCACAGTTCAGGGGTTAATCCGGTCCCACATATAGGAATACCCCTCTGAGGTATTTAGTCCATTGCACAATTTGTTCATTAGTTTCACAATGTTTGTTTAGAGCAAATCCAGAATATGGCTCTGGCACCCCTTTTCATTGGCTACAGATGACCTTTTGGCTCTTTTGTATCCTGAGCTTGGGTGTCAAGGAAACACTCTGCAGTAATGTCCAATTAGCTGGCAGCTTGATCGCACCTCCCCTTGCAATGGTGTTCAGTCAGGGGAGGGAATAGGAGCTTGCTCGTGCCATACATTTCAGGAGCAGGTGGGGGGAGGAAAGCAAGTCGTAACCAAAGCAAGCACCTTATCTGTGCTTTATAATTTGGCCTTTGACATAAGTGGTTACAGCAGTTAAGCCTCATTAACCTGTCTACCCAGCTGGGCAAAGCATTACGTTGAGGAGACACCAGAGAGCACGAGCCAAAATCAACAGCACACACACACACACACACACAATCCCAAACTTGCACGTGGATGCCTGCACGCACCTCTGCCACTCCTCTTCAGGTAGAAGGACAGTGAATAATAATATTCGGCACTTTTTAAAACTTGGCAAAGGAAAAGAGAAATATTTGCGCGATGTGGTTAGATAATTTTGCAGTCCTGCATCCGGGTACAACTTGCTTTCCTCTTTTAAAGCAAGGTCTTCAAATTTATTAACTTAGATTTAAAAGTTCATAAAAATATAAAAATGTGTAACACCCTCGATATGGGCATCTGCTTAAAAATAATTAAATAATAAAAATACTGTTTCCAGCCCAAACTCCAAGCAACATAAACTGAATTAAAGGTTGTGTTTTAAATATTGCTGGTATAATTGTAAGCACTTGGTAGAATTTCATCCTAACAGCGTGTATAATAAAGGAAAATGTTACATAGGATATTGTTTTTTTCCTGCTTACATTCAGAGAGCTGTCTGAAACAATAATACTACAAGAATACTAAAGCCCTAAAAAGATATTTTAACATTTAAAAAAAAAATGTTATATGCACTGTTTGTAAGATTTAAAAACAGCAAGCTAATAACACAGCCTAGAACTCTGACCTCAATGCTCCTAATTAAATCTGGGGATATAACACGCACAATGAAAGGAGGACCCAATGGAGATTTACTGTCAATCCTGAGCCCAGCTGCGCACAGGGGGAAAAGAACACAGCAACAGTGGGCGTGTGGCCCCTCACCTTGCCTGCACTTCCAGCTCACTGGCTGATGGTCCATTGCTGATTGTGGAACAGAGAGCAGAATGCAGACAGAAGATTGCTTTTTGTAAAGCAATGATCCTGCGAGCGTGACCATTTTTCAGGGGCCCCTATCTTTGTATGGGCGACCACATTTTGTTTGCTATACTGAACAACAAGGACAGTGACCAGCAGTTTGCTCCGTTATTATCAGGTCAACCTTCGTAGTTCTTTGCTCCAGGTTCAGAGTAGCACTTCCTGCTCCAGTGGACAGCGCCCACTCAAAAATAATTCACTTGATAATGCAGGAATGTTTATAAGACTGGAATAGTTGTTGGGTTTTGAGAAGAACATATTGATCATTAAAATGAAATTTTTTCATGTTGAATCTTGTTCAGCTTGACACAAGCCTGGACTAAATCATATAAAAGAAATATGATGACATAAAAATTCTAGCACTGAAACAAAGAAAGTGACAAAGCAAAAATGTACATATCAAACTGTGTGAAGAAAAGAACAGTCATTGGGAAGCATAGTACTGGAGTCTTGACCTATGTGCTGTTGAATGTACCCTACTGACCCACTGAGACCAAAAGATACTTCCTCCTCCCCTAGCAGGGGCTAATTCGAGGGAACTCACGCCTGTCCCTTGCACGCTAATGCACACTAAGCTAATGAACTTAGCTTATTTGCAGGTATTATGCACAGGCTTTGTTGAAACTTGTTAGAGGTACACTCTGTGAGACAGCAGTCATGGAATGTGGGTATATTTCATTTTCCAGCCGCACCCTCCAAAGACCACAGTGTGATACAGTGATAGATTCAATCCAACAAACATTAAACCCTTAAAGCCCAATGGCAAAGAAATTCACCAAGCTATAACCCATATACCATTTTGAAGTGTGGACTCTTCGCAGAGAAAACTACTACTAATAAGAAGACAGTTCCCACTCCCAAAGGTGGGCTGAAATTGAGACCTCAGGTTGATGATTACAATATTTTATCATCCAAAAAAGAACAAAACAAATGACTGTTAATCCTTCTCTACTGGGATTTATGCATACAAATTACCCCCTGAGCCAAAACAAATGAATTCACTCTTTGTACATAGGCTAGGAAAAGTTGATGTATTATTTTCCATCGAGCTGAATTAAAATGAGAATTTCTGTAAACGTAAATACAATTTCATACACAAAAAGTGGCTTCTCTAAATAAGCAACTTCTTACTTTAAGAAGAGTGAAAAAATGATCTCAAACAGATATTCCAGCGCTTGGTAAATCACCTGAAAGCCATCCCCTTCCTGGAAAAATCAACCCACTCTATGATCTACCCATCATGACTCTAGCCCTTGCTGGAAACCCTGTTATATATTTGTAACCCGTGTAGAAACTGGTTAAAGTTGGTTAGGAACGCACAGGGTTAAATTCTGGTCCCCAATGTGTTTTTTTTTTTCATAATCAGAGTGAAGTTCGGATGTCGCTGTCTCGTTTCCATCCGGGGAAGACTTAAATTTAAATACTGGTTAAGAATTTGTTTTTTTACCTCTGCGGGTACAAAGTCCCGTGAGGCAGGTGTTACATATTGTAGTCATCTGACAGCCTTATATTCTTAGAGATAATTTCTGTAGCTTTAGTTTATGGTGAAATTAGTTCATGGCTTCTAAAATGATCGTTGAGATATTCTATTGCATTACCAGCAACTTGCAGAAGGGAAGTTTGCAGAACACGTGAAGTCCAGCTTTGCACAGACACCATCTATTTTTTTATAAGGGCTTTCTTCATCAGTGTATGCCTACAAAAGCCAAATGGCAAGCAAGTATAAGAGGAAGACTCAGAAGGAAGTATTGAAGAAATTAGAGAGTGACAGGAGCGACGGTGGCAGATTTTCTACTTGGTAGAAGCAGCAGGGTAGGAAGACGACTTGGATCCTCCTTAGGACTTGTGACTCTAAACTGTTCATATTAGCTGTTCACGTATTTTACAATTAGTTGTGTAATATAATTTAATTTGTATTAGTATTTCAGTCATCTTCTAGGTTTTAGGCTCACAAAGTAGGTCATTATTGCAGTTATGCTCAGTTTGTTTATTTGGCTTCTGTATGCGCCAGCCATAAATAGGTGCTTTATGGAGCTAATGTGTGTGATGAAGATAAATCACTGCAATAGCGATAAAGGACTCTATTATCGTAAATTGTTTGTGATTTGATGATGTCACCTTGTTGTGACCTCCATGACGCAGTGAGCTATGCCAATGGGAGCGATCTCCTGGCAGGTTTTTGCCATACTGGACAGGTCTAAGGTGAGAGGTCAGACTACACACAGTCCAATCAACTGTGGAGATCACTGCCTACTGACATAGGCATACTGTGTGTGCGTGTGTGTGTGTGAGCATGCGCGTGTGCACATGCACGTGCATGTCCCTGCATGTGACAACAAGACAAGACAAGTTGCAGTTAGAGAAAGACATGAACTGCCTCACTTCGCACTTCCCTGTGAAATCACTTTTATCACCCCTTCAATGTATCACCCTTGATAGAATTAGCTTCTGGAAGTGGAAGATGGCTGAGAAAAAAGATATTCACTTGTTCCAATTTGGAGAGGATTCTGCCATTTGGAGAGGTTTTGGGGTCACTTGGGCCCACCTTCGGTGAAACACATTAAATTTCACTGCTTTGTCAGTTGACTCCAAATTTTTTTCTTGGTGTTGTAGACGTCCTAGGGTACAATTGGAAAAAGAAATCTGGTTTTGTCCAACATCAGAAAAAAGTTATATCTACTGATAACCGAAGAATTAACCATTCAATTGTTATTGGGTTACAGTATTCCATACAATTAGTTAATAACTTGGCACATGTTTGGTGGTATTCTGACGTGTTGAATGATGATTAAGAAGTTCAAGTTTTTAGCAAATGCCATACACAAAGTCATGTAGCGTAGTGCATGTGTATGTAATCAAATAAAACCAACCAAACAAAATTAATTACCTTCTTAATTTGTTTTTATTAGATTACCAGAATGCTAGAAAGTTGCAATGATATTCTTTTCTTACTGTTTGATATCATGAGCACACTCTTTTTGCTCCAAAATATTATTCATTTACCAAATTACCCGATGAAAGCACCATGTGCTGAAATGTTGCTGAAGGCTTGGTGAGTAAAATAATTTCTGGAGCAAAAAGAGACTTTCTTTTTCTCGTTAATAATTTGACCGCCGTCAGTCAGCACCTTCTGAAGTCACTGGGTGTGTGCCTTCTCATTTTACATTTGCCTCTGCTTGATATATTCATTGGGCTATGGAGAACAGGAAACTTAATTTAGCACGCTTGAAAAACTACGACCCAAACTGAGCATTCAGCATGAAAAAGCAATAATTTTACAGAGCTGCCTGACCAATAAATCACAAGCCTGGCAAGATTCACTGGCATTCACTGGCAAGAAACTTTTTTCCATTGCTGTATCTCAGTACAGAAAGAAAAGTAGTCTCTTTGGAGAAAAGCCACCAGAGTAACCCATAGGATCTGAATAAATTGCATATGTCCTGAACAGCGTAAGTGCATTTGATTGAATCTGGCCCGGTGTGTAAAATCACTGTCAGAGTGATTACCATGGAAAATAATGCACACTGTTTTTGCCACTGTATGTGAATATAAAGTCTGTCTATTCTAGTGTATAAATTAAGAACTTGATATTGTATACCACTGTATTGTACGAGGGGGGGGGGGGGGGGCTGTACAGTACACCACAGTGTGAGAAGTTCATTTTGCCTCTTGTGTGACTGCGCAGAGCATCAACCTGCCCACGACTGATGGGGATGAAGAGCAATACTCCTCACAGACTGTACCAGCCCGAACCAAACTGCGGGAACTAGGGAATAGGCTTGCCAATAATAAGCCCTTGACTGGCCACCAGCTTTCCCTTGACAACAGCTGGTGAGCAAAACAAGGGACAGGGACTATAAGCCATCTTGCACGTTATGCAATTTTCCCCATTAAAACCCTGTTGTATTCAAATCCTGAGACCTGATTGGTGGAAGCAGAATGGCATAGAGGATGCATGACACAAAAAGGTGTACAGAAAGCATGTGAAAAATAGTGCACTCCTTTATTCCATTCCCATCTTAGAAATAGAATAATGCAAATTTAGCACTTTTTTGTACATACAGACACTACGTGTACATTTTAAGCATGTCGCATAACTAATGCATCACTAATGCAAAATGATATACATAGAACAATTTACATGCATTATCTCTATATTAAATACTCCAGCAGTGAGGATACAAGCACTAGCTCTCCCCCAAAGCTCAAGCTTCCAGAAGTTCCTTCTACCCGAGATGGAGGAGTATGCTTTTTGCACAGCTGCCAGAGCCTGACCAACCAGGGGAGGCGCTCTTGTGTGATGAGATGGGAAATACCCTGCAGATTGCCGTATCAATTATGCTTGACTATTGAGGGCTGGTGGCCACACTCAGCAACAGCACAACAGGAATTAGTTTCAAGACTGAAGGGTGAATCGCTACACTAATACTGATGTTTGAGACCCACCAATCAAATGACCAACACTTTCATCTTCTGCATGGCACCCAGGACAGTAAATGCGCAGACAAACTTTAAAAAAAGCTTTCATTTTTTGTTGGTAGGTGAGTTTACTGATCACAGAAAAGGCATTTGCCAAACTGTGTTTGCAAAAAGACAAAACAAGCACAACTAAAGCAACTAAAGCAAATGCTATGGCTTAAAGTTCTACCACTGAAACAAAGTGAAGGCATTTACTTGACCTACAATTACTTGCAATATCTTGTAGTAGAATTAAGAATTAAGAATTAAGCAATAGAACCAAATTTAACCATGTGAAGAGCAAAACCAAACATTCGCTAAGCATAATCCTAGAGTTCTGACCCACATACTGGTGAACCTGCCCTACTGACCCACTGAGACAAAAGATCATGTCCCCCAGCCTTGGCAGGGGCTAATTTAGTGGGACTCACCCCTGTCCCTTGCATGCTAATTAGCTTAGCTTATTTGAAGAGGCACTATATACAGACTTGGTTGAAAATTGTTACAGCTAACGGTGCTTTAGACCCACAAGCACTGCCGATCACTGCCAAACTGTTTTTTAAATTCTTCTTTTTAAAATTTGCATGTTCTCTATTACTATGTTGTGCACAACAAACACTTTCTGTCATGAATCAACTTAACTTAAGCAGATGTTGATTGCAAATCTTGGCCCAAATTAAGATTTGGTCTTAAGCTCTCTGTAATGTCTGTGGAAACCCTTTCTGGATACCACCAGAGCTCAGGGGTGTCAGAGTCCAGACCTGCAGGCAGCAATGTCTGAAAGCTTTAGGTGAGATTAGGTCACTGATTGGCTAAAAAAGGCCATGTACCTTTTACCGAAAGTGTAAACTGGAAAAACCTGCAGACACTTCGGCCCTCCAGGACTTGACCTTGATACCCCATGCCATAGCCAATCTGCTGCCCTGCAGGGCTGCAAGTCACAGTAATTGCTAGCAGTTTGGTTTCATTGTCAGACTGTGAGGTTCCTGCACACGATGGAACCCAGCATCTCCGCAGCACAAGCCAGCAGGCAGGCTCGAGCACCGTCTTTGTGAAAGGCGTATAGCTGCCAGAGCATGAGGGTGTTTGAGGTCACATGGGAGGCTCAATGATGAGGCTACGTCTTGGACGCTCCGATGCTTCTGACGTGTAAAAGGGGCGGGGCTTACCGAATGAGGTCGAGCAGGGCGTCAGCCGAGCTCATGATTGGCTTGCTGCTGTCCTCCGAGTCCTCTTTCTGCGCAGCTCCGCCTGGGTGGATGATGGACACCATCACGATGCCCACCACCACCGCCACAAAGGTGGTCCACAGGTAGTATGAGATGGTCATGATGCCCAGCCGGCTCGAGCACTTGGCATCCAGAGCAGCTAGCCCCGACATCAAACTGCAAATAAATGCCAGAAACACTTTGGTCAGGTCGTATTTATACAACTATGTATGTCAATTTATGCCGTCAGCAGTGTTTTCAGAAAGCATTGTCAACACACACTGTACCTGACCCCTTATAAGTTTCTACTTATTAATTAGTTTACTTTTTGTGGCGTAGTAGTACAGTATTTACAGAGCTGGTAGTGAAAATGTAATAATTATGTGTGATGCCTCAAAAATAAATGTTTAAAATGAAAGGTTATGATCAGCAACATCATCATCATAACACATCTGGGACCTCACAGTGCATCAAATAGACAATTAAGATGTCACAATAAAAAATGAGTAAGATAAAATAGGTGTCTCTCACAATGGACATTTGAATTGTGGAATATATACCAGCAACAGACAGAAGCCTTTCGAAGACCAAATATTGATTCTGTACATGACCCAGTGCGAGAAAAGAGATAGGTCTCGAGGCATGGCTGTTTACCATCTGCCTGGAGGACACAGGAAATAGGAAATGTCACACTGACCTCAATCCAATCAGTGGTCTCAATCCAATCAACACTCCTCCGTAGCCTGTTCATTGCAGTGTACGCTAAATTCAATGAACTGTGTTTGTGAAATCGCCATTAAAAACGAGTGTTTATCAGAATTCAGCAAGCACCAAAATAAACTTTGACCCTGTTTGTCAAGAAATAAAAATTTTTGTTTGCAAAAATGGGTTTGCAAAGAGAAAAACATTTTTCTATAAATAGTAGAACAGACAAAGGACTGGACTGACTGCGTGCACTCCAAAGACACCAGATACAAAAGGCAGCAGAGAAAGCTTGGCTGTATGAAAGGCCATAATTTCCAGGGGAAATTACAGGTGAACACGACTCACAAGGCAAACTTTAACATTAAAAAAAACATTATGGGCGTTAGCGTTTGCTTTTGAGAGTGAATTTCCAACGGCAAGAGAGGTTACTTCGGTCTCTTGCTACTTTACCCACAAAACATTTGGCCAACCACCAAGCATTTCAAAAAACAAAGAAACCAAAGTGGCCTGGGACCCTGACCGGCCTGAGATTTTCTCCCAGTGGTGCCTACATACCCAAGCACTCATCTGATTGTCACGCTGTACACATGTCCTGATCTCTGAAAGTGAGCTCTGTGGGTAATCTCCCCACAGCCAGTTATGATACAGTGCTGGGATTTGGCATTCATTAAGAAAACATCCACTCCTTATTTAATCTGGCTTCCACCAATTCCAGTGCTTCAGCATATGGCCTGTCATAGCCAGTCAGTCAATGGCAGCCGGCCCCTACCACTTCAGCACATCTCAAATGCATATAAAGCATTCACCTCTTGCATCTCCATAAGGACAACATAGATAATAAGAGAAAATTGCAATATCTAAGGTGCTACCAAATTACATAATCTAAAAACAGTTTTTAAATCCCATGCTGTTACTGTTGAATGATCTTTTGTGGCATTTGAACATGATCGAATCAGGTATAAAACACATAAAAGCATGACATAGGCTACAATAGTCTGATTAATTACTCCTTGTGGCATAAAACGTAATAACTCTTCCTTCACGGCCATGAATGGCCCTGGAGAATTTTACATTGTGTGATTTACAATGTACGTGGCATAAAATTAACACTGTAATACAAAGAAACAAAATGATTAAATGGGACAATCCTGAAACAATATCAAGATCAAGGTACATTTTCTGCATTTGACTGATATAAAGAAAATTTTGTTATACAAATCTGTCACACATTTCAGATAGCAATAGGGTCCATCACAACACAATTACTGGCAACAAATGATGCAAGCCTTTTTGTTATTGTTATTTGCTAATTCGGTGCTTCAATGCAGAGAGAATGGCTCAATGAAAAGTAACCAAGCAGTGCAAATACTGCACATACAGAGCTGTGAAAAGCATTTGTCCCCTTCCTGATTTCCTCTATTATTGCATATTTGTCTCGCAGGATGGTTTCTGATCTTTAGACAAAATGTAATATTATACAATGGGAAATTAAGTGGTGTTGATGACTTTTGATGACTTCATTAAATAAATGAAATAATAATTTTAAAAATGTGTTTTTTGTTTACTCAGGTTTTCTTTGTCAAATATTACAAATGGGAAAGGCGGCAAATACTTTTTCACGGCACGGTACTAAGCTATAATTAATGTGCATGGGGAAATATATCACATCAATTGTGTGATTACTCCGAATTAAGCATTAAAATTAATTGTGATAAATTACCTTTTAATTTCCATAAATTCCCATAATTTTTGAGCAAGAAAATTGGGCACAACATTAAGAACAGGCACATTATGCAAACAAAAATTGACCTCCTGCAAATATTTGGCTGTGTAACTGAATGAAATGCATAATACATGCTCTGTAGCCTCAGGTTGGACTGCCTAAAAACAGGCTCCATCCTCCATGCAAGACAGATGTGGTGTATTAACTAAATACAGGATCCGTTCTCTATCCCCAGTGGTGCTCTGAGCTCTCTGTCACCATGGCTTCTTCACAGGGATCAGAAGGCCAGTGCCTGTGGTAGCAAGGAGGTCATTGCAGCTTAGCGGAATTACAGCCTGATCTTCAGTCAAACATACGCACAGCAGACTTCACACCACTTATCACATGAGTCACCAAAGAGCCCAGGCCCAGACAGGAATGCTTTCTGTGGAAGCCTGAGAGAGAATCTCGGTACAGACCCAGAACTTTCTCAGTGGACAACCGACAGGGAGTCCTAGCCCAGACAGGAACTTCCTGTAGATTCCTCAGAGACCGCCTGGTAATGTAAACAAGTAGTAAACAGGTAGCGGTCAAAGGGTTGGATGACACCTCAGCAATTATACTGTGTAGTCTGTAAGTATGTGAACGGAACTGGTTATTTTGTTCTGTACTCAAACACACTGAATTTGAAATGAAATGAATATGAGGTCCTATTTGAGTCAGTGAATCTGCAGCAGAAGTGGTTCTCTCTCAGTTCACTGTTTGTTAATGTAAACTTTTAGAGGGGAAAAAAAAACAAACAACAGACGAGCTGGAAAAGCATGTTCAGATCATCCAGTCAAATCACTAAGCAATGATTTGTTCCAGGCTGTTTGATGGCAGGTTGAATATGCAAAACTTTTCTGTGAGCCGCATACTCTGAGCTCTACTTCCTATCAGATCTGCAGTTTGAGTAAACCTCGCAGTTTGCACTCTCCATGAGTGCCAGAACCCCATCCACATTCACCCCCACCAACTGCACCAAAACATCACGTCCACCAGCCGAGCCAGAGCATCACCTTCCCCAGCACAACATCAACATTTGATCGATTTGATGGATGTGCTGTCAAGTTGAATGTTATATGTAGCAAATTTGGCAAAAAAGCGGAGTATACTGAAGAGGTGGAATAATTTGAATGGTTGAATTTGTTGAATAGTTTGTACATGTTCATTTGGATAGGATGCGACTACTTCCTGCTGCAGTGTTACAAGCTTTAAGTGTTAATTAGCTCAATTCTGTACTTTTAGTTGTATATCCGTATTGTTACGGCTGGCTCGACTGGCCGCAACAAACAAAGTCCAGATGCATCTAAAACACGACAGAAACTGATCTAAAAACAAACCCAGACATGTATTAATCTAAATAACAAACAAAAACACACAAAGTTCACAAAACAAAAGCTCTCCACACAAATCACAAACCCCAAAAGAAAACCTCCACAAATCACAAGACCCAAAAGAAAATCTCCCCTGCCTCATACTACTGGGCTTATATATTGGGCCATAGGCAGGTGGAGGCAATCAGCCAATTAGGTAATTAAGCAACTACCTCCACCTGCACTACCCAGGCAAGCAGAGGCAGGGGACGTAACACCCCCACCCTTAAGACAAAAAAAAGACAAACTAAAAGGTCTTTTTTTTTTTTTCTTCAAATTACTATACAAAACAAAAAAAATAAATACCAAATGTCCACAAATTGTCCAGAGGAATCTGCCACCGTAGGGAAGTGTGTGTCTGCGCGCAGCCTCCTCGCCGCCGCAGGGACCTGTGTGTCTGCGCGCGTCGTCCTCGACGCCGCAGGGACCTGTGTGTCTGCGCGCGTCGTCCTCGACGCCGCAGGGACCTGTGTGTCTGCGCGCGTCGCACTCGACGCCGCAGGGACCTGTGTGTCTGCGCGCGTCGCACTCGACGCCGCAGGGACCTGTGTGTCTGCGCGCGTCGCACTCGACGCCGCAGGGACCTGTGTGTCTGCGCGCGTCGCACTCGACGCCGCAGGGACCTGTGTGTCTGCGCGCGTCGCACTCGACGCCGCAGGGAAGTGTGTGTCTGCGCGCGTCGTCCTCGACGCCGCAGGGAAGTGTGTGTCTGCGCCCATCGTCCTCGACGCCGCAGGGAAGTGTGTGTCTGCGCGCGTCGTCCTCGACGCCGCAGGGAAGTGTGTGTCTGCGCGCGTCGTCCTCGACGCCGCAGGGAAGTGTGTGTCTGCGCGCGTCGTCCTCGACGCCGCAGGGAACTGTGTCTGCGCGCAGCCTCCTCGCCGCCGCAGGGAAGTGTGATGGCAGATCCCGGACGAGCCCCCATTTTGTTACGGCTGGCTCGACTGGCCGCAACAAACAAAGTCCGGATGGATCACAACACGACAGAAACTGATCTAAAAACAAACCCAGACATGTATTAATCTAAATAACAAACAAAAACACACAAAGTTCACAAAACAAAAGCTCTCCACACAAATCACAAACCCCAAAAGAAAACCTCCACAAATCACAAGACCCAAAAGAAAATCTCCCCTGCCTCATACTACTGGGCTTATATATTGGGCCATAGGCAGGTGGAGGCAATCAGCCAATTAGGTAATTAAGCAACTACCTCCACCTGCACTACCCAGGCAAGCAGAGGCAGGGGACGTAACACGTATTTATGTACTTAGCATTATAAGTTGCATAAGAGCATCGGCTAAATGATTATAATGTAAGTGAATGTAAGCGCTGTGTGCATCTGGAGCTCTCTTCTCTGATTAAAGTGCTATTAAGGCTTGTCAAAGCTGAAAAGGAATTCAAATTCATGTATTCTGATGGCATTCAATCTTTACTGATATTATGGCAATGTTTTCCAATACACATGTTTTCAAAATGTACTGTACGGTATGTAACTTCATTTCAGACAAAATGTGCGCACCACTCAGTTCAGAAGGGTGGGTTTCTGAGAAGCGTAACATATTATTTTCAGGACAGCAGCATACACGCTGTGTCACTTGTACATACTGTGCTATACTAGAGTTGCTATATGTCTACCAGGTCTCCCTGATGGTGAAATGAGCTTACCTCAGTAATCAGTGCAGAATAGGTGCTGCACTGGCCATTTTCCTACACAGACTGACTGACCTCTTTCGACTGCACCTCGACTCCTCCATCCCAAGCCCTAAAACCTGATTATGTGTAAATTATTTTCCTGCTTTCTTGTTTTGTTTTTGTTTGTATAAAGGACTTTCGTGTTCAGTAGGGCAGTTGAGTCGACACTTCTTGTTCTTGTTGCATCTTTTGGGACAATACTTTCCCCCTCAAGGGAATTACTGGACTTCAATCTTTGCACTTGTGCTTGCATTGTAAGCTTCCCAAGGTAAGAGAGTCTGTTAACTGGCATAATGAAATGTAATGTAAAACCCCCCAAAGCATTTGACAGAAGTTTAAAAAGCAGATTTACTATTTTCAGGTAGAGGGAAGCCCTGGTGCAGAAATGAACTGAACCGATAATAGTGCCTGAATCCTTCACTGCAAATGCTCAGGGAGAACAGGCTGACATGCAGATGTGCTTAGCGTCCCTCGCTAAGCAGCCTGCTAGCATATGGCCATCTTCCCCTGGTCTTCTGTCAAATTACTTCTCTGCTTGCTGGTCTGTTGCCTGCCTGCTGGACCTCATCCAGTCTCCCTTCTTCCACAATCCCACAATTCCACAATCCCAACCTGCTTTCCCTCCTTAAATACTTTCTCACCTCTTTGTGGTTTCCTGTATGCATCATCTGAAAAAATAGATAAATAAACAATTCTTCTGCCTTCTGTTTTGCAAAACACTGACCTTTCTTTACTTTTTTATCTCTAAAACTTCTTACACATTTATGAAAGGTTAAATATAGGCTGCTCTCTGAGGACACCCTATCCAGTCTGGTCTCAAGACTGGAAACCAGCATACCTGTGTACAATCTTCCTTTTCAACAACACTGCAAAAACATTGGAAAACACTAAATTCCTCTGTCTAAGCCAGTGGGATTGAGATCGTCAGCCTCAAACAGGTTTTCTCAGCTACTTTCCATTCTCACATTCATTTAAATTCATTCATTATGTTTATCCGGAAGACCATTTTTCCAGAGTAATTGACTAATTAAATAGTCGCACTCTGTAGAAAAACAAAATTAAAGCTTAGAGCTAGTAATAGTATAGTAAAAAAAAAACACTAGCCTGTGAGTGATAAATAGTGAATAGTGTCCTTATTTACATGCACTCAGCTAAAATGACAAATTAGCTCTTGTTCTGTGCTCACCTCCTAATATTCTCTTTTTATGCAAAATCATGCAGATCTATTATTTTTGCTTCAGGCCTTTTCACCAGTTCCTGTGTACTTTTATTGCCACTGTTTCCTACTATTGTTATGTTCAAGAAACTCAACTCTCAACTTCTTGTCTTTCTCCTGTTCCTTTCTGGTCTGCCCATTACCACACATTTTTCTCAGAGCTCTGCACAGAAGTCAACCCATTATCTTAACCTGCTCAAATACACAGAACATTTTCCCAAAGCTTCAAATAATATTCAATTATTAAATTAAATTTATATTAAAACTATAGACCCAGTGGTCATATCATGAGAACTGAAGTTTAAAGGTTGCAGAATTGTTCATCAAATATAGTCTAGATTATTTTTGTGATTTTTGTTTGTTAAAGCATATCTCTTGTAGTCAACACCAGTCATTTGTTGATGAAGCTAAATTCAAGACACATTCCCCAGACTGCAGTCAAGCTCTTTGTAAAATCTGAAGATGATTCAACAAAGAATTAATTAACTAGAAGGACTTTAGTGGATGGAGACAGGCTGTACCCTAAGTAGGTGCATGATGTCATCACAGTACAAAGAAAGCCAGGGGGTAACTCATGGTAGTCTCCAAAATATTAGCCAAAAAACAAATAAAAATCTATAAAAGCATTTGTATTCTTATTAACTGTTACAGCAGAGCTGGTTTATAAATGAATGAACACAGACCTATTGATTTAATCAGAACTATTTGTTTGCTGTACAACACCTCTTGCAGTGTGCACTGTTGGAAATCTTTGATGGAGGCCTTCAGAAATATTACAATAAAAAACCTCTGATGGCCGTAAATAAAACTGTCTTGAAAAATATGAAAAGTCAACAAATGAAACCAATAAAATACAGTGATTTTTAATAAAATAACGTGCACATTCCTGGGGCTGATTGGTCAGGGCTAACAAATTCCTCAGGTTGATTGGACAGGGCAAGCACGTTGCTTCTGTAGATTGGACAGCTGCAGATACAAGATAAGTCCTGTTTCAGACACAGAGGATGGGGCTACAGTTTGATATCAACTCAGTCACTGCATCATCAATTCTCAGCCACTGTGACCTCAATCCGAGTTGTTGTATACCAACAGGCCCGTTTAGCTGTCAGGAAAAAGAGTTCTGAGCCAAAGCAATTACGCTAAAACACACCGCGAGTGTTCACTGCATGCTCTGCAGCATCCTAGCTTTGCATGTCAGAGTAGAACATGAGAAACCCATCCAAGTTTACCAGGAAAACCAAGAAAATTAACAGCACGAGGAAAGAAAAATACTGTATTTTTGTTTGGTGTGTATAACTGAGTTTGTGAGCTCTAGTTTTGTGCAAACTTCCATTAGACTGCTTAATTCAGTATTTTGTGCACTGGATGAATCAGATCAGCAAGCTTGTATTTACATATTATTATTATTATTATTATTATTATTATTATTATTATTATTATTATTATTCTTATTATAACATTATATTCCGTTTAATTCTGTTGGCACGTACCTATGACTACACAGGTCATGAGGCAGAATAAATAGTTTTATTTAAATAGGAGGTATACAGGCAATGTGTCTTCAACTGGTGCAAGAGTCAATTGGAAGGGTAGTAATCTGAATGGGTAAAAGCAGGGTAGATGCACAAGTGAGTGTATCCATTTAGGAGAAGCCCCTATACAAAATCCTCCACCATGTAATCAATACTGAGGCAGGGAGGGAGAACAAGCTAGTTTCCTTTCCTTGATCAAACAGCAGCTTCGCAGGTCACATCAAAGTGGTACCTGCCACTGTACACTGTCACTAGTTTCTGAGTTCTGGCGTCCTTTGATCTTGTGAAAAGAAAAATACAGTGCGATGCGCCGAGGCAAAGAATAAAAATCCATTAACGTTCTTACATGGAAATCTGTGAACGTGCAACCTGCTGAGCCATATATAATAGTATCACAGGCAAGTATGCTATCTAATGATCATTTAGAGGCATGTCAATGCTAGCAGTGCGGCAGCCATGGAGCATTCCATAACTGCCCCTTCAATCAACAGGAGGACTCCATAGGAACAATATGACATCATGGTGTTCTGATTTCTGATTTCAGTTGCATTGGCCAGCAACCCCGACAGGTATGCTGCAAAACTGGAATTAAAGATTAAATGAGAATAAAAAAGGCCCAGACAAACCATTGTAATAATATGAAAGATGACAAGATTATCAAAGAGGTAACCAATTTGCCTGAATAAAAACTGAATATAAACAGTGCATCTGCATCAGAATTGGCTGAACAACTAGAACACTAAATCCTGTTTGGGGTTGTCATGTCATCCAAGGTGTCCATGCCAGTTTCAGTCCATCTGAAGCACTGTTTCGATGATGTATATACACAGTGCAATCCCTGGACACTGACTCTGGCTCTGTACTCCAGCACATTGGATTAGAAATTAAACACCAAATACGAGGTTAAACTGCAGAATGTCAGGTTATTTACATGCACTATGGGTAAATCATGTAGGAATTTCAATCATTTTATACATAGTTTTCCCTTTTTGGGAACTACGAGTATCTGGAAAAATTATCATAATGATAAATAAAGTTGTTGTATTTAGTCCTTGGTTGCAGATCCTTTTCTAAAGTTTTTTTTCTTCTTATTTCTCAGCCTCATAGCTTTTTTCCCCTTGTTTTTCTTGATTTTCATTTGCACTATTCTGATCCTCATGTAGGCAAATGCCAATGGACTCCAAAGGCAATTAAAAGCCTTGAATCAAGACTAGATATGGAAAGCTCTCTTACACATGCACTAAGGAAGTAACTATACACACCTGACTAATCACAAACACCTGTGAAGCCATTTGTCCCAAACATTATGGTGCCATGAAATGGCAGGCTATGTATAAAAAGTGCCATCGTTTTTACCCTTTAATAAAAGCTGGGAATCTGCACTTTCACTTCATGTAGATTGTTTGATTACAAATCTAACATTGTGAGCCAGCATACAGAGCCAGTTCAAGAAAAAATATGTCTTTGTCATAAAACACTATGGAGCTAATTGCATTTACAAAGAGCCATTATTTATTGAAATTAATTTTACAAAATAATTTACGGCAAGCAGTAATTGCAAAGAAATCACACAGAAAGAAAATAATATGGCCTTGCAAAATCAAAAGTGCATACCCCCTCCCCTCTCAGCCCTTGAAGTGATTGTCTTTTCTTGAAAGCATGAACACAGAGTGCTACAGTAAGTGCCACTACACAGATTAATCACTTTACAAGAGTGGGCACTGTCAGACCATCGGATGTTTATTTAGTTTGATAATGTTATCACATAAGTTGTACGCCAATGTCACAACACATATTTTGTTCATTTGTTTTCTGCCAGTTCCATGCTACACTGTTTTAAAGGAACATTAGCTGAATCAGCACCATTTTGCTCGGCTTAGTCTAACATATTGTGACTTTTAACAAGCCAGATGGCCTTTATTTTTAGAGTCCTCTTTGTCAAGGAACACAGGAATCCTGAAAATCATTATCTTCATCATATGTTCATCCAGAGATAAGATGAGCCTATTACAGTATATTAAGAAAGCAGCTGAGGAGATTAGCTAATGCAAGATATAGCCAATATGGTCATAGTTGATGATTTAATAGTCGTTCAACAATACAGCACAATGTCATATATGTTTGGACTTGCATCATAAATTATGCTTTTTTTTTTTATGAGGAAGAGACTTAAACATGACAAACACCAGATACTTGTCAACATTACTTCAGTACGAAACCAAAAGTTTTCATAAACAATGCATATGCCATCAAAAGCAAATTTATGCTTCCCAACTCATTTGTCTTTTCCATCAGCAGAACACAAGCACTGCTCTCTTGTTCGTAGTTCATGTCTTTTTCGTTCACTCAGGTTTATTGGGCACAAAGCAGCCAATAGGTGTAGGACCAGAGAAGGAAAAATCTGTCAAGCAATTCATCATTATAAAATGGCTTTATATCATGACACAAACATATTTAATGCATTATTTACATGCATTTATTTTTGTAAATCAGCTGAAGATGCTACTCCAGTCCATGTCTATTTCCATCTCCAAGTGCCACATTTTCCAGCTGTCTTTCTGACGAGGCTAAGGGGCTGATCCCACCAAACGTCTTAGATGAAATGTCTTGGCTGTGCTGTTTGAACTCTTGTGCATGTGAAGTGTCCCGGCAGCAGAATGTTTGGGCCATCTGGAGCTTACAGCGCCGGACCAGCAGAATATGTGCAAGAGCATTACAATAATCCCCCCATTCCCCCACCCCCTACATACTCTTCCACGGCCAGAGTCCGATGAATGGTGCACACAGTACGCTCCCACTCCCAGAACTGCCACTGCACAAATATGTACCAGGGAGGTGAGGAATGTATATTTAAGAATAATATAAAACAGGAAATCAGTGTATGAAAAGGTGATCCTTACAAATCTCCATGCTTGCTAATAATGAATCACAAATCAGGCTCTGCATGAGTATCAGGTTAACTGCAAGTTCTCCGGCTCCCACAGACTACCACTTCAACCAACATGAATATGCATAATACAACCAGATCAGTCAGACCACTCAGCTAACAATACACAAAGTCACTG
This sequence comes from Anguilla rostrata, assembly GCF_018555375.3. NCBI lineage: Eukaryota > Metazoa > Chordata > Actinopteri > Anguilliformes > Anguillidae > Anguilla > Anguilla rostrata. Next base: position 12,443,125 of record NC_057938.1, read on the forward strand.
GCTGTGCTGCCGCCACACCAAAATAAATAAATAATTAGCATGGGACAGAATAGAAGGCTTTCATGGTAAATAAAATAAATAAATAAATAAATAAATAAATAAATAAATACATAAAATTTCTTTTTGAACCATAGATACAAAACATTGCATGGCATGTTTGTGTTTCTTGGAGGTTTGCATGTTTTGGGTAATCAGCTTGTAACTATGAACCATTTGTAGTGTATTCCTGCCTTCACACCTTCTCTGCTAACCTAACAGAATTGTTCTACTGTAGGAAAGGCTAAACGTTGCTTAATGTGACAGAGGTAGACAGGGTCACCATTTGGAAGTAGCAAGGTATAGCAGTTGCCATAGCTTAGCTTCATGGTCAAATAACGGAGCTTTCTTTCACACACTTATTATAATTAAGTGCAGGTTTTGGAAGTCAGTACAGACACTCTAAAATTAAGTAAATGTCATGATAATGGACAAAGTCATTTTTCTGTAACTTCTCTTTTTTCTGCTTGAAAAACAGAATCCTCTGTCAACCCGACCTCTTCCGTGGGTCACTTTGAAACTCCGTTACTCAGTCATAATTTAGTCATGCTTTTGATAACATACAGTACAGCATCACCACATACAATTTTCACAAATATCACTTGTCAATCGTCTTTAACTGGGTGCATTTCATGTAACATACATTCGGTTTTGTCAAAATGAAGCCAGTGGTGGAAAACATAATCTTGAGTGCAACATTTCTGTGACCGTGGGCCCACATGGATTTCTTCTGACATTTCTTAACATTTCAATTCATTTACAATGAAAGAGCAAGGAACTTCACAAATGTCAGAACTGATAACTGGATGTGAATGTCATCATCTTGCTTTGGAAATATAAACAACACATGACTGAAAAATCAGCAGAAGTCCAGAACATAAAAATAGACTGGTGTTTTTTAGCACTTGTTTTTCGACACTCGTAAGTTGTCGAACAAGAAATCACTTGAGATGTAATAACTGCGGTCGCTGATGTATGAAGCGCAAGTATGCATGACTTCAGTCTTTGTAGCACTGTTACAGACCTACATACGTCACTGCGGATTGTAAACCTACTAAGGTACAGCATCATATCACCCACCCTTTCCGGGACCCAGTGATCACCTGTGTCACAACACATGATGCTCAATGAACACTGAACATTAAACAACATGGTTTCCTGAGGAAAACCAAGGCTGGGATTCTGTCAACATTTGTCCTTTATTTTGACTAACAATTAAAAGCAAGAATTATCACTTTTTCTTCACAAACTGCATTTGATTGTGATGGAGAATGCACTAAATACCAATGCAGAAATTTCTGTGAAAATATTGACGTGCAGAGACAACAACAACAGACCCTCTCAAGAGGAATAATACCCTCAGCTTGGTCAATACTTCCCTCCAAGTCTGTTGCCCAGATTACTGAAATACTCATCTCTCTAGTCAATTCTGTAATGCATTCACATTTTACTTCCAATGTCAAAACCAGTATGTTTTTTTCTACTATCCTCAGCTTTTAACTTGGCAGGACAATTCTGGATTTATGTATAAGAATTATAATGGCTGTAAGTTGACAACCATGATGGTCATTCACAACAGCTTTCATTTTAATAGGCATGTCATTATTGCCTGTGTTTTTTTTTCCGTGCTTCACAATGTTCGCCTCATGCGTGATGATCCCACAAAATAAGCGGTTGCTTGTTAAGTGCTGAATTGGGCATGCTTGATGTGCATATAATAACACTCATGTCTTTTCCACATTACCCCTGGTTCTTGTGTTAAATAAACAGCTTTTGTCACATCGATTCGTTCATATTTGTCATGCTGTAAATTTACACGCTGCTCTTCAGACGTCTTTTGGTTTTAGTTTGAGGGCGCACTCACCGTCTGTTAACACCAATCATCCATTATCATATTCTTAGAAATATTAATAAAAATACGAGTAAGAACAAGGAGAAAACGCTGATAGAAATACGACAGAATGGTAACTGGTAAATGATAATGATAACCAGGTAACTGTCAGTCATGGTATTGGGTGGACGTTCTGCGCACCTTTTTTACGTGTGCATAATTGCATTTCCTTTAAATCAACAGTGGATTGCTACAAAAAAAATGTCTAAACCACCTGGCTCTCAGCATATGAACCAGAGGACGGCAACAAATAAGTAAAATACTTTTTTTTAGCGTTTACTAAAATCTAAAGCAGATCCTAAATCTGTAATAACGAACTCATATTACAGAGTAGTTAGTCGTTAGTAGCATTTAGAATTTTATGCGAAACATGCAACATCATGTTTGGTTTCTTGTGGCAGTGAAACAGCGTGGAAAAAATTTCCTTTCAGCAGAAAGGCTGGCTAGTAGAATACATAGCGCAAGGTATTGGAACAGCTTCCAAGACAGCTGCAATTTGAAATAAAAGAACGTTTGGAAATTCGTGCCATCTCATTTATTCATTTTCATTTTTTGCTGCTAGTATAGCCAATTGTTGCAGGTTTCCTAATTTCACTGTATGTATGAGTCTGTCTGCGACTTCCGAGACAAATCTATGGTTGTTGCACATCTATTTCACTGTTCTTGTTATTTTAAAAAATATGTTATTTATCATTTTCATTATGTGGACCGTCAAAATAGGGGAGAGAGAGGTACAAGCAGATATCCCCTTATAAGCCGACAGATTCCAAAATAAATGCAAACACAAGAGAAATGGAAAGATCTCCACTCCTGAATTTTTCTTAGGACAAAAACATGCTCTCTCTGTCTCTCTCTCTCTCTCTCTCTCTCTCTCAGTGGTGATAGTAGTGAATGTTTCCAACAGGAGTGCACCATTCTCTATTTGCTTAATTTTAACGCTGAATTACCGTGCCTGATGTTCTCTAGCTGAACCCTAACGTGAACTGCTGCACTTGCTTCACTGCAACATTAGCTGGCAGGGAGAGGAAGTGCTAACAGGGCCTTCTGTCCATCAACAGGGGGTCTGCTCTCACTCTGTCCCCTGGCAAGATGTAAGTAGCTCATTCTACGCAGTATTCCACTGTAACAATTCCATTTCACAAGTATAATCATCAGCCAGAGCTGAGGGCCACATCATTAAATGCATAAACCTGAGCATGAGCAATTCTTCTGCCTGAGAATCATTTCATTTAAGCCTTATTGCAGGTTCATACTTCAAAACGGTGTTTTGTTTTGTTCACCATTTATACTGAATGCAGAATGCATGTATTTTAAAGGTTTACTGCCCTCCCCCCTGCCCCATTTACCCCCAAATTTGGAATGCTTAATTAGAACATCTACGAGATCTACTTTCCTCATTTTGGAAGAGTGCATTTTCTCAGGCACAGGAATGATTAATTGTACCCTGTCTTCCACAATGCATCTCATAAATGAATACAAAATGGGTGGGGAGTACATTGAAATAATCCTAAATTAAATTTGAAAATGAAAAATACAAACTGCTCGATAAGTGCCTGTTTTTAAGATTGTCACACAGAATAACATCCAGGACCACATCACTTCCATTTTCTATTGACTGTGCATTACACATTGCCCAAACTGAACAAAATGTATTTCATGTTTTATCTAGGTTTTCTGTTCCTTTCTATTTCCTTAATTGTGTCCCATTCTATAATTATGCTGTCTCTGATGATCGGGTTAAATCATTGTGGCCTTGTTGGGAAAGTTAAATGCTGAGAAGTTACCGAATGTTAACAGTGGGCTATTTTCCCTGCCAAGTTGAGTTTGCTGTGCTTAGTGCCTGGGGGTAAGTGAGGGTAAGTGCCGATATTAGTGACCTGCATTAGTGAAGGAACCATGCAGCTGTGGCATAATGCAGCACATTAGGGGCCTACCTGGACACGACAAGCGGCAGAATGAGCATTTTCAACATCCTCATGAGCAGCTCTCCTGGGAACTGGAAATACTTCACCTCCTGAGGAGAATAAGGAAACAGAGGCAACGTGTGAGAGACAGATGGGTGAAGGGCTCCATACCTATAGAGCAGAGGGTTCCACACCAGCACTGTGTTCCATATAAGCAGAGAGTTCTATATGAAGAGAGAGTTCCATAGGGGTGCAGTGTTTCATATAAGCAGAGAGTTCTATATGAAGAGAGAGTTCCATAGGAGTGCAGTGTTTCATATGAGCAGAGAGTTCTATGTGAGCAGGGAGTACCACAGGAGTAGAGTGTACCATAGAGCAGGGGGTTCCACACAAGTGGAGTGTTTCATATGAGCAGAGAGTTCTATGTGAGCAGGGAGTACCACAGGAGTAGAGTGTACCATAGAGCAGAGAGTTCCACGCAAGTGGAGTGTTTCATATGAGCAGAGAGTCCTATGTGAGCAGGGAGTTCCACAAAAGTGGAGTGTACCATAAAGCAGAGTTCTGCATGGGCAGAGGGATCCACAAGAGTGGAGTGTACTATATCACTGTCCCCATATCTCGCCACTCCACTCTTGGTGATCGGGCTTTCTCCTGTGCAGCACCCAAACTCTGGAACACACTCCCTCCCCACATCTGTAATGCTGAGACTCTCTCCACTTTTAAGAAACATTTAAAAATTCACCTCTTCACACTAGCTTTTGCCTGAACAGGACATAGCTATCCACTCCCCCATGGCACTTTTATTGATTTTATTACTATTATTTTATTTTATTTTATGTTTTTATTATTTATTTATTTATTTATTTATTTATTTTTATTTTTTTTCAAACTGTTGTTAATATCATGTGTGTATCTGTAGTGTCTTGTCATTCTTCTATCCATTTTAATACCATGTAAGGTGACCTTGAGTGTTCAGAAAGGCGCCTGATAAATAAAATGTATTATTATTAATATTATTTGAACAGATGAACCCTACACATGTTACACATGTACCTCATGTGCCAATCATGTCACATGTACCTCCATCCAGCACTTATTGTGCCTATTATCATTGTCTTGATGTTGTAGCTTATAATGCCTCTTTGTTTGAGCATAGGTTAGGTCAGAGTAATTTTCACTGTGCAAACTGGACTGAATGTGTTCATGGCTATGAATAACTGTACAAAATAAGTATTGTACCATATCGGACCTGTGTTTTGTAGTTGTTCCAATGACCTTCACTATGCACGTATTGTACTTCGCTTTGGAAAAGTGTGTCTGAAAAATAAATGTAATGTAATGTAACAGATTCTATCCCTGCTTCAGACCCGTCACATATTTATTATTCTACCTAGTGCCTCAGCCCATTTTCCTTGGATTCAGAATTCAAGTGGAATAGCACACCTGTAGACTGAATAGTTGTTATTTTTCATCCAGTGAAGTAAACCAGTGATACATTACCACACACACACACACACACATATTCTGTGTGTGTGCATGTGTGCGTGTGTCTGTTTGTGTGTGTGTTTTAAGTGTTATGTTGCCTCTGAAGTAGAGAGAAAGATAGGTATAGGAGATTAAGAGAGAGGAAAATTATATGGGAGAAAGAGAGGGAGTGTAGGAAAGTGAGCGACAGTAAGAGAAAGAGAAGAATGGGTGTATCAGAGTAATAGAGATGATGATAGCTGCTAAAGAGCTTTTCTGTTCAGCATTATAGAAAGTGAGAGCTTAGCTTGTTGTTTTAGAGCAGGATCAGTGCTTCCAAATGGCTGATGGCAGAGGGAGATATGGGTGCTGGCATATAAGTTCGAACATCTGTTTTAGGGAGTAGCGAGCAAAATTGTTCATTTAGGAGATTAGATCTGACAGTGTTCTGGCCTCCCTCTCACCAGCATTAGCCTGGAGAAGGAAGCTGCCGTAGTCTGTCTGTGCTCAACCTTGCACCCGTCAGTTTATATTTGAATGCCCAGCCCCAGCCACTACAGCGCTCGTGCTCTTACCAGGTGAGCGAATTCAGCTGCCATCTGAGAGGATAGCCATATCCACCACACTTTCTCCCGAGGAGCCAGAGCTGCTCATTACTGACTGCATCCTTTACCGAGTTCTCCCCGTACTCCTGCCTTCGTCATTCCTCCAGTACTTTCCCTCCTCTTAGCAAAAAGGTGCAAACTCGGCAGCAGATATTGGTCACAGACACTGGATGACTCATCTCCTGCAGAGGTTCTGCACTATTTGTCCTCCTCACAGTGCATCGCTGTATAGGTGTAAAATCTCCAGATTTCATGCATGTATTAACATTGCCAGACATCCACTAAAAATTTTTTTTTTTAAAGTTGTCTGAAAAAAATAAACATTGCCTGTCTAAAACCACTGAAAAGCCATGGTTGCTTTCATTGGACTGTGTGGCAGTTTTGGAGCTCATACCTGAGCCTCACTTCAGAGACTATAATAAAGTTTAACTGCAGTTATTTCAAAAACAAATCAAAATCGGTACAGCCCAGCTTTCTGAAATGATATGGACATGACATGGCTTGAATATCATAATAATACATTTATTGAATACAAATATGGATCAATGAATAATGCAAGATTTATTAAACATGGACAAATGATTGATAACAATGAAATTATTGATTAACTAGGGCACTAAAAGTGATCAGCATGGGCTGTTACTAATGGTAATTGGGTGACAGGGGAATATAGGTTAGTACCTCTGCTGTAACAGATGATGACCAGCTCATAATACGAGCGAGCCGCAGCTAAGACCATACTATGCGGCTAGTGCCTTAATTCCACTAATCTGGAAACAGGAAATGTACAATTTCAACATTAAATTGAAACTAGGCCAACTAGGGACACACACATGCAGAAAATGAAATCACAGTTGTCCTAAAAAAACATTGTGTGACAAAAGGGAAGCTGTTCACCTGGTTCAATGTCCAGACATTATGAATACATGGACACCCGAGCGCTTACTGGCTACAGGTTAGCAGAAGGTGCTGCACAATGCTGGTTCCAGTCGGTTCACGTGGATATAAATCTCCACTAGGGCTGCAACCAAGGTCCAAACGACCAGACATGTCAAAGTTCCTTTTGACCACGACAGCTATTTTAAGTTTATCAACATGACGGTCCAGTCTTTGGTGGCAGGCCACCTCTGGCTCAGTGATCAGGCTTCTCGAAAAGCCTTTGAAGTTGCATCTGTTATGGTCAGGCTGAGCCGTTCCTATGCTCACACGGTGTGAAAGATTTAGGGGTTCATATTGATGGAAAGGGATGACGTGATGGACCCACACGGGAGCCCGGGATTGGGGTCAATAGGTGATGGTTTCGGTGGCACACATGCATGTAATTGGCCCCTTCAAACACAACTGTCAATCAGACGTGGATGAGGCCCCACTGACACATTGACACAAACCAGTGTTTGATGGGGGAGTTTGTGACCAACTCACACAAACCGTGTGTCATGACAGTGGTGCACACAGACTGAGGTAAGACTGACTGGTTTTTACTCCAATTTATACAATTGTAAAATCACTTAAAATATTGTCTAGTCTGAGGTCAGCATTAGACACAACGTCAGTGACTGCATGGATGTACAGTATGGCTGTGTGACAGCATGGACATTTCACAACTTCCACAGAGGTTGTGGGTTTGAATGCAAGTGGATCAGCAAGGTTCAGCAAGGTACATAAGTAAGGTACTTGATCTGAATAGTAACTTTAAATGTCCAACTGCACAAATATTTCATGCTAACTTGATGACATGAATTAATTATGTACTAGTAAATAAATTTGAAAAAAAATCTTCATGGAAGGCAGATGGAAATGGCACGATGCTGAAATTTAAAAATGTTATATACTTTTATATGTCCTAGAGCTCATTTTAATTACTTAAAATTCCTATATGTAACTGAATTATAGTGATATCTACTCCAAACTGTTTTAGTTTTAACACTCGACTGTGGCTGTAATATCACTGGGAGTCCACTGACCGCAGTGTGCTAGTACCATTAATCCAGGATTTGGACACTCCCTAAAGCCATAACCAAGCACCTTAACGCAGTGGATAAATTCTTCAAGTAAGCTGAAAGACATGACTATTGCCAACAGTCATCCTTAAGACCACCATGTCACCCAGTAACACAGTTAAGGCCAGATAAGGTGAGTCACAGAATTCCAAGGTAAGATGTGGACATGCTTACTCTATGTACAGTGCCCTTGGACCCTGAGAAGCTGTCTGTAAATATATAGTTGAATTACCACTATTATACTGTAGTAACACATGCACTATTAAATACTGTCTCACACACTGATACATGTCTGTATCACTGCAACATTGTCTTAATGTGTAAACCATATGTCATTGTCATTTGTTTTTATTTTGAAAGTGAATACTGGTTATCCATAATTTTTCTTCAGTAGATTGAAGGGTTCATCGTGGGTAAACAGCATGCGTATTCAAAATTCTATTGAAAAGAGATGAATAGGGATCCACTCATTATAAGGATTATAAACAAAATGTTTCACAGCATATCACCGGAAGAGAGTTGGGTAACATTTCATTATAAGCACAATACCCCTGACAAAACCCTGCATACAAAAACAAGTGTGATACTGGTATTAGACTAATAAGTACAGTTGTAAAATAAATGGGCGGGGAGGCAGAAACCATTCAAGTAACTTTTTTTAGAGAAGTAAAAACAAAACATTTTCAGTACAATCCCTTGCAGCCCAGTGGTTCAAAGTGACCATAGTTCAACCATTTACTCGACTTTGCATCAGGAAGTAGTAGCCTGCCCTTGTTTTGAAGATGAAGAGGTAATAAGAGACCCCAAGAGCCTCTGGAGTTGTGCCATACGATGGCAACCTCACCTCACGGCCACAGAGATGGCAACCAGCACACATGCTCCCATAACTGCCAATTACACGTGTCCCAACCTCCAATTTTAAAACAAACAGTGAACACATCTTATCCTATTCAGACACTAGCACAAATGATGCATGATGGTGCCCAAGGAAACCACAACCTAGAGGGAAGACAAATTTTTCAGCTCAGTTTTGAACTTATGCTTAATGCTTTGCTCATCTAAAAAGCCAATGTGTCAGAACAGCGCAATAAAGTCTATCTCAGACATATGTGAAGAAATAAACTGGAAATAACAAAATGATTTTCAGGCTTGCTGGTAAGCTCACTTACATAAGGAGAATTGACTTATCGGTGTTCGTGTTTGGATGGAATTGGATGAATGTTCGGATTAAATTACCACAAGAATATTATACAAGTTATTTGAGACCCTATTTGCAGCTAGATCTGGGTTTAAGTATCCACTTATTTTCTCATTTTTAAAATGCATTGTATTATTTTTAACAGAAAAAGGAAATGATCATATATATATATATATATATATATATATATAGTCTCCAGATTTGGGACCAATTTTAACAGGAAATATATCTGACTATTTACAATTCAATACATGCTGCTGTAGATATTTATACTTGACTAATGGTCTTCAGTGATTGTTGTGATTGCTTTATTCCCACAAACCCAAAAAATACAGAAAGACGGGGCATTCCAATTCCTGTGATAACACGGCCCTGCTTTTTTGATGTTATGTAAAGGAAGAAAGCTAAGAGCTGTCTTTCTCTCGTGGCTAAATTGCTCTGAGAATCTATGTGATTACGCAGTAATCATACTCCCCTTTATTTTCTTGTTTTTATTTTTTTAGAAATATGCCACCATTTGGCAACGAGTGGGGACTGCGGGGGCCATTCTTTCCGAAGAGTACACATTTCTCAGAGGTATATTGTGCACTTCTCTTTGATCACTCTCAGTTATGCGGTGGGTGGTTTCGGGCAGAGCACATGATGGGCTGTGTTCTTCCTTTATTCCCGGGTATGTTGGCGAATAGGAAGGAGAATGGCTGTTTTGAAGGATATCCCCAGCTGGCTCTCACCAGCGATTAAGAGAAAAGCCAGGACTGTGTCAACAGCAGACAGCTGATCCCTGAGATAAGAGAAGCCTAATGCTTCTCCACAACTGACACCCTTTCCACCGCTGCCATCCCTCCATCCAACGCAAAGTCAAGAAAACAAGATGTGGGAGATGCAGCGAGGAACGGGGGCGCAGTGCTCAATTGCCATTCACTTAAGACGGCACCGCAGCTGGGGGAGGGGGAGGGGGAGGGCGGGCTGCACACTGACCTGCTCTGAGAGGTGTCTCGCCCGAAGGAAGAATCCCAGCAGGCAGCCGATGATGACGGCGAGCACGGAGAGGATGAGGAGCCCGTTCTGCTTGCAGACGTTCTTCACCCTCGCCCACACCTCGCCCAGAGCCATAGCTACAGCGAGTCCGCGGCCCGTCCACAATCACAACCCCATATATATCAGACAGCGCAGTCCAAATTGAGCGAGGGGAAAGCAGAAAGTAACCAAAAGAAGAGGAAAGTGACAGATAAAAAAAGAGCGCGATGGGCATGAAAAAGTCAATTTGCGGTAAAAGGCAGTCCAGGAATTGCCCTCCACAAAAAGCCCTTCGCAACCCAAACGGCTCAGTGCCTGCATGGGGAACAAAAATCACTGCACTTTCCAGGCATCATCTCTCGTGCCGCCCACCCTCCCTGGCCATGACCCCACCCAGCTGGGCAGCCTGGCCAATGGGAGACCAGCGACAGCTGGTGGTATTGTCCATGGGGTTAATGCCACCAATCCTATTAGGAGGCACTGTATTATGGGGATCTGAGGCAGGATTACAAATCTCTGAACAATTGGTCAGGACTACATAGAGGTATGAGCAGGACAACATGGGAGAAAACATGTCAGCACATTAAATTAATTTAATATGTACAGTAGATGAGCCTAGGCATGAGGAAGAAAAAAATATGAACCAAGCTTGCTACTCTGACCACCCCCAAACACAACTTCATCCAAGGCACACATTATGAGAACAGACTGCTGCAGTTGAGCATCATGGGATATGCCTGAGCTGTTTCTCTTTTTTTATCATTCAACAGACCTGTATGTACTACGTGACTGATAGATCACAGCAATGTACACATCAGTTTTCACAGCCTTATTGTGTTCCTTAGATACTTATGGAATCTATAAAACTTATATTTATTATTATTATTACTATTATTACTATTATTATTATTATTATTATTATTATTATTATTATTAATATTATTAATAATAATAATAATAATAATAATAATAATAATAATAATAATAATAATAATAGTAATAATAATAATAATGCTACCACTACACTACACAAAAATAGAATTTATAATTTTTTCAGTGTATTTTTAATGCTGGAACTGAAACATTCATGTATACATTAACATTCACATCTAAGATTTAATTATCCATCCATCCATCCATTATCTATACACACTTATCATGAGCAGGGTCGCGGGGGGTGCTGAAGCCTATCCCAGCATGCATTGGGCGAGAGGTAGGAATACACCCTGGACAGTCCGCTAATCTATCGCGGGGACATAAGATTTAATTATTTTTTAATTAAATGTTTTCACTTTCACAAATTTTCTCAAATTTCACAATTTTTTGTCTTTGTCTTATCAAAATCAAAATGCTTTATTAACATCATGGATGTGCTGCATCTACCTTTTGGATCATTACTGGTTATTTTACTGAAGTGACAAAACACTGCAGGTTTATTATTTTCTTCTTATCCATGCTATTATCCTGCCAGCTGGCAATTGATAACCATTGTATGGCAAAGCACCTTTGAATGCAGATTCACAGTGGTCACAAAAGCATCTTCCAATATATTGGTGAATTTTTCAGATGAAAGTTTTATGCTGTAAGTCGCTCTGGATCAAAGCGTCTACAAAATATCAAAATTGTTCATTGGAAGTGTCGACTATGGCATTGGTTCAGTTGATTACAGCCTTTCTTCTTTCACTACTCTGGTCTTAAGTGTTACTTCTCTCCTTTGGCAGTTTCTGATGCCCCTGTTAACCTGCCTGAATGATTTGATGCACGTTGTTAGTCATAATATAGTGTAAAAGTGGGAAAGGCAGACCAGTGGTGCCTGATCTGAAGGCAGCTGTGTAACTACGACCCTCTCTGCAGTTTTGACTGGATCCTGAGGTGACATTGTGATATACAATCTAATCCTAGTCCCAGTTGACCTGCAGTGTAGTCTTATGTAGGACGTGTGCATATGAATGTGCGTGGGTACACATATAAGTCTGCGTGTGTGTGCGTGTGTGTGTGTGTGTGCGTGTACGTGAACATCACTTTTCTTCGCCAGGAATATCAGAACACAGGCGAATGGCAACATCAGTCACCTAACCACGTAGGAAAATGATGGCCAGTGAAAAGCTGCCTAAATAACTTATTTCATTTCATTGTTGAGAGGATTTTCTGTAAAAGTTACAACAATATAATTCTCCAAGATCTCCATTAGCATGACAAACATGGCTACCATAAAAGAGAAATATTAAGTGGCAAAAAGAAGGCTGTTTTTTGTTGTTGTTGTTGTTGTAGTTGTTGTTGTTGTTGTTATTGTCCATTTGCCCATTTCTTAAGAGTGGATGTTATTGCTTAATGATCCCAGTTACTTTGTAAAAGCGTATTCTATTTGAATGCAACCACAGTCAGTTGAAGCACATGACTTCAATATGGGTCATATATGAGAGCAGGTTAAGAAATTGCATATAAAAGCTGATTCCAGTTGCAGAGTAATTTAGCATGTATTGGGTCACGGATGATTCAGTCACACAGAAGAGCCTGTGACCCACAGAAAGGTACTGATCTCTTCATGCATCAAGGCATAGATCATATGATTGTACTGTAGCACAATAAGGTTCCAAAATTAGGGACATGGAATTTGGCAAAAAAATCTCTCTCTTTTAAAAAACAAAACAAAACATGCTTATATTTTCAGATTTAACTTCCATTGTCACTTGTTGAGTATGTTGATAAAACTAGTCACAAGTAAACCATTTTAATAAGGTTGGGAATCCTTCATACGGATCTATCATAGGGTTGTTATTTTAGGGGAGGGGGGCATGAGATGGAAAAGTTTATAACCCCTTCTGTCATAGACAACCATTATCTGAATCCAAATGTACGTAGGCTAAGAAACACAGTCAGTGTAGCTCGCATGTGAAAGCAGTTTCTTGTCTAGACAAAGCATACAAAACGACACTGATTCTTCACTTGTTAGCTCAGTACTAGTTTGAAAACTCATTTGGGTGTCATCGAGTCCATATTATCCCTTTAAAACATTCTGAGTGACCTGCTGAAAGTGAATAAGCACTGTGCATATTAAGCAGAGTCAGAATTATAGAAAAACTGACCTTTTGCTAAGCTTTTAGGAAGATTCTTGTTCAGGAAGACATGAAATTTTTGGTTGAACTACCCATTAAGGCAAAATTGGTACTGTTACGTGCTGAAGAATACATTAGTACCTTTGATCAAAATTGCATTCAAATGATATTCCTAATTATGACACCTACACTGTCAAATAAGATTCAATCCATCTTTCAGTGCAAACATCCATCCATGGTCAGGGTCATGAGGGGTGCTGGAGCCTATCCCAGCATGAATTGGGCGAGAAGCAGGAATATACCCTGGACATGTTTCCAGTCCATCACAGGGAAAACACACCAGTCACTCACGCACTCAACCCTAGAGGCAACTTAGACTCTTTAACCTGCATGTCTTTGGATTGTGGGAAGAAACCGGAGTACCCAGAGGAAACCCATGCTGACAAGAGGAGAACATGCAAACTCCACACAGAAAGACCCTAGCCGGGATTCAAACCAAAGACTTGCTGTGAGGCAACAGTGCTACCCACTGCACCGCCGTGCCACCCTTTAGTGTAAACACAACATTAGAAATACATACTCTAACCAAAAACAAAAATTAATCTAACTTTTTTCGGCCTTAATATAAATAAGTATTAATCAATTAATCTATTAATAAATTCCATGCTATCAATCGAAATTAAATTTTATTACATGGTGAACTTTAGTCAACTTATAACAGCAGCACTGCTCTCAGGGGGCGACATAGCTCAGGAAGTAAGACTGGTTGTCTGGCAGTCAGAGGGTTGCCGGTTCGATCCCCCGCCCTGGGCTAGTCGAAGTGTCCCTGAGCAAGACGCCTAACGCCTAATTGCTCCCAACGAGCTGATTGGTACCTTGCATGGCAGCCTTTCACCGTTGGTGTGCGAGTGCGAGTGTGAGTCTATGTGTGAGGCATCAATTGTAAAGCGCTTTGGATAAAATCGCTATATAAATGCAGTCCACCCCCCCCCCCCCTACAAACGGCTCCTGTTCTTTGAGGGAGAGCAGGCTGGTGATGGCAGAACTCCTTAATCAGTTCAGGATTCAAGCGGCTAACAGGAGGAACCACAACAACCCAGTCTTCAGATATCATGCCGACTCTGCCATGCACAAAACAATACAACCAAGGTTAGGATCAGGTCAGTGTTCTTCCATTAATAGACAGATGGACATCACACCTATATGTACTCTTTGAACATCTGATTGATCTTGTGTATCAATATCAACCAGAGTTGGTAACAGCCTCCACTCTTCTGGGAAGGCTTTCAGGTAGATTTTACTTGTACTTCTGCCCTCAAATTATACCACATCAGTCCCACAGAGGACTGTATTACATGACATGTGTTTTTCCATGTGCTGTTTGCACTGGACTGTGTAGTGCATACTAAAGAAATGTAGTCACTTCTGTGTGTTTGGTAAATACATTTTTATGCATTGTATTGACATGTAGGTACACGCAGAGTAGACATTAGCATTATTAATGAATGAGGCATGCTGGTCTCGGGAGAACTCCCTAATCCCTGGATAATCCTGGCCAGATGAACCCTGAGAGGGAAATATTGGCAAAAGGTGGGGATTACTTATGGATGTGGGGACTGGGGTGGTGGCACCATCAGGCAAAAATGCACAAGTGCACAAACACACACACACAGGCCAGAGTTTGCTTGCATGTATAAAAATGACAAAATAACAGCTACAGTCTGTATTCACACAAATATGACTGCATTGAGCTAAAGACAGACAGATAGTGTGAACTGCTCTTGAAATCACTGCATTGAGTTCTTTGGTTTTTTATAATGTTTTCTTTTTTCTCCACTTTATTTGCCACTTTATTCTTTTCGTAAATGCACAAATGCCCTGATATCCACCTCTATCAACCATCTACTGCCAGCCCTAGCTCCTTCACCCTCAACTCCACGTCTAAGCTCATCAAAATGTGAACAGGCGATTCAGTGAGCATGACAGCAGTAATGCACCCAGCCCAGACGGCATGTCTGCTGCCACTTTAAAGTACAGCGAGCGACGAGCTACCACCTGTATCGACGGACATCTTCAGTCAATCACTGGAACAGTGCACCGATCGTGCCTGTTCTATCTGAGTCATTTGTTATTGCCTGGTCCCCCCCTCCCCCAAAAAAATAAAAATAAATAAATAACAATAAATATCCTGTCTGAACAACTGTAGACCTGTAGCATTCAACTGTGTCATCAGGAAAACCTTTGAGAGCTTTACCCCATCTCAAATCCATCATGCATACCTTCTGGTGAAAAAGTATAGACATGGCTTTTTATTTCATGATATTTACATGCATACACGTTTTATAATCACTTTTCAGCTGTGAAAAATTATGATAATGGATGACTTTCAGGTGTTTGCTTCCTCAAGTGTTTCCTTTTGCACGGATACTTCACTGTGACTGGCTGGTCTTGGTTTTAGTCTTTCTTTGTTTTCATCTATGGATATTGTATTTGAAGTCAGAGCTACACACCAGAGGCCTAACTATGGCTGAAAAACACCACAGGTGGACAATAACAAATTTCACTCTACCATTACTATACTTTTGGGGGGAACTGTATAAATAATTGTGAATATGATGCATATGTTCATGCTGTATTTCTAAAAATAGTTTATAATAACACATAACAATTATAGCGCGTACTCCTCTTGCAAATTGACAATCAATTAAAGGAACAGAAAAGCTGATATTTATACATTTTATTACACTACCTTGACACCATGAAATGGGTGAGTCATCTATGACTGTAATGTGTCACAGCTATGCTTTTTCCTTGATTCTGTTGCCAGGTAACAGCTTGTATTGCAGTTCATAACTAACTGAACCAAACACACCACTTCCTTTCCCTTCTTTTAAGCTCCATCTACGTCAGCACATATTTAAGGCAGGAGTGGCCAATCTTATCCAAAAAGGGTGTGGGTGTGGGTGTGGGTTTTTGTTTTAGCACAGCACTAATGGACCTGATTCACCCGATTAACTAATCACGGTCTTCAATCAAGACCTTGATAATTAAAATCAGGTGTGTTAGCGCTGGGCTAAAACAAAAACCGGCACCCACACTGGCCCTTTTCGAATGAGAGTGGACACCCCTGGTTCAAGGCTTTCAGTCAAAGTACATTATTATTATTATTATTATTATTATTAGTATTATTATTAGTAGTAGTAGTAGTAGTAGTAGTATTAGTATTATTACATGTTTAATTAAAAGACTTCAATAGCACTGATGAGACCGTTTCAACTGAGGGACATATAGCTGTAAATTTTTATTATTCTGTGCTAAATCTGGGCGTGGGGAAAAAAACAGGAATATTAATAATCCTCCCCACACACAGGATTACACATATAGTACAAACAGACACAATTTTGGGACCAGCGTTTGACCATATGCTGGGATGTGCTCCTTTTCTTGGGGCAAAGGCAACAAGCTGTTCAAAGAGGATCAGTTATATCAACATAAAAATGGATTTCTTACTCACATTTGACGGGGATCCTTATTCACTGAGGAACAAAGTCACCTCCTTCCAAACATTCAACATTTTTGAGTTCCACAGTAGTGGGAATGTAAGTATACACTTACCACCCTCAGAAGGCTGCTCAACTCCTCCACCTGGTGTATTAGTGTGCACTGTGTGCTGCACCACATGAGGCTAATTTCTGCATGATGAAGAAACCAAGCTGCTTCCATCTTCTGTTCCAGATGTATTACCACCCCACAGAGACAGACAACGCATAAGTAATCGAGAACCCAGGACAGTCTTATGCCTCTTTTGACTGTGTCTCTTTTATTTCTTGTCATCCCCCTTTTCGTACCTTCTGAGATGGACAAACCATGGTAACTGTAACCTACTGCTGTTATTTAATGCACAAAAGGGACAGCTGTACAATCAAGCATACGTTAGATGATAAAACTTTTTTGAAAGGGATACCACACCTCTGGGCTGGAACCACAAACAAGAACACCCCTATATCACATTTCTGGCTAGGAACCACAAACAGGAACACCCCTATATTACACTTCTGGCTTGGAACCACAAACAGGAACACCTCATGTGGACCGAGCAAATCATACATTTCTATTACCACACATAATATTCAAAGTATATCATTTTTAATATTCATAATGTTTTTATTTAGTACCATGTAGGGGAGAGTCACCATAAATGTAACAGCATGGGGCTTTATTCATGAAAAAAGACTGACCTTAAGCATTAACGCAGAGGCAAATTCGTAACTTACTGTAAGTGTTTTGTGGTAACGTCCAAATTGATGAGAAAGGCTGCTTTCGTTTGTTTCTTAACACCCAGGTAAGCTTTTACAAAGCAAATACCCAACCATGTGGACTAATCTGCAGTGTGCTTATACATGCCTGTGACCAGGTAGCTGTTTCTTTTCCATTAACCACTTGGAGCATTCATAAAATGAGGCTAAGGCAACATGGCAAACAAATTATCTGAACACGTTTAACATTAAACACTGAACTTAAAAGTCAAGTCAAGAATTCCATAAACATATAACAGCAAAAAAGCACATTGTTTGTCATATCAACTCAGAAGATGCATAACTGTGACAGCCGTTATACATACAGATGGGAAGATTTTTTTTTTGGTCACCTAGCGTCCAGTTCCCGCAAGAATACGCTCTCTCCTAATTCTTAAGCCTTGAGCACGTAAAGGACAAGGACAGCCATTAAGGGAGTCCAATTAAACCAGGACCCTGGACAACAACGACACGACTGACCAATTGTGTCTGTGCCTTTTTGTATTTTTATGTCGTCATTACATCATCCTCTGATGTTTTTTTCTGACCACTGACAACAGTTGGAATATATATGAAAAATGGCTGTTGATTTATTTTGCCATTGCGTTGTCAAATAAATTGATTGGAATTCACCATGGCCGTTACGCCCGGGAGGACACGAAAGACTCAAAGACTCACACAGGCTCTGTAATATAAGTTGAGCAGGAAAGGCTCGACTGAAACAAACTAACATTTTAATGGTATCAAGATTATTAAAGATACCGATGCTCGATGCCGTGTTTGAACATCACCGAGAGACGTAAAATAAGAAGTTTATGGCGCATAATTAAAATCCACATCATCATGCAAAATCTGTGTAGTAAAACTGAATGTTACTTTCCCGGTAATTTTTTGTTCGCGTGTTTATTAATGAACACAATAGATATTGGTAACAAAACTAAAACAACATCTCAACTTGCTCTACAAGTAATAACGTTAAGCCCCTCTCCAGAAATAAGAGATGTGACAATGTTGTTTCTGTTTTGTTAGTAAATTGCTGGAGAAAGAGAGAGAGAGAGAGAGAGAGAGAGAGGGTGGGGGAGTTGTTAGAACTATTGCTGGCCGATCCGAAACAAAATTCAAACGCCTATCTGGATGCTGGGTCTGATAGATAGCTCATGGTAACGCAAGAAGTCTTGAGGATCCACCATGGGAAACTCCAGAACCAGTTCACGGGTAATATCCGTATAAGGGAAATCACAGTGTATATCTAAATCTATTTTCTTGCGGTCCAAGTGTGATACGTCGGTCCTGTGGTCCCCCTTGGAAATATAAAGTTATCATATTCTGTTCTAATCGGTCCAGAATGAGCGCGGACTGCACGAGCTACTACAGTTCAGAGAAACACTTCGTGAACGGATTTACTTGTCCCAAACCGGACAGCGATGCCAAGGCGGTGTTTTGTTGTGGATTTAACGACATTAAGTACTGCTGTGATGATCCCAATAGCTTTTTTCCTTATGAGTACGGATACATGTGGTGGCTGAGGTAAGATGTCGAAGCAGTAGCCTATATCTTTTTTCAGTGTATCTTTCTTTGCGCACTATCCCCTATGGTTTTACTCTTTAAAAGTGACTGCATATATCAGTGACTTGTGAAAACTTGAAGCTGCATCCATTTTCTTATTTGTCATTGAATGCATACTGGTAATGTTGGTGAGTATGATTTTGGGCTATAACGTCAGATGCTATGTGATTACGGTCATCCTGATAGTAGTTACATTACACAAATTATGTAGCCTAGTGCATGAAGGTTATGACTTTACAAGCCTAATTTAATTCCATATTAATTTGTTCGAGTAATGTTTTCGTTAGGTACGTCCACCATTAATCTGATATAAATCCAAGCCTGGTATACAGGCAAAACAGAAGCAGCTGGATTCAATGCAGTGTACACCCACAATTGTTTTGAGACTGTTTGGTGAAAAATATGGGATATTTCAACGAGCACAAACGGGCGTGCGCATGATTTAAAAATCAGCCTGTCATGGAGATGGCAAAGAATGATAAAGAACACAGAGATTACGCGGACCGGGGGTGGTGAGTTGTATTGTGCTCGCGGGCGAGAGGAGGGGGCGTGAGGGGTTGCTATCGCGGACAGGGGGGAAATGCGATTGCAGGTACTGTTAATGCTGCACTGTAATATGAATATTGTAAAATATACAGCAATTAGCTTGTAAGTTGCTGTAATACATTTCACGGTATGTTTACTGTAATACATTACTGAATTTTTTTTCTGTAATAACAATTACAGTAAACATACATATTTAGTTACACATAGTACATTTAGTTACACCCGTCTGTGGTGTGTAAGGGGGACTTCGAACTGCCCCTGTAAATACCCCTGTCCTTTGACTGACAGGTCTTTTGAAAATGAAAATCTAAAGAAGGGTTTGCCTTATTATTTTGAATTTTATCAGGGTAGATGCGCGACAACACGGAAGTGAAATCACAAATGACAGAACTACAGTGGATTTTCATTTGCCTTGCACCATAAGGAGTTTGTGGGCCTTCAAACATGAAAAGTAAAATGACCAATTGAATTATCATTTTCTTTTTATCGTCAGTCATGCGGGAATATAATTTCAAGAGTATATATTTGATTGTTTCCATTTGCATTTTAATTGTGACCGGGTTGTGTCATATGCAGTATGGTATGAAAAATGAAAAGTCAAATGGACTTAAATGTGTGATGTAGTATGATCATACGGCAATCTTTTCGTGTTACTGCCACCTGGTGGCAAATCTTTGAATTTTCTCGATTTTCTTACATGTTTTGTGATTTAAAAATTAGTCCTTGATGAGTGCAAGATTTCAATGTAGGTTAAAATGTGAAACGGTTTGAAAGTAGGCAAAAACTATAGAAAACAACATCAATGTTTAAAGTAACCCAAATTTTAAAGACAGCAAAGTTAGCATTTTGTGGCTGGAAAACTTTGGCAGTCAAATAGGCCCATTACTGTATTGAGATTTACGGCAAAAATATAGTTACTGTAAATCTCACCCACCAGCAAATTTTGACCAGAATGCTTTTCAGATCTACTACTACATATCATATACAGGTTCTACAGTAAGGATTTGTTCACTGTACAGTAATATTGCTTTGAAAACTACACAAATCATTTACAGTTAACACACACACACACACGCATCGGTATGTGAGCAGGCTGTGCTCTCTGTAATAACAGTTGATTTCACTGTGCTGACCTCTCACCTTAGGCTTGTCCAATGTGGTGAAAAACTGCTGAAGTTTCCTTCAACTGGCGAAGCACAAGCCTCCTGCTCACAACAGGGCGAGAGCCCACAAGGAGGAAAATGACAAAATTATAAATTCAAATCATACATCATTTCCAATAATATAATGCCCTTTATCACTACTGCAGTGTCATTGTTCTAACCATTTGCTGACAAACAAAACAATAAACAATTGAAAAAGCATGTGCAAAACTTCTACTCCTGCGCTCTGTGAAAACGCAAAGTGAAAGTACTTGGGTACGCAGCAGAATAGCTTAGCCATCATTTCAGCTAGAGGAAAAAAGTACACTACATTCAAACATGTTAAACTAGGTAAACACGATGGGTAGATCATAGAGAACGTTGATGTTTTCGGGAAGTAGCTTGCTTTTAGGCCATTTACTTGACACTGGAATGTCTAATTGAGATCATTGTTTCACTGTTTGTAAGGTAAGATGTTGCTTTATGCTATTTATGTACACAGAAATGCTCGCTTTGAAATTCTTCTGAAAACACTTTAGATCAATGGAAATAATGCATAATGACTTTTGCTATCCTATGTACAAAGAGAAGATTGAGTGCTTGGGGCTCAGAGGGAGATTTTAGCGATGTCAATGCCATCACTGGAGTAGCTGTTGTTTGACTTGTTGCGGACAGTTATTGGATTATAAAAGACCATAACCATTAACCTGGGGTGTCAATTTCGGCCCTCCTTTGGGGAAGGGGACTGCCTTGTTATTTCTTTTGTTATCTCTAGTAGTGTTACTGACCGAGACTGAGGTTTTTTGCATCAAAGTGTGAAGAGTCTAAGCTTTACAATTCTAATTGCATTGCAACATGGATTCTTCAGAATGACAGAGTGATAAGGGAATTGTCCTTGCACCATTCACCGATTTACATTCTCTACTGTACCATATCTGGTTAATAGTTTAAATTCTTTATGAGAAATACAGACGTTATCTTAAATATCAACGTTAACCACAAAACCATGAATATCAGTAAGACATAGCAAACATTTGTTTGAAATCAGTAGCCTACATGTTAAGTACCAGGGGAATATGCAGGAGAAACAGACACTGAAATCAGAAACACACCAGGATTTGTGTAAGTCAAGAACCATTGCTGTCGGTTATCATAGATGTATTAAAATGTGAAGCATGGTGAAAGCAAATATATTTTGTTTTATTAACTTGTATTTGGCATATTTTACGTAGCGTAATGTTTTTGTTTTTCTATACTATATTTTAAATTAGAAATAAAATAGGCCTACTGGATGATTGGTGGGAGAAGGAGTAGCAGGAAAACATGAAAACGCCTATGAATGCAAGTCATGAAAACAGTCTATTAATGAAAGTGGCCAATTTGGAAAATCTAACTCAGTGACTCACGGGTGTGCCAAACATGATGTACTATTTTCTGTATATGGCTTTCACCTAATGGACATCCATAAACCATCCTGCGGAGAACAGGTAGGGGGAATAAACATGTCCTCACAGAAGTGCTTTTATAATGATCAGTGCTGTGGGCAAGTATTTATTTGTTGTCTGGAAGGCATCGATATTCTCGGCTTCCACTTGCACTTCTGTTTGTGCTCCACCGGCGGAGCGGTAGTTAAGGTGCCTGTAATTTTGTACAGATTGCCGAGTCCTTTGACTTCAGCTGTATCATGACAGTGTTTCCCAACACACAGCACATTTGAAAAGGTACCATACGTGGCTTCATTTGTGTAGAAGTGAAAAGGTTCATTTAAAATGTTTATAATGGTCAAATGGTGCAGAAATAGTCCTGTATGTTTAATACACTGGCAATCTGCATGCGTGAAGCCTACTAAACATGATTTATGGTAAAATTAGCCTAATTACAGTTAAATCAATATCTTTAAAAAAGTTAATTTAGGTCTGCAAATCCTGTATTTGGGTAATTTCAAGAATAGATCAGGAGAAACCATACACATGGGGTTCAATATCTCAGCACCCTCTCCATCAGCCCCTACCACCTCTCTATCTGCCCCTACCACCTCTCCATCAGCCCCTACCACCTCTCTATCTGCCCCTACCACCTCTCCATCAGCCCCTACCACCTCTCTATCTGCCCCTACCACTTCTCCATCAGCCTCTAACACCTCTCCATCAGCCCCTACCACCTCTCTATCTGCCCCTACCACCTCTCCATCTGCCCCTACCACCTCTCTATCTGCCCCTACCACCTCTCCATCTGCCCCTACCACCTCTCTATCTGCCCCTACCACCTCTCCATCAGCCCCTACCACCTCTCTATCTGCCCCTACCACCTCTCCATCAGCCCTTACCTCCTCTCAATCAGACCCTACCACCTATCCATCTGCCCCTACCACCTCTCTATCTGCCCCTACCACCTCTCCATCAGCCCTCACCTCCTTTCAATCAGACCCTACCACCTCTCTATCGGCCCTTACATCTACTTCTTTTAAAATGGCAGATGGCTTTTTGGCAAACACCAATAAAAAAGTCTTGACCTGCAAAAGGACAGGACATGTAAAATTTCAACCCAATAAAATATAGCCCTCAGTTTAGCATCTATACCCCAGCAGTTCAGAATTCAAAATCCACCTCTGTACAGAACAAAACAGGAAGAGATTCACAAAGCTGCCATCTATTTTCCTCTTTACAGAGTTGAGAGGTGCTTTGATCACAGAGCTATTCCAAAGATTACACACCTGGCTCCTCTTGGAGTGTGTCAGGTCCTTGGTGAGCCCCTATTTTGGGGGGAAATGACAACTGCAGAGTAGAACAAGAAGAAGTTGCCTAGCTTACAGTAAGTTCTTATGGTCTCATATTGAGAGACTAATTTAGTTAGATCACTGAGAGTCTTAAGACATACACTACATATCCAAAAGTATGTGGACAGCTCTTCTAATTAGTGGTTTTAGCTATTTCAGCCACACCCATCGTTAACAGATACATTCAGCTTAAAGCCATGCAATCTCCATTGACAAACAATGTCAGTAGAATGGGTAGTACTGAAGAGCTCAGTGACTTTCAACGTGGCACTGTCATAGGATTCCACCTTCTCAACAAATGATTTAATCAAATTTCTGCCCTGCTACAGCTGCCCCAGTCAAGTGTAAGTGCTGTTGTTGTGAAGTGGAAATGTCTAGGAGCAACAACAGCTCAGCCACGAAGTGTAGAAAATCATCTGTCCTCGGTGGCAACACTCACTACAGAGTTCCAAACTATGTCCGGAAACCATTTCAGCAAAATAACTGTTCGTCAAGAGCTTCATGAAATGTATTTCCATGGCCGAGCAGCCATACACAAACCTAAGTTCACCATGCGCAATGCTAAGCGTCAGCTGGAGTGGTGTAAAGCACACCACCATTGGACTCTGGAGCCGTGGAACTGGGTTCTCTGGATTTATGAATCACGCTACACTATCTGGCAGTCTGACAGGCAAATCTGGGTTTGGCAGAATGCATAGTGGCTGTAACTGTAAAGTTTGTTGGAGGAGGAATAATGGTCTGGGGCTGTTTTTCATAGTTTGGGCTAGGCCCCTTAGTTCCAGTGAAGGGAAATCTTAATTCTACTGTGTACAATGACAATCTAGAGAATTGTGTGCTTCTAACTCTGTGGCCAAAGTTTGGGGCAAGCCCTTTCCTGTTTCAGCCTGACAGTGCCCCTGTGCACAAAGCAAGGTCTGTAAAAAATGTTTTGCTGAATTTGGTGGGGAATAATTTGACTGGCCTGCAGAGAGCCCTAACCTCTACCCCATCAAAAACCTTTGGGCTGAATTGGAATGCTGATGGGGAGCCAGGCCTTAATGCCCAACATCAGTGCCCAACCTCACTAATGCTCTTGTGGCTGAATGGAAGCGAATCCCCACAGCCATGTTCTAAAATCTACTGGAATGCCCTCCCAGAAGAGTGGAGAGTGTTACGGGAGGAAAGGGGGGTCCAACTCCATATTGATGCCCATGGCTTCGAAATGAGATGTTCAGCAAGTACATATGGGTGTGATGTTCAGGTGTTCACATACTTTTGGAAATGTAGTGTAGCGCCCTCTCATCTGCTGGAGGGCAGTGCTCTCTCTCTTCTGCCAAAAAGAGCATCTAGCTAATGTTTGATGACCAACACTATATTGCATGACTGTCAGGTTGTTTTAAATAAAATCAGTTTCATCTGGAATTAAAAAAACTTTTATGGGACTGCTATCTCAGGACACAAGATATAGCATGTGAAAGGGTAGGCTGTAAGTACATTTTTAAAACTCTGGACAGTTTCAAATCCCAGCTGAAGTGCTTTATAATGAGAAAATGAACATGGTAAAGATTAGCATTGCTTTAATTATACCCCTTCTTAAAAACCAGAGAGATATAACGGGTCTCTGCTCAGTCAGGACAGTTACAGTATACTCCTGTGGATCTGCTTTGAACGTGAAAGCTGTCTTTGATTTTATCTTCATATCCAAATTTTAGTTTTTGTGTGTAAACTCATACAATGTCAACATGTTTTTGCCGTTTTTGCAGTAATTGTGTGAAAATTGCCATGGAAACACACAAAAATCCTATGGCTTATCAAAGCAAAACTAAACCACTGAATATATGATAAGTCACGTTCTCTCTCTGAATGTGAGACTGGCAGGATTGTATTCTAAAGCATGTCTCTTTTTCCATTATGGCAGTGTTGGGGCACTGGTGGGTCTCTCCATCGCTGCAGTGGTCCTCCTAGCCTTCATTATCACCCTATGTGTCCTTTGCTACCTCTTCATCGCCACAAAACCAAGCCGGCTGGACAACGGTCTCCCACTTCGGGCACCAGGTACACTGCGTGGTAGGGGACCCGGTGGAGTTGAAGGCCTATAGAGCCCATGTGCAATGCATAGACCTAGAGATTGAACCTAAATCCTTAGACGAATGGCCTAAAAATAGTGTCCCTGGGTAGGATTTGGTATACATGTTCACCAGTTATTTCCTAACGTTACGAAGAGGTAATGGGACTCAAGGCCAAGAGAGGTGATTGATAATGCAGGAGACAAATGTTACAAAAAATACCGCTTGTATTTATTTTCAAGGTGAAGAAAATGAGCCAAAAAGTTATGGCTTAGATAATACACATTCCAAAAGAAATGCACTTAACCTGTAACAAACCAAAAGAAAATCTTGTAAGACATCAAAACACTATGGTCAGCTTCACATTCCAACAGCTCACAACTGCCACTCTCCCCCCAACCAAGTCTAAACAGAATGCCTTGTATAAGGCATCAACAAGGCCCGGGACCCCCACTGACACTGTCTGCTATCCTGACCCCCACGGACACCAAACAGACAGCACCTGTACTTATTCTAACACTTTATCCCCTTGCACTATTGTTTATTGTTTACTGTTTACCGTTTGCACTATGTTTATGTTATGTTTATGTTATGTTATTGCACTATGTTTATTTTATTTTATTTTATTTTATTTCATTTTATTTATCTTATTTTATGTTCACTGTTATGCACCACCGAACCAAAACAAATTCCTCGTATGTGTAAACCTACTTGGCAATAAAACCTGATTCTGATTCTGATTCTGATTCTGATTCTGAAGTTCTTTAGACAGGTCATCATCACCAGGACTATACTATGTACATTACTGCATGGGCATTAGTCATTTGTAATTTCAACTGATTAACTATATAAGTAGAATTCCTCCTTACGTCACAATAGTAAACTCCTTTTTACAAATAAGCTCAAATCAAATAAGCACAATTATATACACACTCAAAACAGAAACACAATTTTTTTTAAACATTTACATCCAACACCCTTTGCCCTACAGGGCTGGTGAAAGTGGTCTTCCTTTTGTCCGACTGGGCGAGTGCGACCTGTCAATAGCCCTTGGTTAGATCTAGTGTGCTTATGAAATGGGACTCACCTAATCAGTCGAGGAGGTCGTCCACCTGGGGCATGGTGTACATGTTAAAGTTGGACATCGCATTCAGGGGTCTGTAATCAATACAGAAGCGAAGGGAGCCATATGGATTGGGAAGGAGGACTATTGGACTTGACCAGAGGCTGCAGGCCTCTTCAGTCACCTCTATCCACTCCAGTCTTCACCACCACTGCTGCTCGTTCTGCTTCCGGGATTCTATATGGCTGCACATTCACCATTGCCCAGTCAGGTGTCTTGATGCAATGATCTACTACATTAGTGCATCCTGGATGGGGATGCACTAATGTAGGTCCAAAAGCACGATTCTGGTCCAAAATCTCTTTTACCTCTTGGACCTGATGGGGCATTAGGTCCATGCCATAACGCACAGTGTTGCAGGGCGTTGAAGTATTTTCTTCAGTGGTGAACAGTGTGACTGTGGAAGCCAGGGGTCCGTCCACCTGCTTTTTGAGCAGGTTAATGTGGTACACTTGCTTGCACATTTTGCAGGAGACGTGCATTGACATACTGCACATTGGTGACAATAATCGTCTACAGCCCTATGCATTCCTGGCCAGTGGAATCGGACAGCAACCCACTTCAGTGACTTCTGGACCCCCAGATGAACACCCAGGACATGCGAGTGGGCTAACTGTAGTGCTCCACACAGTTGTGACCTAAGCCTGAGGCAGGACCAGGAGTTTTCAGGGTTCAGTGCACGGCCATGCATTTTAATAGAAAAGGCCATAACGTGCAGAGAAGCACCCATCAAGGTTAGCGGATTATGGTGCTCATCTTTGCGATCAGCCTCTTTCGCTGCTTCTGCCGTAGGCCATTCAAATGGTTAGCTTTCGCTGAAAATGAATGGATTACAAATTCCCTTCTCGTCGGAGAATGTGTTGCTTTACCCTTCTGGTGGCTGGGAGGCGGACTTCACTTTGCAGTTGGGAGGGGTGTAGGTCAGAGGTTCAATTCCCGTAGTGTTGCATCCTTGAGCAAAGTACTTAGCCTGATTGCTTCAATATTATGTATAAATGTATTCTATATAAAAGTTATATAAGTCGCTCTGGGTAAGAGCATCTGCTAAATGCCTGTAATGTAATATCTGCCCTTTTCCTATCTTTTCGGTCCAGTGTTGATAGCGCTTGGCCCATTGGAGAATTTTCCTCTTATTAACAGCACATAGTAAGGGCTTTTTTGCAGATACACATCTTTTTAGACCAGCAGATTGTAGTTGTTGTTTCACTGTAGTCAGTCTCAAATTACATTAAGTTCTTTCTGCATTTGTGGTGCAGTTGTATGATGGTTTCTTTTGCTAGAAAACACAAGATATTTGTCTTCAGCCTCTTGATCTTTCTGCTCTTCCGTTAACATTACTGCCCATCAGCCGGAACCTTCCAAGTGTGTGCAGAACACTACACCTGACGTGCATTCATGATGAACATTCGTGCCAAACTAAGTTTGCAGCAAACAGTTTATGTTGAACGATTTTAAATGAACATTCCATTTAGTTCGCCACCAAAAGCAACCACAGAGCAGACTTAAAAAACAAATACTTTGACGTATATATGAGCTCACATTACAGAAAAGTGCCATATGATGGGTCTAGTACAGAGCAGACAACTTCAAATGCAATGAGGGGATAGTGTGGCTGCCAGACGACTCATCATTTGCAGTAACTGTCAAGAGTTTAGCCGATATCTTGCATGATTTTACAACGTTCTCGTGCTGCTGGAGTATGCAAGCTCAGTGTCGCAAAGTTTACATTCGACTATTTTCTGAAATCTGTTCAAGACCAAATGGCGCTTTTTTTTCTTGTGCTATACGTGTGACATGCAAATTTCATAAATGATCTGGATGATGACCACGTCTTTCAGTTACATGAAAGGATGTATTTAATCATTTGTTTGGAAGACGGGTTGTGAGCTGTGAGAGAGAGCTGCTGCTTATGAGCTTGCCGCTCATATTGATTTGATGGTTAGCCAACTCATTTGCTACCTCAGTCTCATAAAACCATAAGGAACAGGTTATCAGAATGGAAATATATAACTGGGGGTTATGTGGCTGAGTTCCCACAGGTAAAATAATAATGACCAATTAGACTGGAAGGTGCTGCTGGGTGAGTATCTGAGATCCACCTGTTCACCTCCAGCACCATCACTTCTTGTGCTCATGATCGGGTCCTTTCAGGATGGCTTTATCTGAGTGTTATTATTATAACGAGTATCTCAGCTGCAAAGCAGTTGCAAAATTGGTACTTATTTCACTCATTTTACAATGTCCATTCTCCTTTGAGCTTGCCATATATTAATATTAAAATAAATACTACAAATATTAGAATGAACCAAAAAAAAAGTATTTATATAGAAAGCCTAAAAAAATTTAGGTGTAAAAAAACTGAAGTAAAATTTTAGGTTTATCCATATAAAGCATTTTTTCAGTGAACTAAAAACTTCATTAAGTACAGGTCACATTGTACTGCTGCTGGGCATTTCAGATTGCCTGATTTCAGTTACAGGTGCAGTGGCAGGTGAAAGCCTGTATCAGTTTGAGCTTTCCTTCATCTCTCTGTTTCAGGCCCTGAGCTGGGCACACTGGAAGGAGCCAGTGAGTCTAGCGCCCCTTCTGGCCCACAGGGTTTCCGCAAGCACTTCTTCAGCCGGAAACTGGACTGCGACAACCAGCCACCCGACCCGGACCGTCTGTTCCAGAGGTGCTTCATGGCCACAGTCACCACTGTGAACGTGGAGGGGCCATCTTAGATCAGCCTGACGTTGACCATGGTAGCAAGTTGGTCATTTCAGCGAGAGACGGTTCAGAAATTCTTCACACACACACACACACACACACACACACAGGTTTTACACAAGCTGCTCTTCACCAAACTCGCCCGCCCACCCCCAACCCCTGCTGAATATGGATGAGCATCACACTCAGCACTGTATGAGAAATAAAGACAAATTCTCCAGGGATCACCACACAGGAAGATTTCCTCCTAACTCCATGGTTCACAGATTATTCACACATCACACCTAGAGCGTATCTGTCGGTTGCAGCCCTGTCCAGTTAATGTGTGGTATGATTTCACCAAAATTATTTCATCATGTTGCCAATTCTGCCAAGAACTATATTATGATCAGACACTCACAGGAACTACTTTAAAAACAGATTAGGTGCTTAGGTGCTTAGTGCATTTCTGCCCCTCTGCTGAATCACTTCTACCAAGCTGAAAGCTTTCTGCCAGACCAGCACAAGCTGTAAGCTGTGTTAATTATCAGTGTTTTTTCTCTTTCAGTGCGACATCTTTGCTTTGCAAAACAACCTCATTACAAAGTCAGATTCTGAACATGCTGAAAAGCATTAATTACACAACACATTTGGTTCCTAAGTATTCCTCTGAAGAATACATTAAATGAAGTTCATGAAAACCAGCACTGTCACACGCACAGATGCATGCAGGGAGATGCAGTAGATATATCGGTTTGGGCAGCTGTATTTATTTTCTGGAGTTAGAGAAAGCACAAAAGGAGGCAGTGTGAAGATAAAAACTTCACCATTCACCAGTTAAAAATAGCAAACTAAAATGAAGGAACACCAAAGAAAAACCAGACAAATGGTTTTTCATCTCCCTCTATTGCTCTCTCTCCTCTCTCTTCCTACTCTCTCTCTCGAGTCCCCAGTCTGAGACACCTACTGTGAAAAGAAGTGCACTGCACAAATGTGGGCTTATTTGAAAACGCAACCGAAGAGCATGTGCCCACTAGCCCTGAAGGGGTGGCCACTGATTCAGTTCCCTCTCCCAAACCGAGCCATGCCACAAGTGCAAATTAATTCACTCCAGTCATTTCCTTATATTTTATTATGTGTAAATTACTTTTCTTTTTCTTCAAAAAAAGTGACTTTGTGAAGTGCTTTGCATGTAAAAATTCAAATTGATGAAAGGGCTTGGACATTTCACTTGGACATTGTGTCTAGTTTTAGGCATTTCTCTACATAGTCCATTTTTTGTTGCTACACATAATGTTTACTGTGCAATGAAAATCCAAGCTAATTTCAATGGAATCAGCATTTTGTTTTCCAAATTATGCAATTTTGCTGCCGTATATGATGCATTACAAAGGTGTACTTGAATGATGTTTGACAATGTCAGGCAATGAATTCTGTTTGAAATTTTGCTATTTGCAAATTGAGAAGAAATATAAGAGCCAAGTGAATTTGTACTCTATAAGAATCAACAGGAATTATGTTTGAATGGTTTGAGTGCAGTTACCTTTAAGTGCATGTTGTGCTTTTTCATGACAGAAAATCATTTTCTCTCTTCATGGTTTATCTCTGAGTCTGATGGTTACAGGTGCAGTATATTTTTATTGAATTGCTGTGGAATGATTTATTGGCATGAGAAAGACCAGTGCCCCAAACTCCATGTATATATATATATATATATATATATATATATATATATATATATAATACTGTTCTTTTGTCTATGAAAGTTCTTACATTTGTGAATCATTAAATATCATGACCAAAATCTCAGCTGTCTGTGATTTTGTTTCAATATTCCGATTCTCTATCACACATTGCCTTAGCTGTGGGTCTGTTTTTCAACTTCACTGAGTATCACATTCAGGTATTTAGAGCTATTCAGACCACTAAAGCGTAAGTAGTGTAAGGTTTTCTAATGGTGGAGATTTTCCTTGGGCCCTATTGATCTTCCCACTGAACCCTGCAAGGTTGAGGTGACTTCCTCTGCCCGACAATATATATAGAGTTCAATCCAGATTCATGCAGTCATTGACCATCCATATGCATACACACACATGGGTATTGGAATGGAATGCAATGCAATGCATGTAGCTGAGGGAACATTCAGTTTTCCTGCTGAAAAAATATAGATAAGCTGTTGGCCACAGAACTAGACCTGTGCAAATGAATAATGGAATAGCCAGGGAAATATATATGCTGCATAAGGGAATAGCCATGATATGCACCTGTATGAATGAATCAGGTTTTTTTTTTTTTTTTTTTTTTTCCCCCAGTAAGTTTTTATTTTAGCAAAATGTATAGCTAGGGCCTTTATGCAAATACTTCTGATTAATATTTGGTTGTTTTGTAAGAAAGAATATGAGGAATTGGGATAATTATTTAGTTTTTCTTGTCTGTGCTCTAACAGAGAAGTATAGATATGTACTATACACATTATTGTGTCTTGTTAGCCCATGTGGGCTGGGCATCCTTATGATGTCAGGTCCTAAAATAAATCCAAATCCAGTATGGGAGAGCTGAGCTGGAGTTCTGAGATACTGTTATCTATTAAACAATATTTTGTTTAATACTGACTTTGTCAAACTCTACGGCTATTACTGTTAGACAAACATTGTGTGGTGCGAAGGGCATACTATCCAGTCCAGAAAAGAAACAGGAATAAAAAATAGCCCAGCTTCATCTGAACTAAATCCTTTGAGCATTAAGTGCTTTGCACAAACAATCTTTTTTCCCACTCCAGATGTGACATTGTTACTTCAACTGTTGAAACACAATCAAAGGCATCTTCAGAAGTCATATTTTTCTGGGGTTGCTAAGGGATCTTATCCCTGAACAGGCATACTTTTTTTCTTTTTTTTCCATACCACATATGAAGCACAGGGAGAAATAAATTATTTCAGCATTTCAACACAGTACACTATTTAATGCATACAGGTGAACTGGTTCTTAGAACGGTTCCTTGTTTGAGATAACACCAGCTATCATTTTAAATTTTGCTGATCACCCCAGTCACACCTAGCATTGTAATTATTCCCCATAGCTCACATGGTTATAATCATCATCAATTATTGTCACAAAATGCATTTCACACCCCCCTGCTAAGTTATATCTTTCCCACCAGAACAGATATTATAATACGCTTCATCTCTGTCCAAGAGACAAAAGGTTGATCATGCTATAATCCATGAAGGTATACTTAGTTACTGGAATTTGAGTTACTTAGTTAAAAGGCTCACAGCCTCTCAGCTCTGGCTTTAACCCCAGAAAAACAGGCACAGTCAACAGCTGGACACAACTGCACACATGCGCTCGTTCTTCAGCCATTTATTCTGACTGTTTCAGGAGCAATGCTCCACATTGCTCATTAGCATACTGAGATAATTGTTTCAGCAGGTCTACCTCAGATAACGCAATTCACTTCTTAAAGAGTCATTTTACAATCTAATATGCAAACAGTTCTCTGTGTGATACTTCTAAAAAATCCCTTTACACACTCATGTTTTCCTAGGGTTTTTGACAGAACTACAATTTTTCAATCATTTTCAGCAGAGCTTTGGGACAGAATGTGGTTTACTGAATATGAATCAGTGAAATGCTTTTCTCTTTGTCCCACTCAAAGTAGCAATGGGAGAGGTTTTGCTTAGTTGATAGAGGAGGCTGCTCATGTCTTTACAGGGGATGACATTCCACTTCAAAAAAGACTGTGACCACACAAGAGGAACCAGGTATGTTCTCCTCTAAAGAGACTAGATATATGTCATAAGAAAATACATATGCAGTGCATGCATTTTGTAAAGCTATTATATTGAAAACCATCTAACAAAAATATGAACAAATTTATGTACACTCAACAAAAATATTTAAATTGTTTCAGGCCTTCTTGCAATTTTTTCTTGACTGCCATTTCATACAGCAAACCCTTCGTAGAAAACAAAAATGTATGTAAATCCTAGCTTTGAAATGAAATTGAATTTAAAATCAGATGTAAAGCAGCTGGGGGTAAAATGGTGTCTGCATTGTTCTAGCCCTCAACTCTGCATGTGTGCTGCTGTGTACATCATGTACTTCCTGCACATGTGTTTCAGTGAATGACCCTGGGGCAGTGTTTCAAGGAGGAGGTGCCACTGGTTAAGCACGAAATAATGGAAACCATTCAGCATCGATACCTAAGGCAGCACAGATCTCAATAGCAGGAACAATTTCAAAAAACAACTTTCAAGGCTGAAAAATACAATTAATGGTGGAAAACAACAGCAGCAGCAACAACAACAACAGTAGCAACAATTAAACCTAATTTTTTCAAGCAGGCGACCGCAGAAAATGGATGTCTGCTTGAAAAAATTAGGTTTAATTGTTGCTACTGTGGTGTGATTTTTTAAAAATCACACCACTCTTGTTCTGTAAAACAAAACATTCAAATCAAATATACTTGTTTTTAAATTTGATTTGAATGTTTTGTTTTACAGAACAAGAGTGGTGTGATTTAAAAAAAATAATAATAATAGAAATAACAGAAATAAATTATACTAAAATCATATTACGGTGGTATTATTTTCAAATAATTTCTTTTCAGGTACAAATGACAAGGGTTAAATTGAAAAGTGCTCAAAACCTAACCAGAAAGAGAATTCATCTTTAAAATTAATGAAGAATTATGGCAAAAAATCATGAGCTTGAATCAACATTCTTCATCGGGTGTTTTCAGTCAGGTTCAATTCATGGAGATGTTGTTATTTTTTATTTTTTTTGTATTAAAATAACTTGACCAAAAGTAGTGCCTGCATATTAACGCCCTGCATCCTTGTCCTCCATAACAACATTAACAAGCAGGCCTAAGGAAGACAATGCTCTGTTGCATTTTTTTCTGTATGCTATATATCCTTTGCTTTTTAGTAATATTGGATTTTAATTATTAGTGATATTTTTGTTTTTTAAACCACAGGTTTACTTAATATTTTGGATCTCTGTAAAACAGTTTCAGTTAAATACTCAAAAATATAACTGAAGCCCTCCTTTTCAAAGATCATATCATTTTAGAGCAAACATGAGATAACTAAAATGCTATTTGTGATGGACCAAGAATAAAGTTCCTCTCCTGGGCTTAAAGCTCTTAATCACAGCAATATATTGCTCATGGAAAAAATAGTAGGAACTGGGGGAAATATGTACAGTAACATCATGCTGCGAGGTGTTAATGTGTGAGTTTAGCAAAACACATTGTCCAACGTTCAAAAAATCCTTGACACATCTGCATTGTGTGCCTCTAGGAAATCTGGCCTCCAGCTGGGGACTAATATTCACTGGGTTTTCTCTCTTTTTTTCTTTCTTTCATTTTTTCTTTCTTGTGGTCCTCTTTGGCTTGACCTTGACTTTGGCGCACTCGAGGATGTTTTAACAGCAGCTTGCTGGCTTGCCCAGAAAAAAATATTTATAAAGCAGTTACAATGGCAATTTCATGGATTTCATAAAAATGAATTTGGGATTATTTGGGATGCAGATATCTTTTTGGTGGAAAAAAATAGCCTCAAGTTCCATGAGGTAACATACAATTGACCATAGCCTCGTCCGAGGTGTGGTCATTGTCCACAGGGTAAATCCTGTGTTGTAGGATGTTGTAACGGTGCATAGTACCTTTTTTTAAGTATCCTATGGAATGTGGCAAATAATGCCCATCACACCCCTGCTTGCACCCCTGTCTGTATCGCCTGCTCCACTGCTTAATTTTATCAGGCATCTGATACTGCTTTCAGGCATTCATTAATTGTTGGCATCACTGACGTGACTGCTAGTTCATAGTTCAAAACTGACAGGATATGCCCTTATGAACCCAGGAAGCTGCAGTGGTTACTGTTGTAGGTGAAAGCACAAAGAACAACATGCATAAACCACGGATGAGTCAGTTGTGCCATTTTCCCATTATCCTGAACCATGGCTTTTAAGTGCAGAAGTGCAAAATTGCAAAGCAGCAGGAGACTGTCAAATTGGCCTCCTCACCCACGGGAAAAGTCTCCTTATGCAAGCGCAGATAGCTGTAATAATGCTCCTGCCATTACTGGCTTAATAATAATAATAATAATAATAATAATAATAATAATAATAATAATAATACATTTTTTAAATAATTGGACAGCACTTTTGAGGGTTTTGAGAATGAAGAAATGCAAGTACGATTATGGAGGTTTTAATCCACTAGACCACAGAAATACATTACAAACTGGAGCATCTGACAGAATATGTGAAATCAGAATTGGCTGTTCCAGTTTTAATGCAGTTCTACGGTATATGGGTTTAAAACTGCAATTGCCTCTGATCTGCCCCCTGCAGTGGATAGCCTACAAGTGCACCAATGCCAGAGGGCCTAGAGGTAAAGGTGGGAGTGCATGAATGGTGTAACTCTGAGGAGTAGGAGGGAGGAAGACAATAAAGAGCTTTGCAGGTGGAGATGTTATGTGGAGTATATTATCTGTTTGATGTGATGTGGAGCCAATGTAGAATAGGAGTCACAAGAGCTGAATGGTGTATGCCAGTACACTGGCAACTGGTTACATTATATTACGTCACAGGCATTTAGCTGGCACACTTATCAAGAGCGACTTGAACAAATTTTTACAACATTGCATCCATTTATACAGGAGGATATATACTGAAGCAATGCAGGTTAAGTACCATGCTCAAGGGTACAACGGCAGTGTCCCACCTGGGAACACTGCCGAACTTGTGACGTTTAGGTTACAAGACCAGCTCCTTACCCATTATACTACACTGCCGGGTTCTGGACATATTGAATTGAATGGGCATTTTTTAGATGGGTTGGCAAGGCATTGCAGTAACCCAAGCAGCAAGACAAGAATGCGTGTATCAGAGTTTGAGACCATAGAGGCTGAGGGATCAGTAGAGCCAAGCAATGTTACATAGATGGAAACAGCAGCTTAATGTGGGCTTCAAAGGCAAGTGCGAGATCTAACTAGCATAATAAAAGGATTATGGGCAGAGAGGGCAATTTAGTCCCAAAATAATCCTCTTTCAGCTGAAGATGCTGTGTAAATACGTACAAGGCCAGAAGCCACACAATTATCAAAATTTTGAAGACAACCAGCAACCACCAGCAAAAATTCTGATAGTTGTTTGTGTTGTATTTTCTATCCCCAGACTTATAAACGGCAGTGTCAATACCAACGGGCCTTTTTTGGGGGGGGGGGGCTTTTGCAATGATATTTAGATTTAGATATTTTTACTCATTTATATATATATAAGACATGCCATTCATAGCATTTAGATTTCCAGCCATGTTCACTCTCCTTCCTGACGCTTTTTATAGCAAATGAACTAATTGTTCGTAAATGTCTCAATTTACAGTTGTATGAATAGTCACTTAACTGTTCCATTGGAGTGCCTAGGGTAAATGGTAATGGTAAATGGACTGCATTTATATAGCGCTTTTATCCAAAGCGCTTTACAATTGATGCCTCTCATTCGCCAGAGCAGTTAGGGGTTAGGGGTTAGGTGTCTTGCTCAAGGACACTTCGACATGCCCAGGGCGGGGTTTGAACCAGCAACCCTCCGACTGCCAGACAATCGGTCTTACCTCCTGAGCTATGTCGCCCCACATAACCATAACCATTGAAATGCAAAATCCCCACAGATCACATGGTGGAGGCAAACTGGTGGCCCTAAATATGGGTCTCTGTTGGTCTTTGAAAAAGATGCAAGCAACAGAGAGTAACATGGAGTCATGATCTAGAATGACCGTTAGTGGGTTGGACTTCCAACAAGTTGGAGAGTTCAGTAAATAAAATCTAATATTTATATCTAAAGCACTGGAGAGATCATCCTTTACAGCCCTCAACAGCCCTCCACCACACCACCACCACCAAAGAACCAATCTCACTGTTTGTAGACATGTTTGGTCCTTGTTTCCAGTAATGGCTCATAAAACCAATGGTTGTTTTAATATTATACCCAGTTTGATTAATCTGGTTTAGTTTTTTCTTTGAGCATATTATTTGTATTGTAATTTCAGTTTTTTGTTTATTTTTCTGATATTTTAATATGAAGTAGTATGTCCAGAGAAATATAAAATGAGAAAAGATCATACATTATTTTAGAGGCCTATGTAATTATGTTTCTTTTGTATTTGACATGTTCACCATTTTACCATCAAAGGAGAAGGTTAATTATACATTCTCTAAATCAAACCGGGCAAATGTATCTGCTTTGATTTTCATAAGCAGACATTCGTTATTTTTTAAAATAATAATTTCATATTTTTATATTATATGTTGTATTTACTGCGTGGGTTGGTACATGTGTGTGGTGTAAACAAGAAACAAGAAATGTGTTAAAACAGTCCATAAAAAAATATTGGTAGAAAGAGGAGTAAAATTATAGTAATACCAAAAATTACATGGGAGTACTGTCATTTTATCCATGCAATTAAACCACAGCTCATAATGGAGATGCTGGTCCAGAACCTGCTGATGACTTCTGTCAAATTAATTGGGGGGTAGTTTGAACAAGACCATGTGACAAGCAGTTCATGCTTCCCAAGACAGAATGGCATGTTTCTACTGTGTGGTGCCAATTTGTCACATTTTATTAGACTTCTAACACAGTTTTTACAGTTGCCTTATGATGAAAACATGCCAATGCTGTGCATTAACTGCTTACGGGAGATATCAGAATGCACGTGCCCTTATATCCCATTGAACATGGATGTCACAATTTCCATGACCAAATCTACATTTGATAGTGGATTGCAAACCTTTCTGCCACAGACACAGACAATTTGTTTTTTTTTTTGTTTTTTTTCGTACTTGCGTTATTACCTCCATAAAAGTATTATTTATTTCTGGAACCACTTTTATTGCAGCTTTTTATTTTTTCTCCTATTTCAAGTGCCTGTCCCAATATTAGTCATATGCCTGTTCCATGGTTACAATAGCCCTCATCATTTTGTCTGCTTTTCAGTCTGCAGCCCAGCAGGCGAGCTTTGAGGCAGCCGCCACATACAGACTGCGAGCACTTCATCAACCAGTAGAGAGGCTCTTGTGTGATGATGTGGGGAGTACCCTGCCAACAAAGACCTTTCCTCCCGATATAGGTCTGTATTTTATTTTATTACATTTATTTATTTATTTATTTTACTTTTTTTTATTCATTTGAACTAAACACAAAGGTATGGGGCTTCTGAAAAAAACCAGATGGAACACTTTGCGTACTTTTAAAAAGTCAAACTTGAGTCAAAAACTAACAAAATACCCTGGGTGAATTTTTCCATATCTGTTATACCCTGCGATGATTTCTTAGCGTTCTGAGGGAAGACAACAAACTTTTTATCTTCCCATGAGGATTGTCAAACCGGAGTATGAAGCGAAAGATCACAACAATTAAAAGTGAGAACTGCCATTTCACCTGCCAATTCCCGGGAGGGTCAGAATTTCCCCCAGTGTGACATCGGCACTTTCTCCATTCCCTGAATAACTATACCACAAAGCCTGGATT
Organism: Anguilla rostrata; assembly: GCF_018555375.3. Classification (NCBI taxonomy): domain Eukaryota; kingdom Metazoa; phylum Chordata; class Actinopteri; order Anguilliformes; family Anguillidae; genus Anguilla; species Anguilla rostrata. The sequence continues at coordinate 12,482,017 of NC_057938.1, forward strand.
TAAAAAGCACTCTATGGCAGCATAGTCATTGGTCCTTTTCCCCCTTCAACAGGAAGAAAAAAAAGCAATATGAGATCACTTGTGATTGTGGGTTAAATATAAATGTAGTCATTAAATGGCTTAAATGGCATCACAGAGCCACACGTGCTCAAACAGCATAATGGACATAATCATTTTGTTTCAATTCCATATATTATGTCAAATAAAAAACAGCTTTTATGCACATGCATGGCTATTTTTGCATCAGGTCTCAGTCAGATTTTTCATATGCATATCCTGCCTCAATATAATCGGCCTCGTATTCAAACATAATGTACTGAACAATAGAGTAGCCTGCAAAAAAACTGGCAATCACATTCATGAAATGACCTTTAATAATGTCCAAGACCTTGGATATGCAGGAGCTGCCAAATAACACGATCCCCCGGAGAGCTGAGCACCAGAGATTGTGGAAGTGGAAGGGTTAACAGAAAAACATACGGGAGAAGAAACACATCAAGGACAGAGAGCAGCTGCACAATAGAAATTCTCACCCCCTTTTTAAAGATGAGGGCAGTGCATCTCAAATTATTTCTCATAAAGATTTAAGAGGATGACAAATTACAGATATTTAAGAAGCTTTAAAAATTAGCCCACCAAAAGGTTGACCATAAAAGCTTTTAAAAGCAGGCACCTCCTCTGTTTGACTGCATACCTGCAATACTCAGAATATTACAGTTTTTCCTATTTGGTTTCAAATTATGCTAAACTCACCACCGAAAATGTTACAAACCAAAAGCAAAATAGGTTCCATTGAATTGTGTTGAATTGAGAACATAGAACCTAGGCATGGGAATGTGAGATGGCTCCGTAAAAAAATTAACATATGTAATGATTGGAATTTAAATAGGTTACTGTGCAGTTAACGAAACAACATAATGATGCCACTTGAAAAAATGGCAATTGAAAAACCTGACTGATGCGATACATGTCTTTTTTTTTTTTTTTTTAAAGAAAAAAATTATTATTCTTGGAACTTGTTTCAAGTGTTCCTAACATTGTATGTGACATTGGTCTGTAGTGAACTGGCTAAATTAGGTGGAAGGTAAAAGCTGGAGCTATTATGTTGCTCAATGTCATCTTTGTTGGGTGAATCACCTTAGCTGGAAGAACAGTTTATCAATCTCAGGCACTTTCACAACTGTTACGTATTCCTCAAGGTTTGCTTTCTCCTCGTTTCCCAAAGGGAAGGCATTGAACATAAATTGGAGAAAAGAGCTCAGAGAAGAAAAGCAATGTTACTGAGCAACCTCAGAAATGTGACTCATTCCCAATTTTCAGTAAGGACTAAATCTCATTTCCATAAGTTGTAATAATATGATTTAACAACAAAAGCTGAAAACCTTAAAATCAATGAATTTAGACAAGCTTTGGAAATTACCCCTGTCAATACACACTTTGTACAATGTATTGAAGATGTGTTTAAACAAGGTGCTTGTAGTATGAAGAAATGAGCAAATACATAAAATTAAATCACTTTCTTACATTGAGTACAGCTACAAAAACAATGATCCTTATTTAAATGAATTCAAAGCAATTGGTCATCTTTTCACTTAGTCACTCAAGCCTTTTTGATGGAAAAGAACACATAATAGTGTCCTTTATTAAGTTTGATTAAGACAAAGGCTGCTGATTTCACTGTTTAGGGTATTTTACAAAGAAGACACCAACAGGAATGTCTATCTGTGATTTTCTTAATTTTAACTATTTGTTTCAGCCAGTGTGAAATCTATCAGTGTCTGAAAATTGTATGAATAGCACTGTACCGCCAAAGAACCTGGAGCACATTCTGTAGCAGAGTAGTAATGGCAATGTCTCTTTTCCTCCCTTTTTTTGTTAGCAATAGGCTCCATATATTGATACTAATGCTTCTAACACTGTATGGTGCTGTTTGATCTTCAATTCATATTTCTAATAGTGTTGCTATTCACAATATAGAATCGGTTCTGCATGAATACGCAATACTGAATGATGCTATGGAAAACATACTTATCTTTCCTTTTTTCATATTCCATTGCACATGCTCTATGAGGAGAAAATTCTGAAGCGAAAGAAGGTTCAAACAAATAGTATATTTTTGTATAAATTATACAAAAATAAATTATGTATATTACCACAAGCCCTCCATTAGACTCCATTACAGCGGTATGTAATGGCCAGTGAGATTAATCTTCAATGTCTGAGTCACAGAGGACAATTTTGTTAGATAATGGAAAAGTTATTTTCTGTGTGATGTCCCATGATTTGTGATGACACAAAACTACAGTATTATCTGCTGGCCATGGAAACAGCCTGGGCATAGTTGGTGAGAGAGGAGTCCTAATCATCACACTCAGAAAGAACTGATTTTGCTAGTGGTTTTTTGCTGTAGGTGAAACTCAAAGAAATTTCTTTTTTAATTATATTTTATTTTGTTTATGAGAAAACTGTATTAGTAGTAAGTCTATGGTCGCCTTTTTGCTTATGTTTAAGGGGTCACTTCTGTATTTAAGCATTTTTGTATTTTTATTTTCAAATATTTTATATTGCATCAATTGAAACAGGATTGCATCTATATATAAGCTACTGTATATTAAACTTTTTGGGCCATTGAATGACAATCCTTAAATCTCACCTTCCCAGAAACCCAATCTTACCATTTCTATCTGTGTGTATCAAATGTCATCATCATATAATTGTTTTTAATTTTACCAGCCTAGTTAGAGAATAGCATGACCAACATATATTGTATCCTGAATTTTTTCTCCAGATTTAAATACATATATATGGACTCTGTACTCAGTATATATGGCAGTGCGCCGTACTTTCAAGAACAGTGTACGCCTCTTCATGCAAACACGGCGATGGTGATGCCTGAGTGAAATAGCAGTGGCAACCGAACAGAAGTCAAGAATGTTTTCATAAAATGTAATTCATTTGTGGCCTCTAGTGTTCAGTAGATGAAATTACAAGTGCAGTTCAAGAAAAACATGTCTTGTCATCAGTCTTCATTGTATATTTTTTTTTTTTTTTTAACAGTCAAGCATTTACTTGAAAAACATTTAAGAGTTAATTAAGCCACAAGTTAAACATATACATCCTCTTGCAAAATGTATAAATAGGAAAATAATACAATTTAATTTGCTGTAAAGTATGTCACGTCTAAACATGAGAGGTGGTTTGACATGCCATACCTGTCCTATTATGAATCTTCACTTCAAGTCTACTTCTGATTGGCAACCCGCTAAGAGATATCACTGACTGTTTAAAATGCAAATGGTCACATTTGTTATGGAATCAATGTAGTTTCCATAAGACCAATACCAAAGACTCTAATAAAGGACAGTGTAAGAATGATGCTGCTTTCAGCATGAGAAAATCATAACTAAATAAAATAGACTCACAATCATATAATGTGATTTCTTTTTTTATTTTATTCTTTATGTATAACTATATGGTTGCACAGGCACAAAATTGAATATATCTTTCATAATAGAATGGCATGCTTTGACAATGAATTGTTTAAACGTATTATTTAGCACAGATGGCTTACGTTCTTACTGTCTAGGAGCCCAGCTGGGGCCCTTCCTTTTCAGCCAGAACCGTAAACATATTGGTCCAAAAGTAACTTTGCTCCCACTGAATTTTGAGAAAAACAACTTTCATCGTAATCATTTGAATGGGTTGTTGATCATTTGTTTTGACTATCAGCATTGAAAACGTGCACCAGTAGCTATGCCAATAGGGGTTGTTATGACACAAACTACGGTGTTAGAAACTGTTAGTTTCTCAGCTTCTAGAAAACCACTTTGTATTTAACTGCACGCATATGCACTGGTGCTATAACACCAACATTTTCAACCATTCGAAAAGTTGTGCATATCTGAATAGTCTGAACACTTTAAAATCAGGTGGCCAAACACTACCGCCGCTTTGTCCCTCTCACATTTCCCACAATGCTGTGCGGTGTGCAGCCTAACATGGCGAATGTTGCTGCTGTTTTTATCAGGGCCTTGGATATATGATACCAAAACACAACACGAAGATGGAAACTGTTTAATGTCTGTTGGATTAAGAGGCATCTACAAAAAAGGGTAAAGCGGCTTCTCGTTTCGGGGCTTTAAAATGCGTTTCTGCCTGTTGTTAAATCCAGATTATTTCACAAACAAATGAAGAGTGGTTGTGTCGTGGGCAATGCAGATAACTAGCGAGCTAGCTATTTAGCTAAGACTAAGTAACTTCTTACGATAGCTGAATGGCTAGGTAGCTAGTAGTTCAGTGTCAGTATTATAGATGCATGATCGTTAGTTTTTTCAGTCGTAAACTAAGATCGACTGGCCGTCAAGGCAATATCTAGAAATATTTGGCTATTGCCGTATCGCTACAAAAATAACTAGGGATTAGTTTGGCTGTGTTGCAATTGTCGAGCTAAATTGTAACGTTGTAGCTAAAATAGCTAGTTAAGGCTAGAATATCCATTTAGTCGAAATTGATGTAACTTGGGGCTTGGTACCTAGATAGCTAGGCAGTCTGTGAACTATTATACTTGAGACAAACATAGAAGGTCTGCTGGCTGTCTAGTTGTAAGTAAATCGCTAATGCTAGCCATCTGCGATCACTAACTTGGCTAGCCAGTGGGGTTTTTTTAATCATATTGTAAGCAGGCGTACAAGCTAAAAGGGCTTGTTGGTTTTATCTTATTTTCGACAGACTCGTAGCTAGTAAAGCAACAGAGCTAAGTTAGTCAACGTCAACTATCGATGCTAAGCTAAGTTATCCTGTCGCTACATCAATAATGTTCGCTCACACACAATCTATTTACAGTCATAGAGGCAGAGTAAATGGCTGGCTTTATTCATTGTCAATATGCCTCAAGACATACGAGTTTTATCAAACGCTGATACATTATTACTTGATTACTTTGCTGACAATTTAAAAAATATATTTCTTGCTAACGTTAACTAGCCAGTTTCCATTGCTTTGTGATTGTTCACTCAAATTTAACCTCGCCCCTTCATATCAGCCTTTTGAACTTTGACCTTTGTGGACAGTGAGCTGGTAGTTTTCATTCTACCTCGTAACTTCATTCATTAGTTTTTTGCATTAAGATGGAATTGACAGGCGATTTGTTTTTGTAATTAGTGTAGTTTTCAAAAAGAGTTTGAAGATTGTTGCACTGCAAACAAAAATGAAATGCAACAAGCTGTAAGCGTGCTGTCCTAGTGTTCGGTTGCCAAATATTGTGTGGGCTGTTATTGGTGTGATTTCGAAGATATGATTGTGAACTGTTAACACACAAATAACATTTTTTGTATTGTCATACTGTTGTTCCGGGAAGAAACGCACGCAAAACATTATTTTAGCTAATTTATTTACCTTAATTGTCCCTTGTTTGTATCCCTTATAATGCTGTAAGTCACGCTATGTTTAACATACAGCACAATTACAATGTTGTACAACATAAACATTCCTAACCAGACTTTTATTCAAATCACTTGGTCAAATGAAATAGGTGAGGGGGAGCTGTTCTTGCTAGAACTCACACACAAACAAGCACAATATCAGTGCTGTAGCCTAACTTCCTGGCTGCTGTAAGCAGTAGTATAGTTTGTAAGGAGTGCTTGTTTCTATAGGTACTCAGTGCAGTCCTGGTGGCGCAGATACATAGATATTCACTGAGCTGAGGGAGCCATGGAGGACAGCGTGAGCCCCAGGAAAGCGGTCAGACCCTCCCGCGGGGATGCCAGAGGGGGGAAAACTCCATCCTCCAAACCTGCGAAAGAAACCTCCCTCCCGAAGGGCCAGGACTGCGCCAGGACCGCCAACAGGAGCGCCGGCCAGGGCAGAGCCCCGGCGCACGACGAGCAGCTGCGGGACGCAGGCCGGCAGAGCGGGCACGGAGCCGGCAGGCCACCGGGAGCCCACGACCCGTCGCGCGCCAGGCCCCGCAGGCTGAGCGGCAGGACCAGCCCCGGGGAGCGGGCGAAGCCCAGGCCCGCAAGGCCGCACCAGCAGCAGCCGGACGCCCCCGAGCCCTCCCAGGGGCCAGACGCAGCCGGGGCCAAGGCGGCGGCTCCCCCGCTCAGGCCTGGAACAGAGAAACCCCGCGCGGAGCGGCCCCAGAACAGCACGGCTGACAGCCAGAGTGCCAGGGCCACCTCTGACCTGAAGGACTCCCCTGGTAGGTTAAGCGCAGGCACAGGTTTCCAGTCTGTCGCCTTCAGTTCTGCAGTCTTACACGTAGATCACTGAAATGCTTGCAGCTTATTGTACTTTCCTCAGTATGGTAATATGTGTTTGTTTAATGAAATGTCATAGGTTTGGATTGAATGAAAACATTTTCTTTATTTTGTAATTTATTAAACATCGTCCTGAGACTAACCAGATGGTCAGCTCTTTAAACTTTTAAAGTTTTTTCTCTGTCCTTAAAGCTAAGACTTTGCATTATGATGCCTCTTAAAAATATTCATGAATGGGTGTGGCAAATCAGTATGGGGCGGAAAGGGATATTCTGTCCTTGGAGATGCCTCTTTGAATAATCATAAGCTGTGATACAGCAGTACTTACTCCTGGTATGGAGAAGAACCTACAAAGTAAGGAAGTAGTGCAAATGGAGTTGACAGGACGAGAGTTGACATTCTAGTTACTGAAGAGAATCTGTAGGTATATAAATAATGATCCACTCATTATTTCTCTCAGAGAGAGAGTGCTGTGAAGCATATCCCACCAGTGGAAATGTACTACGAGTGCTGTCTGTGCCTGCCAGAAGTCTGTTAGAGGCTGAGGTTCATCAATCACTTCAAATCTTAATGATCATTTGCACACCACACCTGTGCTGGGATACTATATTATAATTTTTTGTTGGGTTTATGTCCTCTAATGTCTGCTTTTCCAGTTTCCCCACCAAAGACTGTTCCCCTGTTTGCAGACAGTATTGGCTCTTTGTCTTGGTCAAAGTGGCATATGGCTTAAGCCTTATATCTGACTGTTTTGGAATATCACTCCATATATGTTGCCTGAATGCAGACTGAATGTTTCCTCAGAACTAGTTATGTGTGCAGTTTAGCTGGCAAACCTGCACATAAGTGCTTTGATCTGCAATGCGCATCATCTGATTACAACCGCTGAGATGCCGTCCTGCGGCTCTTTAAGTGCATGTCAGGTATGCGGCCCGGAGGAGCGCTCACTGCGACTGACGTTAAATTGTGCTACTGTTAAACAGGGCTAAGAGCGCTTGTGTGCGTTTGAAACAGGTGAGGACGTGGGAGGGCGCGCCCCGGAGTCCGTGGCAGCGGCCGGACCCGAGGAGGCGGTGGACGAGCAGGCTCTGACCTCCGAACAACAGCTGGGCCTGAAGCAGGCGGAGGAGCGGCTCGTCAGGGACTACATCCACCGTCTCCTTAAGGTGCCCCACAGACCCAGACCCACGTAACCCACCGCACCACAGCCTGTGCCGCCACGCGCCGCGGTCCACCTTCCGTCCCCACAGCCTGCGGCTCATACACGGGAAACACTCGAGTGGCTAAAATTGATAGTGCCATGTAGATGCAAGAGAGATGATGCCTTGCAAATGAATTGTATTTGCTGAGAGAATTTAATTAGAAGGGACCCATCTGTTGCAGTGTCTCTCTGGGGGGAGTTGGGAGGGGTGGGTTGTTCTGTATCTGTTTTCATGTGTGTCTACGTTCACTGTAGTGAGCTGCACTGATGCACGTATGGAGTCCTGCCTCTTAACCCTTTTGAAGTGTATGTTTTTTTGGAATGTTTTTTTCAAAGTGCAAATTCAACGTTCTAGAACTCCATTGCTCTCAATTATCAGTAGCGATTGCTATGTCAGCATTTGCATGTTCAGTTAATTAAGTGTGTTTTGCATATAATCAGTATATAAGCAGTATAAACTTTGTATGATCTGTTTAACAGCGCTCTCCGGAGTACCCCAATTTCCAGTACCTATGCACTCTCTGCTCGGTGCACATGGAGAACATCCAGGGCGCCCACAAACACATCAAGGAGAAGAGGCACAAGAAGAACATCATGGTGAGGCACTCCCTCCCGATCCTGCGATTTGTGACACTGTTTTTTTTTATAGCTGAGCTTTATGGGTGGATTAGCAGGACAGAGTAGATAAAAAGTGGCAGTTTCTGTAAGTGCCGTTTTATGTTTCTCCAAGGTTACAGTTCATCGTTAAACGCTCGCGTTAAAAAGCCCTGTGTTCGGCTGTTTGTGCGTATATGTGTCTGTCCGTCTGTCAGTTGGGAACAACGGAATTCAGAAACGTTAACTTGCCTCAATGAGGTCCAGTTTGCATTAAAAGCAAAGCGATCTGCACAATGAGGATGGAGTGGAAAAAATTCAGTTGATTGACAGCGGTTTCCTGATTGCTTTCTGGAACAGAGCAGACCATTGTTTGCTGTCCACTGATGTTGTCCACTGAGATAGAGAGAAAATAACTGAAGTTATCTTTAGACTTTAGTCAGTTACTTAGGGATAGTGGTGAAGAGTGGCCTAGACATTTCACATGTACTGTTACCATTATTATATATAGAGGCATAAAGTCTAAAGCTTGAAATATCGACTGCTTTTGTTTAATCCCCTTTGACTTTATCATGAAACTTTGGTCATCGATAAATGATTTTTAAATGAACCCATGCCCGTCTCCATAGCTCATTACAGTGAGAAACGTTAAGGCCTCTTGCTTTGTTAGTCATTGGTTATTCCTGATAATGAATTTAACTCCTGATGAAGGAAGCTGGCTCAAAGTGTCAGCTGATTAACCCTCAGAACCAGTGTGGACCATGCAAGCTCTCAGTGCCTCTTGTGGAAAATATAGCACGTAGCGTTACAGATTAGTTAATATTTTTGTACACGCACACGTACACACACGCACGGACTGTCTATACTTTTCTTCTCTATGTATGACACCTTAGAGTTATTTTTAGATTTTGTCTTTATTGGTGAACATCCATTGCCCGGAGAATTCCGGTGGTCTAAGCAGCAGCACCCAGCACGTGTGCGTGCGTCTCTGTCGGTGAAACACGAGCTTCCTGTCGTGCCGCAGGAGAAGCAGGAGGAGAACGAGCTGCGCGCCCTGCCCCTGCCCTCGCCGGCCCAGCTGCGGGCCGTGGACGCCGCGGTGATGGCGGCCGTCCACCAGCAGGGCATCTCCGAGGACGACTGCCTGCTGCGACAGGACATCGTCAGCAGGATGGAGAAGATCATCCAGCAGCAGCTCTCAGGTACTACAGGCGACTCTGGACAGACAAGGTCCATTTCTACGGGTGTTAGCTCTGACTTTCCATAGAGAATGGTCATGTCCGCAGGCACTTCTAGTGTCTTTGGCGAAGGCCCATTTCTACAGTTACTAACTGTGACTTTCCATTGAGAATGGTCATGCCCACAGGTGCTACTGGTGATTAGATAAAGGTCCATTTCTGCATGTGACTTTAAAAAATGGCCATTTCTACAGGCAGTGGCTGATGAAAAAGAAGGCAATTTCCCTCAGATAATTCAAGGCAGGAGCTAGGTAGCTTGTCACCTTCACCCATATCATAAATAAAATTGAGTTTTTGCAGCATTTCATAAAGAAAAACAAGTCTAGGTTTACCAGGCAGCATTAAGCAGAGATTATGTTTTCCAGATGGCTTTATATAAATTGTTATGAATAATCAAACTGCAAATATATGTGGGTATATAGGTTTGTTTGAGTCCTCTGTGCCTTTCTGCCTTTCAGCATGCTCTCTGCGGCTGTATGGATCCTGCCTCACAAAGTTTGCCTTCAAAACCAGCGACGTCAACATCGACGTGGCATACCCCTGCAACGTAAGTGAGGCGGGACTCCTGCGCGGCTGCATCCCTGCAGTCTGCAGGTGCATCGGTGATGCCCGCGTGTGATTACTGCATCAGTCCGCCGTTCAAGTTGAGTCGAGGCTAAGGTCAAAGGCTTGAAGCTGTGAATCTTATACCGCCTTGGCCCAAGTCCTCAAAGAAGTGTTGGTTGAGCGTGCATATGGGCCCTGCCATACAGAATCCTCAGCTTGTAAATAGTGCGGTCTTAAGAACAGTTATGCTTGCCGACGAGTCGACGACCTACAGTGGATTTGTAAAAATAAATAAATAAATGTAGATACGAGGTTACTGCATTTTACTGGTGGTATTTTAATGCTCTATGCTCTGTATATGAGCTATACTGTTGAGTGGTTAAGGACAGACTTTTGGGATTACCCGTTTTAACGTAATTCGTAGTTCTGCAGTTGTTTAAAAACGATGAAGATGTAGATTTTGTGTAGGCTTATTGACTGTTTGATCCTGTAATACATTTTATGTTGCAGATGACTCAACCTGATGTTTTGATACAAGTACTGGAAATCTTGAAAAACAGCTGTAAGTTGACTTTCAGTTCCTGAAAGACAAATCTTGTCTATCGCTTTAAAACTGAGAACAGGAAACATGGAGCAGTCTTACAGTCTTTTAGGGTTGGGTTGGGTTTTCATGCTATTTCGTGCATGCTTGTGAAATACCGGATATATGGTGTACCATGTTAATGACATAGATAATTTCATAAATTGGTATAAAATACTTATCTTACCACATGATGAAAGCTTAAAATAGTTTTAATTATACAAACCAGTAACCAGGGAAAAGAAATATGATTGATGCAAGCAAATTGTGGCAATACTGTCTAAGCTTTCCTTTTTCTAATTAAAGTATCACTGTTCAGGAAATGGTGACCGTGCCTGTGACACATTCCCTGCTTTTGGATTTGGATATGCGGTTACAAAAAATTGAATCCGCGAGCTATTCTCAGTTCAAATGGCACTGAACATGTTGGGCTCATATATTACTGAAGCACTATAATTGGATCCAAACTGAAAGTTCACACTGTTTCCTGTGTCTATTATAGTCGCCGGCTTCGGTCTGGTGATATATGTCCACCATTTTGTTTTCTAGCTCAATTCACAGAAGTGGAATCTGATTTCCATGCAAAAGTTCCAGTTGTCTTCTGTAGGGATGCCAGCAGGTCAGTGTAAACCGGAAAAATGTGGCAAAGCCAGTGACAGAACTAGGAGTCCATTTTGTGATTGTGTGATCCTGGTTCTGACTTAAAAATTTAAATGGGAGGAAGGTTATGACTGAATTTAAAGTCACAAGACTCTGCCCTTATGACCTCACACTCTGAAGTCACGGTGGTTTTTCACCCAAAACGCATTTGAGTTTTGTCATGTGTGACTCCTTAAGGATAGCCTCAGTGAATACTGCTTGATCGATCTAGATTTTTCTCCCTGCAGTGGTCTGCTGTGTAAAGTGAGCGCGGGCAATGATGTCGCCTGTCTGACCACAGACCTCCTGGCAGCGCTGGGCAAGCTGGAGCCCAGGCTTGTTCCCCTGGTTTTAGCCTTCCGCTACTGGGCAAAGGTAAGCCAGTCCTTTTTCTCAATCTCATAATCTGAGATTGTTTCTGTATATTGAATTGAGTGGCAACCCTGTGAATTTCTCTGTAGAGTTCCCACATACAGCGAGCTCCATGATCTAACCACTGACCCCCATGTCTGTAATTGCAGCCCTGCCACATTGACTGACCCCCCCATGTCTATATGGCAGCTCTGACACATTGACTGACCCCACATGTCTGTAACTGCAGCTCTGCCACATTGACTGACACCCCAATGTCTGTAATTGCAGCTCTGCCACATTGACTGACACCCCAATGTTTGTAATTGCAGCTCTGCCACATTGACTGACACCCCAATGTCTGTAATTGCAGCTATGCCACATTGACTGACACCCCAATGTCTGTAATTGCAGCTCTGCCACATTGACTGACACCCCACTGTCTGTAATTGCAGCTCTGCCACATTGATTGCCAGGCGGAGGGCGGAATCCCCTCCTACTCTTTTGCCCTGATGGTGGTTTTCTTCCTGCAGCAGCGGAAAGAGCCCATTCTCCCTGTGTACCTGGGCTCCTGGGTAGGTGTCAGAGAGACGGGATTCTCCCAGTTTACCTGGTGTACCTGAGAGAGAAAGACAGAGAGGGGGATTCTCACTGTCTACCTGGTTTACCTGAGAGAGAGAGAGAGAGAGAGAGAGAGAGAGAGAAAGAAAGAGTGGTGATTCACACAGTCTCCCTGGTTTACCTGAGAGAGACACAGAGAGTTGGGATTCTTACAGTCTACCTGGTTTACCTGAGAGAGAGAGTGGGTATTCTCTACCTAAAGAGGTTTCCTGGCAGAAGAGAGAGAACAGGCTTCGTTCATGTTTACGTCAGTAAAGGGTGGATTCTTTTCTGAACAGAGATTTTCCTCTATGGTGAGGGAATAGAAGCTGTTCTGATAGTAGTAAAGGACCATTCTAAATTCTGTCATGATTCAGTGGAGTTTTTGTTGTGTTTTGTTTGTGGGTGTGGGTGCTGAAGAGATTGTACTTTTTTGTGCATGTTCAGTGGGCGGAGATTTATTGTGTGTGTGTGTGTGTGTGTGTGTGTGTGTGTGTGTGTGTGTTCTTTCCCGCTCAGATCGAGGGCTTTGACGTGAAGCGGGTGGATGAGTACCACCTGACAGGGGTGAAGGTTCGCGGCGCGTTCGTGGGCTGGGAGCACAAGCCGCCCCCGAGCGGGGAGGGCAGGACCGATGGCAAGGCCAAGGCGGAGCCGAAGAAGCCGGTGGGCCGGAAGAGCGAGACGGGGGAGGGGAGCGGCTGGCCCGGCAAGGCCTCTGAGGGACTGGTGAGTGCCGCTGGGCTGGGCTGGGCTGGGCTGGCCTGGGCTGGCCTGGGCTGGGCTGGGCTGGGCTGGCCTGGGTGGGGCTGGCCTGGGCTGGGCGGGGCTGGGCGGAGAGGGGTGGGGAGTGGCTGTCATATACAGCACAGGCAGCTGCCTCCCCAGAGAGTCTCCACCAAACCTACTCTGTGGTAAGCAAGCGTGATAGTGCACTCATTTACTCAACACAGGATTGTATTCCTAGAGCAGGGATGTGCATCTCCTACCATCTTCCCCTGGTTAAGCACATGCTTGCCTAAGTCTTTTTCATGGATCAGTCATGGTTGAATGTTACTGGAGTATCATTTTGTCTTATTGGGGGTCTTAGTTTGTAGAGCTGTTGAGGTGTAGAAGTGCAGATTTAAAACGGTTCCTTCATTTTCTCTCAGAGAGAGAGAGAGAGGGGGAGGGAAAAGGAGGGTTTGGTGAGTGAGGGAGGGGTGCTGCGTCTCTGCTGTCTCTCACGGCCCCGCCCCCCTGTCGGGCAGACGCGGCTGACGGACCCGGGGGCGGGGCCGGGCGTGTGCCTGGGCCAGCTGTGGCTGGAGCTGCTGCGCTTCTACACGCTGGAGTTCTCCCTGGAGGAGCACATCATCAGCATCCGCCTGCGCGAGCTGCTCTCCCGCGAGGCCAAGAGCTGGCCCCGCCGCCGGCTGGCCATCGAGGGTGAGTTCCGCCAATCAGGAGGGAGGACTCCTTTCACTCCGCCCACCTGACCAGGCAGCAGTTGCCAGATAAACTGAAAACCTTTTTGGAGGGCTGCTTAGTGTGTTATTACGTGAATTTTAAAGACGTTGCTGTAATACACATATTTAATATTAGCATCTACGTTTCTATAATTTGACTTTAGTGTTTGTCCAAAAAGTGTACACTTAGCAAAACATCACTTCGGTCTGTGAGTGACAGCGAAGAAATGACTCTCCTTCTCTCTTGGCCGTCCCTCTATCCTTTTCTTCCTGTCCCCCTCTCCGTCCCTCGCTCATAGACCCGTTTGCCCTGAAGAGGAACGTAGCGCGTAGTCTGAACAGCCAGATGGTGTTTGAGTACATCCAGGAGCGTTTCCGCACTGCCTACAAGTACTTCGCCTGCCCGCAGAGCAAGGACCGGCTTGCTAGGGGGCGCCAGAGAGGCAAGAAGGCCTCGACCAAAGGGGACGCGGCGAAGGTGGAGGGGATCCTGGGAGAGGCTGAGGGAGGGGCACAGGATCAGGAGGACACCGACCCTGGTGTCCAGGAGACTGAGGAAGAGGAGGCGAGCGAGGAAGAGGAGGACGATGGCGACGACGAGGCGGACTCGAACGAGGACGACCCGAGCGTTCCGAGCAGGCCTGACAGGAGCCCCGCCCAGGCAAGCCCCGGATCTCCAGCAAGGGACCGCCCCTCCTGCGGCTCCTCCCCTTCCACCATACCCGCCCCTCAGGGCACGGCTGTGGAGAACGGGCTGCTGGGAAGCGAGGAAGAGGAGGAGGAAGAGCGGCCAGCCAGGCGAGATGTGGTGGAAATAGCGCCTGAGGCACTGCACTACATCTTTGACCGAATGATCTTCACCGGAGGAAAGGTGACTCATGTCGCTTCATTTAGTATTCATATTCATCATTTGCTTATTATAATATTAGCTTACCGTCCACAGGGTTCAGCTTATAAATACACTGAGCTATTGGAGAAGAATAACTTCATTGTCCACAAACACTGGTCTCTTGTCCTCATACATATTGATGCATAAACTGAAAAACATCGATCTAGACAGGCAAGGTTAAACATTAATGTACATTTGAAAATTGCACGCATGCATTCACATGTAAATTTTGCACATGCTTGACTGCTCCCACAGTCCCCTTTGATAAGCAGTGCATAATGTTTAATACATTAATATTTTTCACGCAAGATATGGCATCTAAGAATAAAAGAGGGCTCACTGTTTTATTTTTTGGAGAATTTAAAATATTATTGAACACTTTGAAGGTGATTTTGACATTTGTTCACTACCCTCTATTTTTTTATTGATTAAACAGGTTCATTCAATTGACAACCCCTCATGCAACCCACTTTGTTCATAAGACTTGCCCCTATCAGGAAATGTCAAGCTTAGGCCTGGATAAGATATGGATTAGTTGGTCAGTAGTCCCTATTATAAGAGGAAAAATCATTTTCACTTTACATTCCAAGAATAGGTTGTATGGAGCAGCCACATCATAGAGCCAAATCAATAGGACATGTCATTGCTTTATAATGTGTAAAAATATCAGTAGAGTACCTGGTGGAAATATGCCCATAGAACTGAAAAGTTTAAATAAAACTGTTTTCTTTCATTTTTATCACTCTGCTACCAATTCAAACATAAATAACTGTATTTAATTATAAACAAAAAATAAACAAAAAAAAAGTAAACAATTCTACATTCAGAAATAAGGGTGTTATTCTGCAGAGATTAAAGGAGAGTGTTTTATGACACCAGTTGGCGTCATCTGGTTTTGTGGTGTTAATACGTGCCTATAATGCTGCTGGTCCCAGTGTGTTAATCGCACAGTGGTATTGTGAGTGAGGTTGGGGTGAGTGTCATACGGTGTGACCCTGTCGTTGCCCCTCCCCAGCCCCCCACAGTGGTGTGCAGTATCTGCAAACGGGACGGCCACCTGAAGGATGAGTGTCCCGAAGACTTCAAGAAGATCGAGCTGAAGCCGCTGCCGCCCATGACCGACCACTTCCGCCAAATCCTGGACGGGCTCTGCCGCCTGTGCTACAGTGAGTGGGACCGTTTCAGCCTGTGACCGCCATTTACTGAGTCTGCGTCAGGACGGCTGGTCTGTACTTAAATGCGCAGTTTTAGGCTGGAAACACACTTGATTTAAATCAGGCGAACGCGCACGCAAGATTGCTGTCATGCATATCCTGCGGTCATTCAGAGTGTTCTTTGTGCACGTTCCTTGAAAATTAGCACTATGTGTCTGCAAGGTGCAGTACCTGTGGAAACCGTGGGGGCAGTACACATTTTAAGTGATGTGACTGACGGTAGGAAGCCAGGAATGATGGCGGAATCATTTGAAGAGAGAAGCCCTGATCTGCCCCCTAGTGGATATACCTGTCAAACCTCCAGTCAGACTAAAAGTAAGCAGACGAGTATGTGAACGATGTTGCCCGGGACGCAACCACTTCATGTACACAGCGCAAGAGAATTCAAGTGTGTTTCCAGCCTTAAGTCACGCCAAGGCCCATGCAGCTAGTTTCTCTGTGCTCTATGGCAGTTCTGTTCTCTAATGCCATACCCGTTTGTCTTTTCCGTAGATGAGCTGTCCCCTCTGCCAGTGGAGCAGCAGAAGAGGGAGCAGATTTTAGCCAGTTTGGAAAGGTTCATCAGAAAAGAGTACAATGGTACTTGTTTTTTTGGTGTATCATGGAATTTTGCTAATTGCCCTGAATCGCACTGTGAGTTGGGTTGCAGAACCTATATTCACCCTGCAAGCAGTGCTTTTCAGTTATTATTTTCTTGTATTCTCCTGGGCTGTGTGTTGCCCTTCGACCCTCCGTGAGGACGATGCCTAAAACCGCAACGTCTGTCCGTGTTCCGCAGAGAAGGCGCGGCTCTGTCTGTTCGGCTCCTCCAAGAACGGCTTCGGTTTCCGCGACAGCGACCTGGACATCTGCATGACCCTGGAAGGTCACGACACGGCGGAGGTACTGTGCAGTACACACAGCTTGCCACCTGTACCCCGAACCGCGCCAGATGCACTCCGCTCTCAGTACCGATGACCGCGGTTAACTTCATTCCTTCATTAGCCCCCCGCAGAGAGTTGGCACCAGTCAGGAGAAGTCTGTATTTCTGCCTGCCGCCGAGCTGCCAGTCTGAGGGCACTGAGGGCGAGCTGTCGAGAGGAGTTACTGTAGTGGTAACCGGAGGAACCATAGGCTCCGCCTACCATCTGACCTCACTGCCGAGGTCAAGCGCATCCTGCCACACTGTGCGCTCTTAGTCATAGTTCAGCTGGTGTGGTGCCTGGGCGTGAGCGCTGGGGTAACTTGGCTCGTGAGTGAGTCCCAGTACAGATTGAGCCACCGAAGTCTCAGTTTCCTTTTGAGAAAGGCTGCTGTCAGAACAGCCGTCGCGTGCACTGACTGAGGCGGCCATTGTGAATCCACTGCCACTCAAGCTTTGGACCTTTTGCTCCTCTGTCCTGAAACCGATCAGACTAACTGGCTCCTGACATAGAAATTCTCTGTTTCAACCACTGGAGCTGAAAAACTACCATTTCATGCATCTTATGAATATTCATGAGGCTGTTTTCTGTCTTTGGCCCATGCGTTAGCATGAGTATTCATTATCTGTAGTATAAAACTGGGAGCTCCACTTGCCATCCAGAACCTTGGTAGGAAGTAGACAGGACAGTTAATAGTGCAGGAACTGAGCAGCTGATTGGTCTAGAGCACCTGTGATGTAATGCTTTTCTTTTATTTCAGAAACTGAACTGTAAGGAGATTATTGAAGGACTGGCCAAGGTGCTGAAGAAGCATACAGGTGTGACATCACAACATCATTGGTTTAATTTATGTGTCTTGTGAATGTGATTAAACTGGATTTTGAAATGAACTTTTCTTGCTAATTCCCAGTAAGGTGGCAATGTTAATGTGATTATTCATGCCCTTTATACAGGTTTAAGGAATATCTTGCCTATTACGACGGCTAAAGTGCCTATCGTCAAATTTGAACACAGACAAAGTGGACTGGAAGGAGATATTAGCTTGTACAACACTCTGGTAGGTTCTGTGTTTTTTTGATACGTAGATTGTGTATACACACAAACTCACATAACAAAGCATTACTTTTTCAGGCTCAGTAGTGACTGATGAAGAATATTCCCAGTGTTTTCAGATGAATTTGTAAGGCTTGAGTGCATAAGCAGGCATTTTTACCTCCCCAAACAGGCACAGCACAACACCAGAATGCTGGCTACATACGCTGCTATTGACCCCCGTGTGCAATTCCTGGGCTATACAATGAAAGTCTTTGCTAAGGTAGAGCCAGAACTCCCCTCTTCTGTGTAATTAAATACCATCGTGTGCTTTGCCCCACAAGTGCAGAACGATCGCTGCCTTGTTTCCTAGGGGTTATAGAGATGGCAGTGATATAATGAGCTTATAGAGATGGCAGTGATATAATGAGCTTATAGAGATGACAGTGATATAATGAGCTTATAGAGATGACAGTGATATAATCAGTTTATAGAGATGACAGTGATATAATGAGGTCAAAAAGATGGCAATGATGTCAGTGGCAGTGTTATAATGAGGCAGTGAAGGTGGCAGTGATGTCATAATGGTAATGATATAATGAGGCTGCAGAAATGGCGGCGATGTCATAATGGCAGTGATGTAATGAGGCAGTAGCGATGGCAGTGATGTCATAATGGCTGCGTCCCATGTTAACAGCGCTGTGATATCGGGGACGCGTCGCGGGGAAGCTTGTCCTCCTACGCCTACATCCTGATGGTGCTGTACTTCCTGCAGCAAAGGCGCCCGCCCGTCATCCCCGTACTCCAGGAGGTATGGCCCCACCGATGGACCAATCCAATCTCCCATCAAATAGCGCCATCTGGTGGGCAGTCTGGTTATGAATGTTTCCCTCCCGCTTTGCGCCCACAAATTTGTTTGAACGTGCATTATGTTCTGCCTATCGGATACCTAGAAAGTTGGATAATTCCATGCGATAAAAAGTAATCCTGCCAGCCAAAAGCCGTCCCTACAATTGAGCTCACGTAAATGGAGGTAACGTCAGGTGTCCGGTAGGGCTCGTCCACACACAGTACGTGCCATATTTTATTTAGTCTGGCTACGATCACGTTAATGAATAGCGGGGGACAGCTTATCACTAGACGTGCTTTATCTAGACTTATGTAAAAGTATGGTTTAGGGAATCTAAAGTACAGAAAAGGTATAATACTGTGATTTGCCTCAGAATGGGGTTCTGAAGGTTAATGGCTTTTACTCAGCCCAGATATTCCCCAATTCTGTTGAACTAAGGAAGAAATATTTGTCAGAATACAGCACCCTGTGTGTGTTTTCTGTGATGAAATTGGAAGGCTCCCTCTTATTTTTTAAATCATGCAGCTCAATCTTCTGTTTAATAACTTTATCAGATATTTGATGGGAAGACTGTTCCTCAGAAGATGGTTGACGGCTGGAACGCCTTCTTCTTTGACGACATTGAGGAACTGGTGGGTGTTTAACGGGATGCATTTTTTTGGTTCCTCTGAACATTCAGACAAGCTTGTTCTGGCCCCCTGGCCTTATTCAGAGCTTCCCATCACACAGATGGTCTAACGGCAAATCAAAGCGTCTCTGTTCCAAAACCTGCTGCAGGTATGATGATAAATCAGAACGTCTCTCTGCCAAAACATACAGCTGGTATAACTGGATGGTGTTAGACACTCTTCAAAAATATACAGCTGGTATGTTAAATTAGGCACACACTGCCAAAATGTACAACTGGATGATGTTAGACACTCTTCAAAAATATACAGCCTGTATGTTAAATTATACACACTCTGCCAGAAAGTACAACTGGATGATGTTAGACACTCTTCAAATATAACTGGTTGTTAAATTGAACACTGCAAAATAAATGTGATGTACACTCTCTACTGCTGTTGGAAATTTACACTTTCAAAAAAGTGCAGTGGACATGATGTTGATTTGGGCACTGTCTGTACCGTAATGCGCAGCCAGCTGAATGTTCTGATGGGGTGGTCGTTTACATTTACTAGACCAGGGGCTCCCGAACTCTCAGCAGCTCTTGATTTACTTAGTTCCCTTATTTTTTAAATTATCATTAAGTGACCCCGCATTATTTAAATGTCCGCTATAATTAGCTGTCTGTGCTAAAAATATAAAAAATATGGAACCTCACAGCTGATGTTCCTATCGTGCGATTGGGGGCTGTTGTGGGTTTGATACGGGTCTGTTTGGGGGGGTGCTCGCTCAGCGCGTGCTCTGTTCTGCGTGCCCCCGCTAGAAGAGGCGTATTCCGGAGCTGGGGAGGAACTGCGAGTCGGTGGGCGAGCTGTGGCTGGGCCTGCTGCGCTTCTACACCGAGGAGTTCGACTTCAAGGAGCACGTCATCAGCATCCGCCAGAGGAAGCGCCTCACCACCTTCGAGAAGCAGTGGACCTCCAAGTGCATCGCCATCGAGGGTAGGGCTGCCTCTCCCGCTGACAGTTTACCGATTATCACTAACCCGAACAACTGACTGCTTATAAGAAGTTTATAATGACAAATAATCACTCGCATGCACTACTTTTAGTGCTTACAGTTTATAGTGACTTTATCACCTGCGCGATTTACGGTATTTACCGAGGGGTTATTATGCTTCATCGCTGTCCTGCTTTGCTGTGTTTAAAGCTAAACACTCTCTGTGGGATCAAGAGGTATTTACTGAGCATTCTTGTTTTTTGTTTTTTTTTTCTTAATCCAGACCCCTTCGACTTGAACCACAATCTGGGAGCTGGAGTTTCCCGAAAAAGTGAGTGGAATTTTGATGGCCACAGTTCCCTTAGACTTTCTTTTTTTAAACCGTTACATTTTTTAGCTTTTAGCTCTCAGCAGCAGTCAAGGCAGTTGTTTAGGAGAAGTTCCCTCATCCCTCAACAACAGTCCATCTCATCACATAGGAAAAAACGTCCCAAAAATCAACGAGTTGTGTCGTGCTGTCGAACAGTTTTGCAGGAATGTGCCGTCTCTCTGCCTATGGTCCAGCACACAGTGGCTGTTATTGTGCCCACCAATACAAGTCACTTCTGTGCTTTTCCAACGATGTTGTGGGCACTACATCGCACCAGTGCCCTACACCATATGACTAACCGTGACTGTAGTTGTAGTTGTCCTTTCACAAGCTCTGAATCTTGTTTGAGTGCCTACCATTTCAGTTTATCTCATTAAAGGAGGACTTTATGCAATGACTGACCCTGTGCCTATCGAACATTGTGTCACATGATCTCCCCGCAGTGACGAATTTCATCATGAAGGCATTCATCAACGGGAGGAAGCTGTTTGGAACTCCGTTCTACCCTCAGCCCGGACTGGAGGCGGTACGTCTTTACCGGCCTCTGGCGAAAGTGTTTGGACGTGTCGCTCTGGAGCTGGAATCCAGAACACATTGACATGAAACCTTCAGTCCATTGGGCCAAACCTGTAAAACGCTAGTGCTTGCTACTGTAATACCATAGGAGCATTGGACAAACTCCACAAAGAGATGGTGCTCCTGTCCACTTCTTAGCACTGCCTGCCTGGTTATCTTAATTGCTTTATTTCTCAAGCTCAGGTTTCTCAATTCAGACTCCAGCTCTGTGGCTGTGTTATGAATAAGTATTTTTCACTAAACTGTCGCTAATCCGGACGTGATCCTGAGGTTGTTTTTGTTTGTTTTTTTTATGCGGGGATAGGACTACTTCTTTGACTCCAAGGTTCTGACGGATGGCGAGCTGGCTCCCAACGACAGGTGCTGCCGGATCTGCGGGAAGATCGGGCACTACATGAAGGACTGCCCCAAGAGACGCAGGTGAGCTGAGCCTCCTGCAGCTCCGCCACGTTCCCCCAGGCATTCATCCAGGCATCCATCCTCACGTTTCGGATTTCAACCTGGCGGAGTGTACATCGTTGCAAACGGTCAGGCCTCTGTGTGTGTTTGTGCGTGCGTGCGCTGCAGGATTAAGAAGAAGGAGAACGAGAAGGAGGAGGACGTGAAGGAGGAGGAGCGGGAACCGCGGGAGCGCCGCTGTTTCCAGTGCGGGGACACGGGCCACGTGCGCCGGGACTGCCCCGAGTACCGCCAGCTCCGCCAGAAGACCGTGGCAGGCCCAGGTGCGCGCCGCACGTGCTCACTCCCCACAGTCATTTCAGACGCCTGCCTTCCTGCATCACACTCACTACTCGTCCCTGACATGAGACTTATGTAAATTGCTGCTTTGTGATTGGTGGTTGTATGAGCTTTGCTTAACGTGATTGGTGCTCTGCGTGATTACAGTCCCTCAGATGGTGCGCACCATAGTGAGCTCTCAGTCCATTCCAGTCCCCCAGGCGGGTGTGGTCCCACAGGATCGTTCTGGAAGGATCCGGCAGTCCTCTGAGTGTGTGAGTGCTAAGAAACAGACTCTCTGTTCTTTCAACAGTTTATCTGAGTGAGAGAGAGGTTGTTTTCAGAGGGAAAATAATAATTATTTTTGTATTTGAGTGCGAGTAAGGTTTGTTTGTGAACATTTGAGCCTGAGTTCAGTTTGTCTAAAAGGTGAAACGAACGCTTCTTCCTCTCCTGATTTGCAGTCAGACATGCGGCAGACTCCACCCTACTCCCCGCAGGCCACACCCTTCAGCCAGGGCTCCTCCCAACCCTCCAGCTCTCCCCAGACGTCCCACATCAAGGCCCCGGGGCCCCACAAGACCGTGCCCCAGGCCCCCGTCCCCGTCCAGGCCCCGCACCCCCAGGTCCAGCTCCCGCTCTTCAACTTCCCCCACCCGGGGCAGTACCACCCGGGGCTGCCGGCCCTGAGCATGCACCACCCCGCCTCCCTGGCCTCCACCTCCTGGCCAATCCACGGCCCCGTCATCCAGACCACCGCCGCCTCGGGGCCCCACCCCTCCCCGCCCGGCCTGGGGTTCCCCATGGGCTCCGCCCCGGCCAACGGCAACGGCGCCGGTTCCCCCGGCAACCCCAGCCCCATGGGCCTGAATGATCCCAGCATCATTTTTGCCCAGCCGGCCGGGAGGGACGGGCACTGGCACAACCACCTAGCGCCGGGGGCACTGGTGGGGAACGGCACTCCGGGGAAGACAGGTACACACTGGGGAGCACTGTCTGTGTGTTTGTGGGTCTGTGCGTGCGCGCGTGTGTGTGTGTGTGTGTGTGTGTGTGTGTTTGTGTTTGTGTGTGTGTGTCTGTGTGTGTGTGTCTTGTGTGTATATGTGTGAATGTATGTGTGTGTTTGTGTGTGTGTCTGTGTATTTGTCTGTGTGTATCTGTCTTTGTGTTTGTGTGTGTGTGTGTGCGTGAGCATGCGCGTGTGCGCTTGTGTGTGTGTGTGTGTGTGTGTCTTGCATTACCTTCTTAAGCCACATTATGTCAAAAATGGCTGTGCCTGCCATGAAGAATAAAAGCCCCGTGTTCACATTTACCTTATTGTTACTGCTTTTCATGTAATTGTTTTCAATAGCGCAATAAGCACAATGTGAACATGGGATTTTTGTTTTTTATGAGAGCATAGCATAGCTATTTCTGATATAATGTGTCTTAAGAGGGTAAATACTCTCTCTGAACATGAAAAGCACCTAATTAAGACAAATTTACAGCCTGTTAAAATGCTGGGATTGCAATTGCGATGGAACGAAAACCAGCATGCACAGAAGTTCCGCAGGACGAAGGTTGGGAACCACTGCCCTACAGGACACGCAGCTTAAAACCACATTTTCTCTGGCAGACTTTTAGTGACGTTTAACATCTGTTCTGTTGTGACCTTGTAGAAATCAAAAGCAAAGTAATGTCTCAGTGTTTGCGTGTAGTCGTCTGTCCCTGCGTTTGGGTCTGTAGTCTGGTCTGTGTTCAGGTAAGTGGCACCTTAAAGTCAGGGGTTATAAGGTGACATCTGTTCTCAATCACCGTGCACTGGGTAGCACCACAGTCACAGACTTAGACCGGTGGGGGAAAATAAAGCAAGCTGTGGGTTAAAGTACTCCTAGTGGCGTGGGTGTGCTTTGCTAAGTCAACATCTGTGAAAGCCCCTTGGAACGGCAAACTGAAAGCGGGTTTTTCTCCTTTCTTCCTCCCAGACCAAGGCTACCAAGGGCAGTTTGGGAAAATGACCCCGGCCTGGGAGCAGGGCGGTCCCGCTCCGTTCTCCCTGCCCCCCTCCTGGTCCTACCGAATGCCCCAAGGCCTCCTGCAGCAGGGCAGTGGGCCCTTCCAGCAGAATAAGCCCTTCATCTCACAAGGTCAGGGCCCTACTGCCCTTGCTTCTCTCTGTGATTGTCTGCACAACACTCTGTAACTGCCTCTACTGTCAGTTTATATGGGACTACTGCATTTGCACCCTTTTTGGAAACATTTCAGTACAGGGATTATTTTCTGTGGTTTATTGTGTTTGTGGGATATAAGAGCATGCTTTGAATTGTCTTGGTTTTAGGCTTGCTTGGTAATGATTGTCCAGCCAACTAGCTATTGGTTTTGGCTCGACAGTTTGATGCCTTGCT
The DNA here is from genome assembly GCF_018555375.3 of Anguilla rostrata. Lineage (NCBI taxonomy): Eukaryota > Metazoa > Chordata > Actinopteri > Anguilliformes > Anguillidae > Anguilla > Anguilla rostrata. The sequence continues at coordinate 12,506,010 of NC_057938.1, forward strand.
GTCCTACCTAGCTACTGTACAAATTGAAAGCAACAGGTAGCTGGTTTGTTAGCCATCTAAAATTGTCACCTAGAAAACTTGTGGTCTTATTACCAAAGAAGCTGGAAAAGAAGCCAGGAAGCTTACAATTAAATACCATGCTAAATTTTAATACCATGCTAACAAACAGTAACATGCTAACAAAAAGATTATTGCGGAAGTTCTCATTAAATTCCACTGACATGTGACCACCTCTGTGTTCCCAAAAAGCTGAGGAAACAGAATAGTTCAAATATTGTCATTTGCGACTTGCAAAAGAGTGCAGGAAAAGACGAAAAATTGCATTGATGACGTATTTTCCTGTTGCGTCCTTGTTGGGGACACAGTAGGAGGCATTCGCGTTTGCACTACAAAAGATATGTGGTCAAATGCGTCCCAGACCACCTCAGCAAGTGGTTTGAGTGATCGGATCGCAGTGCGTCTTGGTGGTCGTTCACACTTGTATTTAGCGCTGTCCACTTGTGATCCGATCACCCAAGACGCATTTTAAAACCAAGTGTACAGGGTCACATGGGTCACACTTTGGTGCTGTTTGGCACTGAGAATGGTTGGTTAATAGCTTGGGGTAATTAATCTGACTCTCATTCTCTCATCTAGGGTCCATGATGCACAATAATCAACATTTTCCCCTCCTCCCCCATGGACGGCACGTCAGTCTCAACTACATCCAACAGAAGAAATGAAACCCCCCCCCCATACTTATTTTATTTTCCACGTGTTGAAGGTCTCATTCAAACAAAAAGGAAATATATTTTAACTTCACATCATTTGGCCACACAGACACAAGTTTTTAAAACAAATGTATAATTTTTGTACAGTTTTTACTTTTTGTGTCATCACATTGATTTGTGATACAAATGTCAAATATTTTAATGCCCCCATTTTTGAAGGGGTCCAAAAAGTGTTTTTTTATTTGTAAAGGAAGGATTAAATATGTATTCCTTTATTTTGATTAGCTGTACTTATACTTTGCTTGCTGAAGGACAAAGGCTTTGAGTAGAGGTATGTTTTTAAAAGAAACATACAACCCTAATCACATAATTATGTAGTGTTGGAAAAAGTCCCTAAAAAGAAAAAAAGAAAAAAAATGTAAAAAAGGAAAAAAAAAAATAAAGAAAAAAGCAAACGAACAATGATTTGTCATATTTTTTTATGATGGAAGTATGTCACTCATGCTTATTTTGCTGATGGCTGCATACAGTAAAAGTAAAAAAAAAAAGTTTTATAAAAAGTCTAGAACGAGTAATCCTACAGTCATGTGGACGGATGCTTTTAACTCTTAATCTGATAAAACAAATTTTTATCAGATTAAAACAAAAAGAAAAGTATTTTGGGCATTCCGGATTTGGAGAAAAAGCGAAAGAAGTTTAAGTTTTTTTAATTTATTTTTTATTTTTAAGTAAAAATAAGTTAAGTAAATTACTGATCCTTAGCACTTTTTTAATGTTTTTTTCTTTCGCACTCATCCTTATATTTTGAGTGTGCAGCCAAATCAACATGCTCTCATCTGACTGTTTCCTTCCATAGAACAGACACAGGCACAAGAATCCAACCTTGGCCTCGTCTTTCCCCTCCAGCTTCAGGCCACATTCAGCCGGTGATTCAAAGAATACTGAATGCTAGTTTTTATGCAGTTTGTCCTTTTCTTGCTCAGGAAAGAAAAAAAACATAATACTGAAACTTACCTTGAGCTTTAGCACTTTACTTCACCATTGTAAATTAATAACTCTTGTTAAACACCACATATTTTGCCACTCACACGACTGATTCTTATTCCTAGTGTTTCGTAAGCTTAGCCGTATGTGTCTGAATCAGTCCCAGAAGATTGTGGGGGTAGCAATGCAAATCAGTCTTTGTACATTCCCCGATCATTTTTTGGCTTGATGTGTCATTCTGTCACCACAATCAACAATAGCGCAGCGCAGTTCTGATTGAACCTGGCCATTGAAGAATTTACATGAAGAGAGAACACATTTCTTCATAGGATTTTTTAGTAGGTACATGGGGGTTCTAGTTCTAAAAGGACTAGTGTTGATTGAATCCAGGGCCTTAACTCTCCTGGGTATGAACTGCTGTGCCATCAAGAAAACAGTTCCGGAAGATAACTTCAGACACGGTCAAAGGAGAAAATGAAATTGGAGAGGAGGAAGTTCATGCGCCAATTTGAATGACAAACATTGTCACTGCCTGTGTATATCACGATTTTCCTCCTGTAACCTTGATACGCTCAATCATTCAAATATTTGCAGTATTTGCTGTGCACATACAGGGGGAGGGGAGTCAATATTTGTCCCCAGCCGATAAGCAGTCGAATGTGTAAACAGTAACACTATGATTGGTTTCAAGCTCTTTTACAATATTGTCTTTCATTGTATAATCAATTTGTTTGTAACACTAGATTAAAACTAGGAAGCAGAGGATGTTGGGAATGCTTAATTTACTTATGGAGTTACTAATTAACCTGTCAGCCGGGTAGGTAGTGTTACACTGTTAACCTTTGTACAGCATACCTCCATTTTATTTTGAAAGGCAGAAATATACTGTCATAGGTATCGGAGTGTAAAAGACTTTTGGATCATGGTGATGCCTACCACAAGCAGGTATGTAAAACCGTTTTCTATTTGCTGCAAATGGCATGACTTCCATCCTCTTTACATTTGTTTCAATCCCGCTGAGATCATATGAGTCGGGTAGCTTGAATGTAGGTTTATTTGCACTGTATCTTGGCACTCCGCACAAGTGGGTCTTGACTTACCATGTTGACATGTCAATATTCAAATTTTATGTATTTTATGCGCGGATGAATTACAGTGCCATCTTTCTGCCTTCAAACTGCAACAGGGACGATAACATCACTCGCTTTATTACATGTAAGAAGTACTTTTTTAATATGAGGAATTTCAGTTGTCAATTTCAGTTGTAGTTGAAACAAGGAAATTTAGATTTTATGGTATGAGCATGTGATAGTTATGCCGTGGTACTATGGACAGGGTTCTCATTTGAACGAGCGGGTTATTTGGTATTGTGTTTATTGCTGTTATGTTATTTAGCAATTCAATTTCAAAATACTGCTTTAAAAAACAATATTTTAGTCTATTTAAAAGTTTAACTAAATTTTTTTATTATTGAAGAGGGTGAGTACCAAACGGGAAAGACAATCAACCAGGTAGGACTAAAATACTGATTGTAGGTCAGTTACTCTGGAAGTATGTCTCGTTTATGCCACTTATGGGTCTTCCGCCATGGCAGAACTACAGTATTTATTGGTCTAATTTTTTGACATTGTTGTGTTCAGCACCTTGCTACTCCTGACAAGCCAGGAGAGAATGTATCTAGCTGTAGTCCTTATGTTTACTGAGTGATCTGCATTTACGGTATATGTTTGTGCAAGCTGGCCCATCAAAAACCAAACAGAATTGCAGTCATAGTCGGGAAACTAGCTGTGGCAATCCGGAGGTATTCAGTAGAAAATCTTGTGACAATATGCAAACACGAGGGAGGGGTCAGTTTAAGGATGTCTTGACCTACTTCTTCGTTTACCGGAATGGGGAGGTGCCTATAGAGTGCACTGTCCACATGGTTTGTAAAGATTTCCGGTGCATGTGTGCGTTTGTATGTGTGTGTTGGACGGGAGAAAGAGAGCTTACTTTTGAACCAGGAGTCCTCAGCATCTGTAGTCCCTGGAGGGCTACAAGGTGTGCTGTTTTCCACAATCCAGTTTAGATTTACAAAACCAGGTGAGGTGAGCTAACTATGCAAGTAGCTGCTTTAATTAATCAGTTGAGTATTAAGTAGCAATGAAACTTGGCCGATCTGGTGGCTCTCCAGGACCATGGTTGGGGATCCCTGCTTTAAAATTATTAAATGGATTATTTCTAAGAAGCTCTCTAGGGTTACTAAGGATCATCCATTTTCAGTCGATTACTTTAATTGAATTTCAGTGAATAAAGGGACTATTAAATTCCATAGTGGCTTGGTGGGTTAAACATGCTAGGCCTTATCACCAGGACATGACTGAGTCAAGGCTAAGCTATAACGTGCCAGACATGACTGGTTAGTCCGGGTGTCGGGGAGCATATTGGAGGAGGGCATATGCTTCGGCAGCAGTGCTCCCTTTATGGGTACGAGTATATCTCGCGAGGACAATTGTGCAAAATAGCTGTTTCTGCTGTCTCTGTTGACTGAGTATATCTCGCCATGACGTTTGTGTGTTCTTTATTGTTCTCTACAGAAGGGAGGGCAGCATGATGTCAGTGGGGCAGAGCCTCTTTATGGCCTTGTATCTCTGGGACTTGGTTGCAGCCGTTGCTCCTTGGACAGTAGGCCCCTGTGACCTTGTCACCACAAAGGTAGGTAGGAGTGGGGACTGTGCCTGCTTGTTTTTGGTGGCTTTAAGCTCTGAAGTAATCAGTTAAAGCTCAGTCAAAAGCCTTCAACTTATAATTTCTTAATCAAAAGTTAATGGTGACAGTTCTACGTTTAGTTCCATGCTTTTCAATTGTTTCCAACAGGCATACTTCAACTGTAGTGGGAGAAAGCTGACAGAGGTTCCTGGGGAGGTGTGGGCTAATGTGACCATGCTCGATCTATCCCAGAACTCCCTGAACCTCACCCGTCCTGCGACCCTTCAGGCCCTGAGGAGGCTCGAAGGCCTGGTCCTATTGAACCTGTCAGGAAACTACCTCCCCCTGCTGGACAGTGACACGCTGGCGGGCTTGCGGGACCTCAATGTCCTAGACCTCAGCTCGACCCAGCTAGCGGAGATCAAGCCTGGCGCATTCCAGGCCTTGCCGAAGCTGCACACGCTCTTACTTGGGAACAACAGGCTGCAGGACCCCTTACCTGCTGCCCTTGGAGACATGTCAGCCCTGTCCTTCCTTGATCTCCATGGCAATGACCAATTGAAGGCTGCTCCCCCGGCTTGGCTTAAGGGTGTACAGCAGATAATTAGGCCCAGAGCTTGGCATGGCTTGGATCTGGGGGACATGCCTAGAGGTACGGACTGAATTATGCACTGACCTTTGGCTTGTCTGCTAATGATCATGGGAATTTTTAATGAGCACTTGTTCAAAACCCAACTGAAAATAGTGACTCTGGTCAGGAATTTTGCTCTCTAACTAACCTCTAGACCTGGTATACAGGGTTGCCCTCAGAAAATAATGACTAATAAAGGTACTAAGCTGTTACCCTCAGTGTAGCAAGGCCAGGGATACAGGAAACCTCATTTTTCAATAGTAACTCCTATTTTCAGCTGGGTGCATGTAAACCACCCGCATAAATTGTGAAGTTATCCAGCTGCACAGATGTACAGCTGCACAAGCTGCACAGGTGGACTACAGAGAGAAAAGGACTGGCAGCTGGTTGCATGTCCTTTGCTGGATGTGTGTGCCAGCTTTCCCCAAAGTTGATGTAGGATGTTGCAATGATGGGACAGGCATACATACAATCATGATAGGCAATACTGTAGGAATGCTGTAAAGAAAAAAACCAGGAGGAAGAAATGAAAAGGATATTTACATATGTACATACTTATTGTCTTTACGTTAGGTGCGTCAAACTTTCACAGAAAACTGCTGGTAGAGGATGAAGTTAAAAACAAAAGCTTGAAAGGTAAGCTTGCTGGTCTTCTGCTTATTCATTTGATAATTAGTGAGTGCCCTCATTTGTTATTAGCACAGTACGATCTAGTACAAGTGAGCACATTCAAGTTTATTCCTTTGAAACTGGATCAAATTTCATGCCATTCTTTCACAATACAATGCATATGGTAAGCCACATTTGGCCTAAAATGCTTAATTGATGAATTTTGTAACCAAGTAGTCTTTTTTAGGATTCTGCTGCCTTGTAAAGACAACAATGTAAATGTTCTGTCCTGAGATATTCCTTTTTAAGTACAATTCACTAACTGTAATATAGAAAATGAGAGAGCAGTTTCCACCGGGAACCTCCTGTAGGTAAGAAGTGGAGAGGACAGTAGGAATGCAGAATTTGATCATTTTTAAGAATCTGTGGGACGACGTGATCACCACAGTGTTGAGGCAGGCCACACTTGAGTCAGTGAATCCTGTAACAAAAATGGGCTCGAACTCTTACTCTGCCCCCTCTGGATGCCCCCCTCTCACAGCAGAAGCCCCCGGCGGGGACGCCCCCACTCCGACGCACACCTGGCTGTACCTGATGGCCGCCCTGGTGACAGCCCTCTCCGTCGCCTCCCTGATCCTCCTGGCGGTCAAGTGCAAGCTGTTCCGTCGCTACCTGGCCAGCTACCGCCACGCCCTGCTGTACGAGGGCGACGTCGCCAGCCAGTGCAGCCGGGCGGGGCTGGGGGTGGGGCTCCCGGGGTATGACCGCCACGGCGACGGCCAACCCCGCCCAGGGCTGGAGGAGGACGACGATGACGGCTTCATCGAGGACAACTACATCCAGGCCAGCGAGAGGGAGAGGGCGGAGAAGGAGGCTGAAGAGGGGGAGGGGGGAGAGGAGACCGAAGACGACGACCTCCAGTTTACCATTGGTTAGCGGTACTGGGGGTCTGACCATTTACCATTGGATAGCAGTACTGGAGGTCTGAGGCAGTGGGATGCCAATATGGCTCCACTTTTTTCTTGTCTTAGACCAATTATTTGTTTACAATGACTTTTTTATGAATCATAGTGTGCACAGTTTAACACTGATTGACTCATTGCTGTAAATAATTGAACATCCAGACCACTGACACAGTGTTGTTCCTGGTGGAAAGCTGACCAGAAAATACACAGGGTCAGTCTGGTGTCAGATGTGCCTGTTTCACACATTTTAATCTTTTGAAAGACACTCCCTATTGAAAAGTTTGCAATCAATAGCAAATAAGTTGTCTATCTGTAAATGACCTGTTTTCTATGTATTTATCACACTTTATATTTTTTCACTAAACGGATTAAAGTATATGCTCTTTTATTGTTGTACAATGATGATGCTAATTTGTTCACAGCAAAAAAAGATTAAAAGGCATTTAGATTTAGAATGCTTGCCACAGTTAATAAAAACTCCAATTATATCAAGCTTTGCTTCATGCTCTCTCCATTGTCGCTCTGCTATTTCATGTGAATTATTTTTTTATTTGCTTATTTATGGGGAAAGTATATTAGCAATTGGATAGCCAATCAAACACAGAACCAACAATATAGATTTTCCCCTGTTAAGATGATAATAAGAATAAAATGAAGACATAAATTCCTTGAGAGAGACATCAGGCTGCTCAGCTCAGCACAGGAGTACAAAATAATCGATTGATTTCTGTGTACAGAATTATCCCATTGCTATTTAAATGTGCTTGAGAAAATTCTACCACCAAAAAACATCACAATTCAACTTAGGGACATTAAATGACAAATGGAGGTATCCACTGCAGGATTCAGTAAGTAATGGTGACTTTTATTAATAAATAATTTATATTATATATATTAATAATATACAATATGGCAATAACTGAATGAAATAACAAAGTTTACAGTGATCTGTTTGCCTCCCTGTTCTGCCGTCGCGTCTCTGTGTGTCGGTGGCCTGTGGTCTGAGTGACGTGGCGAATCTGGCCGTTGTCCGCGGGTGACGGAGAGCAGCGGGCAGATGGCTGCCAGGCTACAGACTGCAGCCGCTGGCGTCACCCAGCACGGCCGCCTGGCCCCCTGCCCGTGCGCTCAGTGCTGACGACATCGGACCATCGCCCGGTCACACACACACCGGGTTACACACCGAGGGACAATCGAACCCAGTCAGCCGGAGGCCAGGCCTGTCCAGGGTGAGTCAGAGTGCTGTTTACATGTGTGAGGCGGTAAGGACCCAGTTTCCCCGCAGACCCTCTGGGGGTTGTAATGCATAATTGTACTTAATCAGTCTTTTGCAGCAGCCAGTATGCAGTAATTAATTTATTAATGTGGCGTTATTTATGTGGCCTCTGTGATGTTTCTGTGGCCTGTCTATGAACAACAACACAGCACGTAAACTCTCAACTCCTTTCAGTTTTCTTGTATGGGTGCCCAATATGATGATTGCGTCACAAAGTTCTTGGCACTTATCTACATTAGATCACAGTGTACCTTCCAAAACCATCCATGCAAATCTGCTTTTGCTCTGTGACATTTTACTTATACTTCACACCATCTTGTAATATTATGTTCACTTGACCATCTGTTTGAACTAATGTTCATATACAAATGCATGTCATGATGCATATTTCTGTTTGTCTTCCAGAGCTTGGCCATGAAATATCACTAACCTTAATTTCTCTGGGAATAGTGCCATATTATTACTGTGAGTGTGTACGTTTTCCTCATGGAATACCAAACCAACACACAACATCTTACTATTTCCTATCAAACAAAGGAATCCTGGCTGACTTACACCTTACTAGAGTAATTCATCTCAGGATCCTTGAGTTCAAAGTTCAGTTCAAAGAAACAACATACATTCTGAAAATATGTTCCCTGTGCGATATGCAGAAACCAACATGAAAGGGTTTAAGATTTCCATAAAATGAAAATATCCACAACTCCATCCACTGATAACAGTCACAGCTTGAAACTTGCAACTTAAGATCCCAGCCTGTGTTCATGGTGTGTGCCACCATTGATTTACCCCTGTGTCTGTTTCCATGTTTGTATGAAAACAGTGCATTATAATATGTCTACTGTAATAATAATAAATACTGTATTCCCATCCCTCAGAGCAAGTTGACCATGCTGGAGGTGGCCTCCCTCCCTGTCTCACCCATTCGGCCAGAGATGGTAAAAATGGCCGCCACCCTGTCCCTCAGTCTCCGCCCACTGCCTGTCCGGTCCAGCAGGTACACTGTGGCAGAGTATCCAGCCGCACCCAGCACCGTGGTCCCACCCCCGACCAGCAGCACCGCCCCTGTGACTGACATGTCGTCGGGGGCGGAGCCAGGGCCGGGGCGGGGCGGAGCCAGGCCGAGCAGCACCGAGCCGCAGACCAGCAGAGCCACGCCCGTCAGCAGGACGAGGGCGTGGTCGGAGGGGCCGCCGCTCTTGAGCGCGCGGATGCGGCCCCAGCTGCGCACGCAGCCCATGTCCTGCACCGCCGAGCTCAGCAGCTGCTTGAGCAGCACGGCCAGCGCCAGGAGGCAGAGCGCCACGCCCACCACCAGACGCCACACCCCCGACGCGCTGGTGGTGGTGGAGAGCACGCCCACCCCGCCCGCCCCGCAGGCCAGGACCAGCGCCACCGAGAGGCAGTAGCACGCCAGAGACTTCCGCGGATCCCGGAACCACCACAGCTCCACCTGCTCCTCCGGAATGTTCCGCCGGGTGCGAACTGGGCCGGTCCGGACCTGCGAACGGGTGGAGATGACCTGCATCTCTGCCATCTCTCTCTCTCTCTCTCTCTCTCTTTCTCGTGTGCCGGGTCTCACCAGATCACCGCCGCCAGGTGAAGAGCTAGAGGGGGGAGTGGTACCCAGGTGAGAGAACATTCTCAGACGCACAGTTTGAATTCACATTATTTATAAAACTGGCCAGCAAAATCCTGCAAAGATGAAAACAGGCACATCAAATGGGCCTTCAGACAACTTTAACATCCATAAATAATAGCTAGATTCCTTAGTCATAAGCGTACAGGGTAGTGTAGGTTCCTTGTAAGATTGCCATATCTGACGCACTTGTTTCAGTATATCCAATGTGAGCAGTTATGTTGTGTTTCTCAAATCACTTCAAGCATTCTTTTTTAAGGCACCGTTTACTTTTTACTTTTTTATGGTGAGATACAAAAATTTTTTTGAATAGAAACGTGATGCTAATTCCTTCCAATATTAAAAAACGAGCAAAAACACTCATCGCTGCACACACACAGACACAGGAACGCACGTAAGCACCCACCCACACACACACACACACACACTCACATGTGCGTGCGTGTGTGTCAAATAGTAAACAGGATTCTCACTTTTCCCCAATGGCTGCCTCTTCTGCCTTAGTACCTGAATGATTGAAGTGCTCTTAATTTAGTTCCAATAATTTTTGATGAAAAGTGTGTTCCAGTTATATAGCCAGTTCTCTTTTAGTGGATTTATAAATTTGTTTTTCTTCTTTAATCCCTTTTGCGCTCTCTCCAGGTAAAATGTAGTTCTCTCAGATAAGACTGGTTACCCTGCAATCTCCCCTGTTTTTCTTATGCCAACTTCCCTCCATTTTCCAATCCGTCAGCACCTTCAATATCACATTTCCCCCATCTTGTCTCTATTACCTCTGGCAGGGCTCAAGCCAAGGTCATCTTACCTGAAATCAGATTTCCTACTACATGCTCACATTCTCTCTTGGCACAGTTACACTGCCCGGGTCTAACTGTTGCCCCAGATTTGCCCGGAAGACTGCTCAGATATAAACAAAGGGTGACTTGGCTTTGCCTGAACATGCTGAGTGGGACTGCACAGATTATCTGATTAACATGATCTGTTTTTTGCAAATGTATTATGGGCATGCCTTTGTATTTACATGTTACCTGTATTTTATTATGTATGGCAGTTCTTGCATTCCAAAAAAAAGTGATTTTTTAAAACTTCTATTATGATGATGATGATAATGATAATGATAATGATTATTATTATTATTATTATTATTATAATTATTATTAATAATAATAATAATAATAATAATAATAATAATAATAATAAACAGGTCTACTGTACTGCACAAACTGACACTTTGGCTTAAAATTAGCATTAGTAGTGTAGCAATTAATCCTGCTAATAGAGCTTACTTTGTTGAAAATATAGAATGCATCTCAAAAATCTCAATTTTCTTGCCAGATCATGGTGACCTAACTGCTCATGAGGACGGGAACTCACCTGTCAGAGTCAACATCCTGTGCGTCATGCTCTGATGAAATCCAGCGGGACCCTTAACCCCACACCATCTCTCTCCAATCCCCAAAAAGAACAAGGTGAAAAATTTTTTACAAAAGTCTAATAAAATGTTTCCAGCCGGTAGTGCACTGTCGCTTTGATGAATAAAAGATGGGATGGCAGCGCTGTGATGGTCTCTATGTGTCTGAGCAAAGCTGAGGATGATTTTTAGGTTCCTTGGCATTTTGAGGGGGGCGGAGTCAAACGAAGTTGATTTTTGGCGGGCCTTTACGACTCACAGGCTCTGGGAGGAGACCCAGGGGTGGGATCAGTGAGATCAGTCCTGACCACACTGCTGATCCTGTCACAGTTGGCACAGACCCCCAATCCTCTTTGCCCCCCCGCTTACCAGAGACAATTGGAGAGGTCGTCACCTCCCCTCTTGAACCCCCCCATCCCCCCAACCCCTCAACCCCCAGCCATGGCTCTTCAATCTTCGCCTCTCATAACGAAGTGATTGCTAGGAGCTGAGAGGGGGGCTGGGGGGGTCTCCATCAGCGATACTCAGTTGTGCTTCTTATAGCGTAGTGAAATCACCCAGCTGTGTACACGGCGCGCGGCGGGCTGGCAGATGTTAGATGGCGTGGGCTGCTGGAGAGGACTACAGATCACTGTCCTGCGTGAATGGCCCTGATGTCACCCTCACCACCATAATGCTCTCTTGTGACCTGGCAGTCTGTGTCATGCTCATTAGCTAATCTCGCCTTGTTACTCCACAATGGGCTCTCTTCACTAACCCCTTCTGTTTCGCTGGCTCGGTGTCTCACACACAATCAAAAATGCGTATCTGCTTATATGTGTCAAGGATGAACATCCCTCTCCTTACCATGACGTGTATCCATTTTGTGCAAGTGTGCAATTCACTGCTGCTATCTTTCGCATGTGTCTTTCTGCTGCCTGGTGACTGAGTCTCAGTGTAGCTGTACTTGGTTAATGACATACAATGGAAGTCCCTTTGGGAAAACCAGCTTGAAACAGCGCTGTTGAGCCAGTAGGGGGCAGTACTCCCTCGCCTTTGAGTGGAAATATCCCTATATCCCATTGTACTGATGTGTGAGCTGTAGGCCAGGGTTTTATATACAAGGATTAAGATATCTATAAAGGAGCCTCATTGCAGCTTTTAACATGTGTTGAAACTGAAGTATTTTTTCAACTGGAAATACTAGAAATGCTTTACAGGACCCTAACCCTCACCCTCACCCTCACCCTCTATAACTCCAGAGTTCTCAGCTCAGAGCCATTTCAGCTCATTTTCATACTGCCCATATAAAGGAAGCTCTAGTGTAAACAGTAACATGCTTTTTCTGTCGTGGTACTACAAAATGTAACATTGTGTATTTTCTGTTGTGTACATAATACAAGGTCTATATGATAAACGTTACAAAAAATACCATAATAAAAATATCTGATGAGTGATTATCTGAGTTCTATTAATCCCATCACAATAAAACTCAAATGTTATAATTTTCCAACACTAGAGGGCAGAATATGCATTGCAACGTGAAAGACAGTGTAGCACAGTGAGATAACTAGCCTGGGATAAAGAACTGTGGAGAAACAAACTAATTTCTTGGATAACTACTTATTCTGCTGCTGGGCGGCTAATTCTGTTAATACATTGTTCCAGTACTGCTCCAGTGCTGACTGTAGAAAGCTGCCCCCAGGGCAGAACATAATTGCCCATCAACCAGCCAGGGACAGATTTCACTGAGGGAGGGAAGTTAAATGAATGCATGTCCATCTCACCAGTGACCCCCTCTGGCCAACTGGAGAACCACAGTCTGACAGCAGCACAAGCTGCACGTTGTGTCACCTTTTCTTTTTGTTTTTAGGTCTTGTTCTTGTAGATTGTTGCACAAAAGTTAATAACATTGCAGATGGAGTCATTCATTGGTGTCAGTGGTCTGGTGATAATGCACATATAATTTCAGTAATTACATTACTGTAAGATTGTTAAATCAACTGTCTCCATGAAGTCATAATTATATGATTCATGGTGCCATAATCACATTATAATGAGATTGACTACACTGGGCAGATGCCTAGATGGTGACGTTAATGATAATGAAGCTGGTGCAGAAGGGTGAGGAGTAAATATGAGAATCCAATGCTTCTTGCCCTAGTGCTGGGGAAGAAGGAAAATAGAATATAAAACCAGAGAAAAAGGAAAGGTTACGCAAACAAAGAAAGGGCTTTCTGTGCAGAAAATAGGACTGCCATTTTTGAGTTGCGTAGGACAGGAGGATGATGGCTTATATGGAGCCAGTGCAAATGTGATTACGGTTTAAACCTGCTGACTGCCATCCTGTCTGTGTTGCACCCCCGACCACAGAGAGAGAAAACCGTGAAATCCGCCTGGAACGTGCTGTCTTCAAGGCATCTAGACTCACTGTGCTATCGCATACAACCCTCATGAGAGACAGAGTAATAACAGCACTCATGAACACGGCCCAGGTTTATTAATAGTCTGCTTGAGCTTCCCGAGATTTTTTAAATAAAACATGGCAAGATAAATTTGTGTTTATTGGTGCTTATCCTGCTCCTAATCATCACTTGCTTTCACATTAGTGCTTTAGATTCATTTTACAGCAATGAGAAGACCCTGGCATGAATATGATCATAATATTATAGGCTATGCTGATCCAGTAGAAATGTCTGATTATATTGGGGAGCGAGACAACAGAAATTAGTACAACCCCATAAAAGGCTCCAAAAAAGTTGCAGAAAAATGATAAATGGCCCGGGTGGAAATCCAATGGAGTAATTTATAATAGGCCATAGGTTCAGACAGGGTAGGACAGTGGGGAACCAGCAATCCATTACAGAGGGCATGCATGCTAGTCTGCATTCTCCTAAAATGACAAAGGATATTGCAGTGATGGAGAGGCTACAATTAGTTACACTGGTTTCAGGACTATTGACTTTTTATCGCCTGAAATGTACCGGCAACAACACAGACAAATTGCAGTTTGTGATCAGCAAGCGGATATGTTGGGGCTTAGACTCAGAAAGTCCCTTCATTGAAATGCTGAATCTTACAGCACACTTTCTGCATTACTCTTTAAAACCATAGAGAGAACAGGAACCTGCCATGGTTCCTTCTGAAGTGTAAAAATTAAATCACAAAATAATTTTTGCCCGTCTGTAACGTCAGTGTTGTCCTTGTTAATGATGCAGCTGGGAAATTTCGTTACCATTCCAATATTTTTTTTGTGTGAAAAAGACAATAGAAGTCTGGGTAAAGAGATGTTACACCAAGTAACATTTAGTAATAATATTTAATTTGTATAGCTGTGGTGTACTGTGGTGTAAGGTGTACAGTGAGGTCTGGAGGATTGTGGGGGAAGCTCAAATGGGTGATGTGCAGTAGCACATCTACTAGGAGAGATTGAACAGCCCTGTTGACCCAAACTTTCACTTTCTTCTCTAACTTCCATCCAGAGTGACTTTCTGTCAAGTGTTGGCAGCAATATGCTGTACTTCTCAAACTCATACCCTTCAGCCCAAAACTAAAGTAGATTTTTACCAGCACTGCGTGACACAGTGAAACAAAAGGCACTTTGAATGTATACTAAATATCCATCAATATGCTTTGCTGATTCTATTTTTTTTATCCATCATTCTATTCCAGGTTCTGCCTGTAGACCTGAAATGACCAATCTGCACTCATCACACAAGGTGTGTGCTAGCCCAGCTGGTCATACTGATACTGTCTCTACTCAGATATGGCACACATACTCTTCATATGAAATAAGAGCTCTGAACATGTGCAACCATGGCATGTGCACACACAATCGCACACTGTGACTAACTTCATTTCGTACTTGCATGTGCTCATGCATAAATTACAACCTAACCTCTCCAACTTAGTGTTGCGATAAAATTTGTTTTCATGTCTGCATAAAACACAAAAATAAGACCAATGAATGTTTAGGCAAGTGAACTTCCAACTTACCCTGACTGTCAACAGTAGGCTGCAAGCCACAATTACATTCGACTTAACTACTAATTTTAGTCCCAATGTTCCTTTAAAAGATATACAGTATTCAATACAGAGTAAACCGAATACAAAACTACACACAATAGACTGGTCCTGTGGTCGATTTATTGATTTACCTTGTGAACAAACCCAGACAAATGCAGAAAAATCCAGAAGCTGGATTCTGTCACTACAGGCTAAACAGTCCTGCTTGAAACTTAAGAGTCTGAACCATGCAAGTTACTCTGATGCTGCACTGTACGATGACATGACACATCTGAACATGAACATTTAACTAGAGGACTGCATTGACAACATGGCCAAACCTTTACATTCCCCGCCTCCAACAGCACATAACAGATCCATCATAGGGTATATACTATGGACAACATAAAACATATGGCAACGTTACACGTGATACCATTTCAGAGTTGCCAAGAGGTTATAATACCAAGTCAAAGTGAAGCTGTTGGTTGGTTGAGGGGTATTACTGAGAACAACCAGACAGCCACTAAAACAGAGAATGACTAACAAGAATGTTTATTTTTTTAACACTATTACTTTCAATTTAAATAGTGAATTTAAAAAATGATTTCAATAGTACAATCTCCTATTCGTAATTTTCTTTAAAATTTACACCAAAAAAAATGTAATCTCTCCAAACATTTGGGTAAACATTCATTTCATTTTAAATGATGAGTGAGAATTTAACTGTTTTTCTTCCGCCAGCTTGACATTGACATCTGTACTTGCAGTTTCTTGATGGAAATGTCTGGCGAATGTAGAATGTAATTTTCTCAGTCTGAAGTTCAAGAGTTCAAGAACATTATAGGAAACCTGGTGAAATGAGAACAGCAATAAACAGGTTTCCATTGTCATTTTAGACTTACACTTCAATTTGTAAGTCCAATATATAACATATCTTTTGATTTGTTTGTATATTACAGTGCTGCACTGCAAACATATGGATGCTACGGGTCATAGGTTTTGGACTTTGGCTTTACACGGTTTCCTGAGAGGTTGACAGGTCTTCTGCGCAGATCACACTGCACCTTTCAGCTCCCGTGCGCATGGTCACCTGCAGAGCAGAAGAACAGTAGCCAGGTATGTCTCCATTAGGATGTTAAGCCAAATTTACCTTGGGGTGCTACAAATGACAACATTTAAAAGTCAACACTATTAGTGCACACAATGTATTAATTCTGAACAGTGTCATTAAAGAATTGTCAATATCACAGTGAGTGTGCCTTTGAGGTAGGCTTCATACAGCTGAGGGTAAGCCTGTATCACAGATCTTGTAAACCAGTGGTAACCAACCCTGTTGTTCCTTGAGATCTACCATCCTGTTTTCATTTCAACCCTAATTTGATGTACCAGACTCTACTAATTAGCAGCTCAACAAGTTCTAGCTGTTGAGTGAGGTGTGCTTTGTTAGGGTTAAAGTGAAAACCTACGGGACAGTAGATATCCAGGAAGAGGGTTGGAGACCACTGCTGTAAACTAACCAGATGGTCAGTTACATACTTTCAATAATCACATTTCTGTCTATACAATGGAAGCTTAAAACTTC
The DNA here is from genome assembly GCF_018555375.3 of Anguilla rostrata. Classification (NCBI taxonomy): domain Eukaryota; kingdom Metazoa; phylum Chordata; class Actinopteri; order Anguilliformes; family Anguillidae; genus Anguilla; species Anguilla rostrata. Next base: position 12,522,492 of record NC_057938.1, read on the forward strand.
CTGATTTTGTGCCTCATGAATATTAATGAAAGGGTGTGACCCATGACAGTCCCAGTGGCAACTAATGTTCTAGCTCTGTGTTCCAGCCTTGGGACATTTCTGGCCTTGGGACACTTCTTCATGAATATTCATAAACTGTCAAAAATACCAAAAACTCCTGTTGGAAACCAGAATTTTCTGTAGTAGAAAGACAAATCGCAGGGGAGCCCATCTGGTTAGATTTTATAGAATCTGCTGTGTTTTTTGAGGTGACATACCTCCCCCCTGTCCTCTGTGCTTGTGGAGGGTGGGGTAAGGGGGGTGTCTGAGGGTGAGCTCCTCCTGTGGGCCCAGAGAATGAGCTGACATTGACAAAGGGTTGACGAAGGGGGCTTGGTACTCCTGAGGAAGGAAATGCACACAAGACCTCTCAAAAATAACGAATCTACACTTTTACACAAGCATAAGAGCAATGTCCTTTTCTATAAGCTGGATCCTTACATAGCACATTGAGTGGTTGGTAATGGGGTAAGGCTGCGCTAGTGAGCGATAACCTATCCAACAAAACCGTGTTTCCTCAAAACCAAAGCATTTGGGGGTAACATATAGCGTAATCATTGGTGCATCAACGGCTTGAGCATGATTTACATCCTCATCATCACCATAAGAAAAGAGGAACAGCCCGCTTACCTGTGGAGGTCCGGGGTCTGGGGGATATGGCACAGTGCTGGGGTGGAAACTGGGAAAACTTATTTGGGGATCATTATAGGGCCCAGGTCCAGGGGGTGGCGGCATGTTCAGGAAAATAGCCGGGCACCCGTAGCTGTTGGGGTAGGGGGAGTAGAACTTAATCGGAAACGGCAGGGTCATTAAATCGCTGGAGTACACGTCCCGCTGCGCAACCGCTGCTATAATGTAGTCGCCAGGGAAGTGCGGCGTAGCTGAAACGAAAAAATAAAATAAAGACATTCTATTTACTATAATGTCAGTTCTGAGCAAACAAACTAGGTGCACGCTAGCAAACTACATTCTGTGGAGACTGTTGACGTTTGCCTTGTAGCTAAATGCTTACTAGCATATTGCTAACTTAATTAGCAATACTGTATAATTTTTTTATTTTTTATGTTGCCAGCTAACTACATGTTAGATAATTAGCAGACTAGCTAATTATCTAGCGTTGGGTAACTCCCTAACGCTAGTTAGTTAACTTTTTTTAAAATGCCCCAGTGTAGTTGGATGATGGTTGGTTAGCTGTAGGTAGCTACAATTATTTTCCCCCCTAGTCGGGAAACGTGCACCTACTTCTGTTTTCTTGCATTGCATTCCACAGAGAAGGGACGCCATACCGCGCGCCTTCCCGGTTAAATTCTGTTCCAGCAAGGCCGCCTCCGTGGATAGCCGATTGTTGAGCCATTTGCTCTCGCAACTCGCTGCTTTTGGTTGTTCCTTCGTTTAGGGACTTCACTGGAACCAGCTCGGCGTACGTCTTACCGTCTGCCTCGATTCGCCGAGCCGGTGGCATCTTAATCACGCTTTCCGTCCTTTGGATAGCACTGGGCCGGTGTCCAGCTGTTGAATCGTGGGGAGGTCCGCTGTCGTTGACAGATGCGTTCGCGGGGTCATTAATGACATCGATGATCTCCGCACTGCAGCCGGCTTGTGGTTGCGTTTCTTTGAGGCTACTGCTGACGCTTGACAAGGACTCATCCTTTTGATTTTTCCCCATACGTCTCTGGATCGCCATTATTTTTGTTCTCTCTGTGATAAGCGAACATTTCCAACAGTCGCAGGGAGAAAACGGGCACTTCCCCGCGTGTCCCTTCAGTTGCACAACGAATCCATGGTTCCTACATCTTGCACATTTCGGGTTGCGTGCAACTTTGCGAGTATTTGCCTTACTCAAATGACTGTTTGGTTTTGAATTCCTTGACATTTTAGACCTCGATATTCTAAAAGATTAAAATATATTTCGAATTGAATTTAATCAATCGGGGGTGGGTATCTCTATGTTGAGCGTTGGCTGCTGTGCTATAAAATGCAAGCGTTGACATAGCAATATTAAATGTGACAGACAGGCCAGTCTCATGAAAATGACATCGGACACGTGATACCAAACATTGTATCAGTGTTGTGGTGGGAAAAGTTAACAAACATCTTTCCCACGCTGTTAGATTGGGTAAAAGTGTAGGTTACTTCAAAACTGCGATTTACTTCGCACTCTATAGCAAATGGAAGGTCATGTAGCTAACAAACCAATGGCACATGCCAAGGAAAACTGTAATGATATGAAATAGCATGAGTTAATTCGTTTTTCAAAGAATGTTAGCCCCGATCAAACAAACGACCAAGATTTTAAACTACGAGTAATAATGGTAAATTAGTTCTGTATACAAGTAATAAGCAAGTTGTTACATAATAAAAGTTGAACTGTCATCAACGAATAAGAGACGTTATCATAATAAAGGCATATCTTGCCTCCTACTGCACATTTAATTGGGCCGGTTTCTTAGATTTACTTAGAGCTTGTGACCAGTGACTGGCTGCTTCCCTTTTCTAAACAGTGAATTGTTTCTAGAAATAGGTAGCACTTTATTTAAACTTGTTTTATTCAAAATGTCTTTGTCTTCAGAAATGAAATACCTGTAATTCTACAATAGTTTCAGCAATGTCCTAAAACACTGTCATATGAAAATAACCTACAAAGGCCAGTCAGTGAGGCTCTTAGCAGCCTATCCTTTACTGGCAGTCCATATCATGGACAAGTCTACAAAATACATATAATCGGAAGGGATTTGCATTTGATTTGTCTCACAGGACAGCAACATTTACAGCATACTAGTGTAAAAGATCAGTACAATTTTATTTACACAACTGAAAGGTGAATGTAAAATGTTGTCTTATTTATTCCGATTATGGGTAAGTAGTTGTTCTGTATAATATTCATTTTGTAAAGGCAAGTGTCAGTAAGGGCAGCTCTCACAACTCACAACCTGGTGAGTGAAGAAGAACCGGTAAGATATAGAATGAGTGTGAATGAATGTTGCACATGCACCATCTAGTCTTTCTGGGATACACACAAAAAACAAGACCTTGTACAGAACAGGAATGGATGAAAACAGAACCGTAATATACAAGAAAACACTGATAAAGCTACATTAAATTAAAACTGTACTGAGTAGTCATGTACTAACAAGACACTGAGAAAAACAAACATACAAAAAAAGCAGTCAGCTACACATTCTGCATTTTTATGGAAACACTTCAGACCAATAAGTGGAGTCAATATCAAGGTTGTTTTGATAATCTGATGATTGGACTGGGGTATACACAGTGTGTGTGTTGACTCATGATATTGATTGGACATATGTTGGTAGTAGTGAGAAGGGTAAGTTCTTGTTATTTCCAGGCTTTATAAATGGATGTGAGGTAATTTCTTGCATATTGTTTTCACGTTCACGTTTAGCCATTTTTTCCTCAATTCTGTTTACCTATTCGCAATGGTTGTTTTCTGGTATATAGTCTTTGTGCCATCTTCTGACTTTTTCAAACAGGGCCTTGCTAAACATATTTGGCATATCATGCTATATTTATGTGCCTTAATCTGTATTACACATGTGTCTCATATAGTTTTACAGTGAACAGATGCAACATTTCTGTGGCATTCTCCATGTAGAGAGTTGGTAGTTGGTCCACTGTATCAGCAGAAAGATGAAAGATTAGATTTGCGTGCTTGTGTTTGTGTGTGTGCGTGTGCACGTGTGTGTACAGTATACGTGTTGAATAGTTCCATCTTATTTTTTTGGCGTGCACTTACTTATTTAGTTCTCTTTCTGCGGAAATTCCCGGATTAGCGAGTGCTCTGTGTGAAAGCCTCTGCTGAATGGGCATCCTTCAAAGAACTGGCCTCTGCTCTGAAGCGAATTTCCTCTCCGGAGCCGAGGCCTGTTCTTTGTGGGGTGCCCATTCTCTTGCCCTGCGCTGAAGGGCACCGTTGGAGAGTGAGAGAAATGTGAGTTATGAATCTGTCACTCAGATCCCACCACTGTGTCAGTGCTCCACAGTGCCCTATTCCAACCCCGCTCCACAGCATTCACTTTAAATCTGTCAATCATTTTCTTTTTCTTTTTTACTTTTGAACAATACTGCTGCAGAGTTCTTTGTTCAAATCAGAGAAAACGTTATACAAATAAAAGATTACTGAACTCAGAAAATAACTATATAATCTAGACATAAAATACTTAAGACACTGCAAATTTCCCCAACCAGAATAGTTAAAAAAGTGTGGTGATTAGTGAATTGTAATAACAGAATTATAGAAATAGAAAAAATACTGATTTAAGAATGGCAACATTCAGAAAACTGCTTATTTCAAATGAAGCAAAGCATATGAATAAAACCACATATTTATACAGAAAGGTTTTCCCTATGATTTATCTAAATACATTTTTGCCAGTGGTAGACTCAGTTCTTTTCAGCTTCCAGTTAGAATATACAAAGTGGAGGTTAGGAGGTTAGGAGGTTAGGAGGTTAGGTCAGGTTACCTTACATCTTTACCTTGCCACCACATCACACACCGTTTCACCTTTGAAAGGAGGTCGAAAATGTATTCATAAAACATTTCCCTCGGTCATCTTGATGTGTCAAAACTAATTTCCCTTACTGCAGCCCCGTAAAAGGAGGTTGAAGACTGTAGTGCTGACCCTTCCATTTTAATCTGTCGGAGGGAATTGATTTAGACAGTTTTGTGTCTTGCGCTCATTTGTCCTTTGTGTTCAGCTTTAGTCCTGCTTTTAAATGAACGCCACTCCTCCGTTGCTGCGTAGAACTTCTGAGGGAGGTGGAAAGAGGATAGAGACGCTCAGAAATCACACACCAGGGGTGAAGCTGAGCTCTGCCTTTACACCTCTTCTACTTAAATCGTGATCATTTCCTACATTTCAATGGAATGCTCAGAACAGTACATTATTCCACGTGTACATTTCGGACAAAGTGAGCATCACCCTGACAAGTGTTATCATTAGGAATGATCCCTTATTTAGGTCAATATCAGTAAAGTGCATATATCGCCCCCTTAACAATAGTGTACTTCTCACAATAGTGTACAGTGTAGAAGTATGATCTACAGAGTGCACTACTCATGCCCCCTCAATTAACTGTCAGGTTACTTCAGTCCTGTGGCATGGCAATATGTTGTTATGTAATCATTGAAATAAGAGTGAATAAGAGGTGAATTATCATATAAACCCAACACTGAATGAAGTGTATGTTGCAAGGTAGAAAAGTTAGCATAATTTGCTGTTACTAGCTGGTCTACATGTACAGGTCATCTGACGAAAACATTTAAAGCCATTCATGATGAATGTGTAAACAAACTCCATTTCCTATAAATCAAATGTGTCAAATCATCAGCTATGTTTTATTATGGTTATTTTAGAAAGGCATCAGAAAGCCAGCGGGGGATTGTGAGTGATTAATATAATGTGGCTTTAAAGTTGGCGTATACGGTAACAGTTATATCTGTAGCGGCACTATATTTCACATTTTAAAAAGTAAAAACAGCACTGCTTCCATACATCAGCTGTGGACAAGCATGATCACAGGCTATGGAGGAGGCATTGAAATAGAGTCGACAGCTGGACAGAGAAGTCGCCGGAGGTGCAATGTATATGTTTGTCATGCTTCACGGTTTCTTCCATTAAATCTACTCATGAATTAAATTATGCTTCGCAACACAAACGTGCGTACCCAAATAAATCTATGTTGGATAGAACAGGATGAAAAAATGAATTGATTATGCAGTCTATACATAAATACATTAATAAATCAAGGTTGTGGTTGTGCCAGTTGTGTGGTGACAGGAAATGTACTTAAATAGAATGTGCATTTCCACTTTATTGGAATTCCTTTTTCTTACCACCCAGGCAGCCTTTATTATTAATACTACCAATCTCAACACGCCCCAAGAAATCTGCAGCAAGCACCCAGAGTTCACTGTGATTCACCTGTGCTCAAATTATTCTCAGGATGAGCTGTCTACTGGTCTAGGATCAGTTTAGCCTTTTAGGCCATAATGGTCAAGGGTAGGATATGGACACAGGAAACCTGATCCTAGATTTGTACTTCTGCTCTGAGTTTCTCTCCAAATACAAATCTCCTTTAATAACACCTGGCTGTTCTTTATCACAACCACAGATTAATTACTTAGTGTTTCCTCTGGGCTGAGAACTGTTGAGACAGCTTCCCAAAAAAGACAGAATAATTCATTGCGGTTGATAGTTTATATCCACAGATTATATCCTTCACACACCCCCGGTGAACAACACCTCTCATTCCAAAATAAATCTAATCAGCTCATTCATAATGGAAGGAAGTGGAAAAACACTGTCTGTGGCATCATTCCACAATATCAATTGCTGTGGTGGGTTCAGATTTGATGATGGAGAAAGCTATGACACATAGATAACACATGGATAATATTAATGTCATGCTTCTCGAACCACTGGGAAAATACTTGTGTTAGGGGGGACAGGGGCATTATCTTGAATGACACCCATCTCTACAGGAAAGAAACTGACATGGGGTGAAAATAATCATTCAGTAAGTACGCCATTAACTACTAATTGCCATTGACATTGTCTTCTGAGGGCATGTGTGCAGCAAATCTATTACATTAAAATGTGTCGTTATGGAACCACCAAAACCCTTCCCTACTGGAACACTGCTATGTTTCCCGTTATTCACACCATACAACTTCTGCTCAAAATGGCAGGTTTTAGAAAGTGAGACATCGACACTACTTACAAGGGCCGGAGTGAGTATTAAACAGCTGGGTCAGGGAGTTATCTGTTAAAAATTCTCTCGGTTATCTGGACATTTAAAACATTCCTTTCTCTCATCGTGGCACTCATGAATAATGAATGGACAGTTCTGAGCTTCTGTGGGTGATATGGAACAGCTCTAAAGCAAAGATCATACAGGCTGTACTCACAGTAGTGAGTTTTTTTTCCCACAATAAAATGTCAAACTTTCAACGTTTTCATTAGGTTGGGCAGTGCAGAGGAGCCCCCAAGTGACTGCGTTTCTAGCTGCTATTATCTTTCTGCCCCGCTGTTCCTACTTTTTTGGGCGCAGTAAAGGAGAAAACCTTGAGCTCTCATCTCACGTTTAGCTGTCGATTCTGCTCCCTTTCAATCGGACTTTCATCTTGCTGAGGACACCTTTCAAAAGAACTGCCTGGCTGTCTGTAACCTCGGACATCAGTGTGAGAAGACCGCTCAGGAACCACGATCAACCCTGCCGTACTCTCTCCATGAGCAGAGAAGTTCATCATTAAAAAGAATTTGCTGTGGCCCGGTAGTAGGAAATGCTAAAGAACATTTGCATGTGCCTTCAGGGAGTTAGGAAACAGTTTTTTTCATGGCCTGGCATTACCTGGGAAATTAAGAGCAGATGTTTAACAGTGTCTTATCCTCAGATTTTATGCAGATCAGATACTGCTGGTGAGACTGTCCTTGGTTGCTCCTGCGTTCATTCGTCCTTGGGGAAGAAATTACCCCTTGTTTTGAAATGTTCTAAGCATCTCCCTCTGCTCAATGTTATATATAAACTAAGAGAACCAGTCCAGCTAGTGCTCTCACAGGATGCCCATTTTGACCAGGGCATATATCAAAGCAGAGTGTTTTTCACATTGTGGTCCGTGCAACCGACAACAACATAATGTTGTAAAGATGTAATGGGACTGAAACAGTCAAGGGAGGTGGCAGGGAAACAAGCTGTATGGTATCAGGCATGTGTCTATTTGCACTGCAAAACTGGTGGTGAAGTGGGGGTACCGGGGAAAAATCGATCTAATCTCCCCAATTAGGCCCAATTAGAAATGCGGACATATTTGATAAATACTATGGTACAATAAAAAAATATTTCCACAGCTAGCACAGCTTCATTAGAACATTTGTACTGTCCTCAAGATGGGTTTCAGTAATATCTCCTTGGGGGAACAAAAATTTCTTGTAGACTGGTTAAATGAAGGGTTGCCCTTAGCCCCACAAATCAAACCACTATCCCACTATACACTCACAGGCATTGCTGGAGGCAATCCCACAGCTGCCATCGAATGCTTATTGTTTCACACAATGTAGTTTGGCTAGCCAGGATGCATTGTTTTTGATGTTATGTTCACTTAACAGTTGTTAGTATGAGTGATTTCTTGTTTCGAAGACATTTCAATGCATTAAATGGCTGACTCGAAACTGCTGAACGATTATCACAGGGGTTCTCCTAAAGAGAGGCAAAGGCTGACAGGAACAACAAGCAAATTGGATTTCTTGGGCTGTGTTAGCACTTCGGATTTCCCCTATGTGAGCCAAATCTTTTGGCGGCGCTTGATTGGCCAAGGTCGGCCTAATTGAAAGCAGTCTAAGAAAATCATATTTGCAGATTTGCGCTGCTGATGAAATTCCACCTGAGATAATGACAAGATTCAGCAATGCAGAACACTTCAGAAATGAACTGTAGGTTCACAGGCGTGTCTGACTTTACAAAAATAGATCGAGTTGAACAGTATCATTTTGCTTAGAAAGCTGCAGCTTCTTAAAGGCAATTATTGATGATAATGATAAACGTTTGATTCTGCCACCCATGTCCCTCCTGTCTTTTTCTCATGTTTCAGATGGGAAGCGACACTGAATTGGATTTTTTTTTTAATTGCCTGAAATGGAAATCAAAAATGGGATCCTTTCTGGAGGAAGTATGCCGAATAACTGTGTGTGTGTGTGTGTTTTTTGCATGTGTCTGGGGTTTGTCAGATTGAGAGCCTGTGATTGTTGGGTAGGGGTGGAATGGAGTAATCCTCACAAACATATCCACACTGTTTATATGTATTTTAAAACTGTTTTTGTTGCTTGTTAGCTTTGATTTCACATTTTACATTGTGTGGTTGCAGGAGAAGTCAGTTGTTGGTTTGCCAAGGCTGTTGAGATGGGATGGCAATAGCTTTTTTGTGGTGAGAAACAGTAGACTGTACAATTTGTCTCAGCGGAGATGACAATGTAAGACTTATAGAATAAAACCATGAAGGTTTGTATGGTATTATCCCAATCAGCTCCAAAATACCAGATTTCAAGATTACTGGTGAAAATCATACTTGCCTCTCAACAGAATGGTAAGGCCTTTCTGTATGAAATGTGTCATATTGAAATGAACCGTACATATATCACCATGTGATGGAGTTCAGTGAACCCACATCTAGCTTTTGCATGCAGCTTGATTCCATTTTAGGGTGAGTTGAACGTGTGAAATGAAAGTAACGCATACATAATGTATAAAGTTAATAGCTTTCAGGACAGCGCTTTCCGAACACACCATGTGGACAGTTGTAAATACACTTTTTGTGGGATTGCAGTAGGCAATATGCAATTCATTTTCATTAATTAGATGTTTCTAGGTCATGTTTGACATGTGGGTTAGTCTGTTTACAGTTAGAATTGACATTCCAGCTCATCTGCTGGCATGTTTAACATTCTCGTCACAACTTCTTGCGGGTAGTATGCGATCACTGGATTGTAGTGCTGAGTATGTGACATTAGCTAAACTTTGAGCAACCTGGAGAGAAAGCAGTTTTCTTTCTGAATTGATTAAATGTACATTTTCTGTGATGTAGCATAGTAATTTAAGTCTTCTCACAAAGGTCAGGACTGTATACAACCTTCTTCGCAACCCATCAGATACCTGCCTCAGAGATTCTGCCTGTAGTGGACCCACATGCAGTACAGTACCAGTGAAACTGTGCATACTGACTTAGCTGGTAAAATTGGGTCTTGTAAAACTTCTAAAACTATCTTTTAAATATCTTTTCCTGCTTTTGTTGGCTCCTTTACATTTGCATGAAGCATAATTATTTGTGTTTAATTTAACTGAGACAAGCAGAGAGGAGTTTGGAACAGTCCTTTAATGCTGAGCCCAGGGAACTGCTCTGATAAACAAACCACGTCTTATCACTTCTCTCTATAGCGCTACTGCTCTCTGTAGGATTCCTACAGAGTCCTGCACTTTCAGTACATCGATCAAAGTCGACCAATGTCCAGCTCTCCAACTTAAATAATGCTCCTCTTTAATAAAATGCACTTTTCTTGTAACCTCTATAGATTAAGCTAACTCATTAAGTGTTTGTGGCAAACACGCCTGCCACAGGCCACCGAAGTGGCTTTTCTTGGGGCCCTCCAGCACAGAGACACAGGGAGAAGATGTTAAAACAGTCCACGTTTATTTGCAAGGGTCGGCAAGATGTTATAGCCGAGGAGCAGATGTTAACACACTGTCATGACAGAGAGGCTCTCCTGTGTGGGTGGGGATGGCAGATTTAACCTGTGCGCAGTGATTACCTCACTACGCACAGGTGCAGCCACTCCTGTTCCTGGGTCCAATTAGCCTGGCCAATTATCTAATTATTAACCAATTATCCAATTGGCCAGGTCTAATTAGCTTGACCCAGGCAGGTGTGGCTGCTTAAACCAGCCATCCCCACACCACATACCCCAACGCCAAACTGAGGCCAGGGAGAATCCCTGGCCGAAGCCTACTCCCCCAGCACTCCAACCAAGCGAGAAAAAAAAAAAACGAAACAAAAAACCAAGCGCCCTTAACACTTTAAGGGCCCCGGAACAGTCCAGTGCACAGCCGTGACCCTTCCCGGATGATGAGGCAGCCCTCCCCCTCCTCCCTCTCGGAGCGCGGGGATTCCTGGGCTGCTCAGCTGGTTGGTGGGGATGTCACCGGCTTGGGCTGTTCCAGGGGCTGTGGTGGGGTGGTTGGGCTGGTGGGCTGGCTGGGCTGGCTTCCTTGTGGCGCTGGGGACCAGGAACCCTTGCAGGTGTGGTGGCCGCCAGTCGGCTCTGCTGGAAGGCTGGTGCAGGCTTTCCCTTCACGGGCTCCGGGCAACCCAACCAGGCCAAAACGATGAACTAAAACAACCAACAGACAAGAAAGGAAGCAATACGGCGCGGCCACTGCTTGTGCGCCGCCCGTAGCTGACCCGCCTTCCGGCCAAGTCCAGCTCACGGCGCGACCACCTCTCGTGCACCGCCCGTAGCTGACCTGCCTTCTCGGCCAGGTCCAGCTCCCAGCGTCCCAGCTGAGGATCGCTTCCTTCCCTCCGTGGTCATCTCCCGCTCCCCGCTTTGGCCTGGAGGATCCGCCCAAAGCCCTGTCAGGAACACCGCAGCTGTTCCTCCTCCAGTGTGCTTCCTGGCTGGCCCTCCTGTGCCTCTTTCTTGTGCCGGAGAAGCCCCACGTTGGGCGCCACTGTGGCAAACACGCCTGCCACAGGCCACCGAAGTGGCTTTCTTTGGGGCCCTCCAGCACAGAGACACAGGGAGAAGATGTTAAAACAGTCCACATTTATTCACGAGGGTTTGGCAAGATGGTAACGCCAAATGAGCAGATGTAAACCAGTCATGACCGAAGCTGCCTGGTGTGGGTGGGGATGGCAGATTTAACCTGTGCGCAGTGATTACCTCACTACGCACAGGTGCAGCCACTCCTGTTCCTGGGTCCAATTAGCCTGGCCAATTATCTAATTCTTCACCAATTATCCAATTGGCCAGGTCTAATTAGCTTGACCCAGGCAGGTGTGGCTGCTTAAACCAGCCATCCCCACACCACAGTGTTTTTTTTTTTTTGAGTCAAAGTTCTTTTTTTGGATATGAGACGGTTGGGCGAAGATGAGCTACTGTGTGTTTTCATGTGCTGTGGTTCTTCAGTAGGCCTAGTGTAAGTTATTCTCACATTTGAAGGGGAACATTTATCACTCTTTCATCTTTCTGAAAGTTCCCTCGTGCTCTGTTCTCTTGGGTGCACGCGCAGGCTTTTACTTCTCGCTCTCCAGTATTGCCCGTGAGCGCGGGTAATGGAGCCCGCCGATTGGAGGAAACACGCTACCCCTGCCGACGTGATGCGTGGAGGCATTTACCAGTCCCCCTCCCAATCCATTATTAAGCGCACTACAGCTGTAATACTGCTTACGGACGGAGCCATTCCACAGATATGGGAAGCAGAGCGGCTCGACTCTTACGAAATGGCTGGCTGATGTGATGCCTGCCACGCCGTGAGGTCGTGCGTGGTTTGACCCCGTTCATGTAGGCCAGAGAAGAGAGATTGGATGGGAGCAGCTGTGACTGACTGAATGTCAAAGTGCCGTGGTCAACATGCAGCTGCAGTCCCGTCTAACCTTTTACTGTCCGTGTCTTTACAGAAACCCGTGTACACAGCATTTACCCCAGCTATTGGCCTTTCAGAAGCCAGGGTATAGAGTGACGGAAAAAGAGATTATGTGTCATGGTTATTATTGTTGTTTTTAGTGTCCCTGTTTTATGTTATTGATTAAATATGAAAGTTCAAAATGGTAGAAATTCTGCAGAATCACATGGGGAGACATTTTGTTGAATCACATGGGGATACAGCATGTTCCTCTATTTAAAATGAAAATCCCCCGCTATCATTTATTCCCTGTGATTCACTGTGCTGCTGTCAGCTCTTGCGACACAGTGCCTAGTGTCACACCAGTAAAATGCATTTATGATTTGAGGGAGGGCAGGAAAGGGGAAGGAAGACAGTGCTTCATCTTTTTGTTTATGGCACAAAGGTTTGGCTCTGTTTATTAACACCCCACCAATACTGCTCTGGCTGGTTGATATTGTTTTTTTCAAGATTGGATTAAGCGGTTTCTTTGTGGCTTTATTCTCTCATTGATTGTATTTTTTCCTTTGGCAATATTTACCTGTGGTGTGCCAGGTTCAATAAAGCACTTTAATCGAAAGGGGGGGGGGGGGGATGAGTGAGAAAGAGAGTGAGATGGGGGAGAAGGAGATTAAGAAACAGAGCAAGAGTGATATTGGGGAAGATAGAGTGAGGAGGAGAGAGGGAAGGAGGCAAGAAGGGAGGGAGGGAGAGAGAGAGTCAGTTGGAGGACAGTGAGAGAGTGCCTAATGTGTTGCTTCTGTGGGTGGCTCTGTAGGTGAAAAGGGCATTCCCTTTATACCGGACTTTCACACATTGTCAGGCACTTTAGATATTGCTGGCAGCAACTGACCCAGATGTGTCTGGAGCCCGCAGAGTTGTTGCCATCGCCCGATTGACAGCAAGAAAAAGAGGAGGGAGATCAAATTCACATTATGCCCACCCTCAGTTTTTTTTTTATTTTTTATGTCAGCTTCAGCTGAAATTGAAACTGAAAAATACGTACTCCACATGAAGTGCTGCCCAATGATTCAGCAGGGAGAAAGGGAGCAGAGGCCGAAGCTCGGCTGTTATTGTTGTCAGAAAGCGAAAGGACAGCACTAATGTCAGTGAGCCTTCGGCTCGGAGACCCACACTGCCCCGCCAGGGACCTTCTGTGTCCCATCCTTTGTGTGTCATCCAGAATTTTGATATGACCTGCAGATATTGGAACCTCTGAAGCCCCTGTCACAAACTTGCCCTTTTTTTTTAAGCCGCAGGGGAGGATTATAGCCTCCTCCGCGCCGTATCTGGTACTACCACCAGCCCCAGCCCTGCCAGAAGCACAGAGCCTAGCCATGGCTCACTCCTTTTCTTGGAAAGGCCCCCCTATTGCCTGTTCTGCGCAGTCATATTTGCAGCCTAATTGCAACAGCGTCCTCCGTAAAAAGTCAGGGGAGCGCAGGCCACCCAGCCAGCGTGTTCAGCCAGCCGACATTTTTTTCCTCAGCGGTTCACCAGCTGAGCCGCTCGCCGCAGTCACGGCAGGCAAAGGCACACCACAGGCGCCCAATCGACCGGAGGAGTCGCTTTGCTCGATGAGGCGGGCAGAGCCTCGCCAGTTGAAACCCTCCTTCCCTGGGAGAGGTGATGGCCGGGTTTCTTTCATGCTTGTCAGAGCTGTCCCGAATTGACAGACGGACCACCTGACTTTTCAACACGTCTCCCCTGTCGCTGCCCAAAACCATTTCGCAATGCAGTGCAGTAGTCCCAGCCAAATATGGGCACGGCACACTGTCAAAAAAATTTTTCCTTGAGCTTTTCTTGAGATACACCTGTCGACTTTCGTATATTAAATGTGGCCGTGCGCAGATTTAGCTCTTGGTTCATGATAAACTGCAGCCTCAATAGGATGGCTGTGTGCAGTAAACATCCACCCCCCCGCCCACCCACTCCCACTAGACCACACAAGAACAGGATGCAGCAGAAGTAAATAACAAGGGCCATAAGCCAAACTTCACCAGGTATTGACCACGCCGAGGCAGAACGTGACTTCATTTCACAGCGCTCACTGTAAGAAAACAATGAAATGAAAAAGAAATGGCCTCTGCAGAAGTTTAACACTAAACATTTTTTAAATTGTTTCTTTAAAGCAGCACGCCTGCTGGTTCTGCAGTTTGCTCCTACGGTGCAGTGAGGCTTGACATTTTCCTTGACGGGTGAATGATTGAGTTCTGCTCTGTGGGTAAACGCTGAGCAAAGACCTGGTCGCACGATGGCATTTGTTATATTGTAAAATACCACCTGTGTCATGGAGGGCTGCCCACACTTCTAAGTGGAGTGCAGAGGGTTCAACATAATCATTTTTATATTGTCCCTCTAATTAGCTGCCCATTTTTTCTCTTGGAAAGATGCACTGTCTGTTGTTAATACACTGGTAGCATCTGGTTTCCAACAGATAACCGTGTGAGCATCATACCGCTTATCCCAAATCCAGTTTTCCAGTTTGTTTTATAAGCTTTGCTATAATTTTTAAATAGATTAGAGAATTTATCTGTGACATTCAGAATATGAAGAGAGACAAGGCAGTCTAACAGTTTGAAGTTATTTGTTACCAAAAGGCTAGCCCATTAGCGATGAGTGTTTGATATACAAACTGTAATTGCACTATAAGCAGCTTCAGGGATGCATATATTTTCAATGCAAGTAAGACTGATATCTCCCAGAGGAATAGTACATTTTTCAGGGGGGAAAGGGTAGGATGTTAGGCTGACAGTAACATTGTGAACAAGTAAATTGTCTCAAATGCCAAAGCACTCCTTTCCACGCACAGACAGTAGACTTGTAGTTTCCCCTAAAGCAGAACCAGTAGACCCACAGTAATTTGCTGATGACTTTTAAAGATGAAACTGTATGGAGCCTCAGCTCCCCTGAGCCAGCACTGTGGACCTCTGGCTTCAACCAATTAAGAGCTACAGGCTGTTGTCCTGTGGGGCTCAAAGGAATACATTGCTATCTCAGGCAGCCTGTACATGTGAACTAGCTTTATAATGTTATCAGTTCAAGGGCTATTTTGCACATATCATATGGGCCTTGTCATCGTCATAACCGGAGGGTATAATGAAACCTGTCCCTCACAAGTTCCATACAGGACCAGATATTTGTTCAAGTGTTTGAAAAATATTGAATCCATTACTCAGATTAGTATTAATGCACATGTTAATTAACCAAATAAATGAAGAGAAATCCCAAGTTGGACTCCTTCTCATCAATATTCATGGAGAGCCTAAGTGCGTAAAGTAATGTGCAGTAATTCAGTGATGATATTCATTTACATTGCCTGAGAGTATGAATGAATACAAGTCTCAATGCAGGGAGTCATTATTGCACTGAAAGCTCTGAAGTTTCATTACAGTGCACAGGGAAATAAACTAAGCGGGTGCCCCTTTTCAAATTTTAAACTTAAGGAATTGTACAATCCTCAAATACGATATTGCCGGAAATGTAAAGTAGGTCACTGTTATGACTTGCACACTATTAGCAGAAGCCTAAAATTTATTTTACTTGGTTCATGCCCTTTTATTATTATTATTATTATTATTATTATTATTATTATTATTATTATCATTATTGCAGATTAAAGCCTATTATGATAGAGGCTGTATAAGTCGATTGGATTCTGGCTAATCCTTTGAAACTCATTTTAAACTCACTGCTGCCATGTGAGGAAGGCTGAGGAGGGAGGTATGTGATGAGGACTGAATGACTCACTGAAGAGGCATTTGAGATGTTGATGTGTTCCTCTAGGCCAGATGAGCACAGCAGCTATGGCCCAAATGTGTTTTCACCAGCACAGAGTCCGTGATAAATCCGCAGACTCTGTGTGAGGACCAGTGTGTGATCATCACAACAGCAGGAACTGGTGCACACAGCACATTCATATTAATAAGCAGCCTTCTGGGGACGAAGCACAAGCATCTTGAATAATATGCTTGTATTCTGTCCTTGGTCTGATCGTAGGGGGCAATCACATACAAACTGCGGGGACCCTGAGCACTCACAATTTGTGCGAAGTTTTCCACTGCAGAAATATCTCCATGTTCATAATTTACAGCAAAAGTTGTGCAGAATAGTTTAGAGGTTTAATTTTTGAGAGGGTTTTTGCCACCTTATGCTGACAAGGACGAGGGAAATATGAAGTAACACATCTATGTAATATACTTTCATTGGCATGTCATAATATCATTATAAATCATTCATAAACAAATGCAGTATTTCATGAAAGATGTCACAGGATGTGTTTTGTAATTCTTTGAACAGCACTAGTGTTTCAGGCAGTGCCACTGCGACCTTGTAAAAACACATTTAAAGCTTGTTAAGCGAATCATTTATATAATAAAGTATAACATGTGCCCCTGTTCCATCCACTTGGTATCATGTTAAGTGTAACTTTACTGCGGAGCAGAATGTCCATTTCATATCATATGACCTCAGTTGAGATGGAAGTGGGTTAACAGTCCTTTGGAAAAAGGAAGCAGCCAGACTGTCCACACAGATACAGGATTTGTGGAAGATCTGCCACGCCATGACAGAAATCAGGCGGAAGGTACCACAGGACTCTAAAATGAAAGTGAAATATGGCAGTTTCTAGAAAGTCTACAAATCTTTCAAAGTCCAGGAAACTGTTCCTCAGTAAGGTGTTAATGCAGGTGGACGGTGCGTGTGCTTCAGCCTGTGTTTGAGCTGGTAGTCATGAGGCCGAGGAGTTGTCTGTGTGAGAAGTTGCTTTTCCATAGATGTTCAAGTGGGTTACAAACAGTCATGTACAGAATGCACCGGTGAGCTTTGATGCATAAGGTCAGATGTCACAATTAATTGTTCTTAATGTCTGAATCCAAAAACATGATTTTCAGCTGAAATATGCTGGACAAGTTTTAGAGCTGCTTCTTGCCATTAAAAATATGGAAAATTTAAACATTTGCACCTTCCAGTAATTGTAAAATTACGACGTACACTTTGTTGTACGTCGCTCTGGATAATGCCTGTAATGTAATGTAATGTAATGTAATGTAAAAGTACTGGCTTGTGACCAGTGAGATTTTAGGATTGCACTCATATGTTTCTTCTATGGATAGCAGCCAATAAAAACTATTTTGTAGTTTTTAGAAAATCATTCCTAATTTTGTTGCTTGTGTTTGGTTCCTATAAAAATGCTGTGACAGCAGTCTTCAAATTCCTGCATAACACACCCTTCATGCTCCCCACAGCAGGTCGGTTCAAGCTGCATAACCCATCTGGGACAGTGTCCCCTAGTAGAACATATTCTTAACCTTGTTGCTTTTTTAAACAGGCTCAATGTTTATGTATGAGGATGGAGGAGCTGGATACTGGAATGCATTTCAGTCAGACAACGTCCAGCTTGTGAAGAGTATTTCAGTAAGAGCAGGTCCAGCTTCTGAAGAGTATTTCAGTCAGAGCAGATCCAGCTTGTGTAGAGTATTTCAGTCAGAGCAGGTCCAGCTTGTGCAGAGTATTTCAGTCAGAGCAGGTCCAGCTTGTGAAGAGTATTTCAGTCAGAGCAGGTCCAGCTTGTGAAGAGTATTTCAGTCACAGCAGGTTCAGTCCACACAGTGCAAGCAATGCAGCAGGGTCATTCACCCTGACATTAAGTCCTACGGGCAAAGCAGCAGACTTGTCCTCATTCTCATGTTGGGGCCCAACAGCAGTGTGCACCCTGAAATGTAATGAGTTTATTGTTATGTCTTTTAAATAGACGGCCAGTCTGGGGGGGGGGGGAAGTCAATTACGCCCTGGTGCAGTCTGCTGCGTGGTGTAAATTATGAATGGATTTATTATTGCAATTGAAAATTGATTTACTTACAATTTCTGCTGCTATAGAAAACCGTATTTCTCCTTCCAGTTGATAATTGGGTTTTTTAATATCTTTTTTTGTATATTTTATATTTTTGAGTTGGAAGACTTGTGGAATTTGATATACAGCACTGCATAGAATATCCTGAGGAAATTCCTGTTTAGGTGAAATTAGGATGCCACTCAGATATATTAGAGGCACACCAAAGTAGCCATGAATGCGGCAGTATTATGACATTAATTATTCAAAAGAAGAAACTGCATGAATGTTTATTTTATTTTAGTTTGGGGGGGTATGGTTTACTGAATAGCATGCTGAAACCTGGCATAGTTTATTGTATAGTTCCCCCTGAGATTTTTTTGACATAATACAAGTGTCTCAGATGACAAAACATGTTGCAGCGAAAATATTTTCATATATATATATATAATATTATTTTTGAGTGTCCCTTGTAGTGTAGGTTTCAGCATAGTAGAATATGGTTCTGTAGATTAAGGCCAGAGATTAATGTCCACTGCGGGGGACAAAAATGAATTGACAGGTCCTAGGAGGATATCCAAACCTGACATTACTGCCATGCTATCTATGCCTTTCCTTGCATAAATAAATATGTACTCTCATATATACCAAATAATAACTGCAGTCTATGGATTGGAAACACCTAGGATATCATCTCTGGTGCAATATAAGGGCCGAGGGCAGAAACAGCAAACACACAGCCTGCTTCAGCTCAAACTAAATTTCATTTTAATGCTGCAACCATACATTGCATGTTTTCTTGGTGTGTTGTATCGGCAAATTTAAAAGCTGAAACTTTAAAGTTACAATCAAAATGGCACCACAGGCAGTGGGCCTTCAGTGTCCACGCCATGGTATCCCATCATCCATTACTGCAGTGTGTGTTAGGCAGAACCAGTCTCTGGGAATACAAATAGACTTGAAAGTTGTGGAGCAGTTGGACTAGCTCTTCCCAAGGGTAACAGTTAGTGCCTATTCCTATTACGAATAGGTGAGCCTAAAAATAAGACAACACAACCTGAAGCCGTTACACTACCTGAAGCCAACTGAAGTATCAGCCCCAATATACTGGCCATGTTTACATGTGCGCTCAATTTTTCTGTGTAAAAATAAACCTGACCTTGGTTTTCTTCTACAGTGTTCGCTTTGGGTTTTTGCCTTCTACAATGTATGCTGTATTTTCTACTAAAGGTGCAGTATGTAAGTTTATTTTAGAACACTTTACTTCATATTTGGTTAAATTCCCGTAACGACCTGACACATGTCAATAAATTAAAAGGGTCTAAGAAAAAAATCCAGTCTATTTGACTGCCCCAGGCTCCGAAACCAGCCCCCCAAATTTCACAGGGCCGGAATCCCTGCCTGCTAAAGCTAGACCTCCAAACAACATGTAACTCCAAACCTTTAAAAGTATGTTTTTACTCTGAATTTGACACAAAGACATGCAGATCATGAAAGAAAATACATTTTTCGAGTAAAATTAGATGAAACCCATTAGCTTGTAAAAGCACCTGAGGTGATTGTGTGATTGGTGACAATAAGCTAGCTCTCTCTTTCTCCGAACTTACATATTGCATCTTTAAGACAGAAGCTATGATCTTGCTTTATTGTTTGTAAGCAATCTTTTATTCCCCATGTTCCCCCAGTCTGTCATTTCCAGTCATAACTGAATGCCCATTGCCACCACAGCAAGCGTTCCCCAAAGTCAATTCAGGAGATGCGCTTCCATCAAGATGAGTGCAGCTGCACCTGGCTTCGTTCCTGCAGTTCTCCGGTGGAGCTGCCCAGCTTAGCTGGAGGTCTTCAGAACTGACGCAGGCAGACTGAAGGTGCCCTATGAAATCAGCAAAGAGACAGGGTCTCCTGACTGAATTCCTCCATCCCCTGCTGACACTCAGTCCCGTTACCCTGCTAGACTCACTGGAACGGTCCACATTGTGGAGCAACGAGCTGTCTCTTCTGATTGTATCCAGGCCCCCTCATCCAGACCCTCTTTCCTAGCACTTCATTTTGCAATCTCTTTATTTAATGCTGGATTTTTGCCAGGTTAGAGAAATATATTTCACAGGATAAGTGACTATGCTAACAGTGCAGTTGATTCTAGCACGTCTTGGTAAACATATTGCCTCTAAGAGTATTTTCCTTTTCTGTAGTTACTGATTGCCTTATTTACCTCTCTGAGTGCACTTACAGTGTCCACTTTGTTTTGTAAGTAGGTCTAGATATTTTGTATGAGTTATGTAATGTAATGGATTTGAAAATGCAGGGATTATCACTGCATTATACACATTTACAGATACAGTGAATGTATTCAGACTCATAAATGGGTTTTGTGCAAATGAAAAAAGGTAGCAGTAAACAGTTTATAGCCCATCTGCAGCTCCCAATTACTGTAGCATGTGAGGAGCTTGGTGAAATGCTAACGGCACTCAGAAGAGGCAATTTCTTGGGTTAATTGTTCCTCTGTACCTACCGGAGCCTTCTGCTGTGCCGTATGGGGCACACAGCCCTGCAAGATAGATCGGTTTTGAAGAGCCCTTCCATTGGAGACAAAGATTTATCAACATTCTAAGGCCTTTACCCTACTTGACAATATGTCACTGTTACTTTTTAAAATTATTATTATCTTTTTAAAACCTTCCTCCAGTTTATACAGGGGAAACCTTTGCATTGAATCAGTATAATTCTCAGCCATCACAGTATCAAGTTGATTTTAGGCCACTCCTGACAACTCTAGGACCAGCTAGTTGGGGAAAGAACTCAAGGAAAGTGGGTATTTTCCACCCAATTTCGCTAATTCTGGCCCTTATTCTGTTTTGAATGTATCGGGCAATGGCTTTCTAGTGTGAAATAATCATCTCCAAACTTGGCCATCTCCATTTTACAGATTCAGAACAGAAGTGCTGATTTGGTGTTTCTTTCACCGAGGTCATAAAACTGATTAATTACACAAACACCACATTTACATTTCAGCATTTAGCAGATGCTGTTATCCAGAGCGACTTACACACAATCCATTCATGCAGCTGGATATTTTACTGAAGCAATTCAGGTTAAGCACCTCACTCAGGGGTACAATAGCAGCACCCCAGATGAGAATTAAACCCACAGCCTTTGAGTTACAAGCCCAGTTCCTTCACCATAATGCTATACTACCGCCCCATGACCATAGCCATAAAACCGCACAAATTATTTCCCTGTTTCGTTATGTGCAAACCATTCCTTGTAGTCTTGAAAGCATGTTTTCCTTATTCTCTCTATTAAGACACAGCGCAGTCTGTCTGGGTGATGATTGTCCTCAAAGATGCAGCTGTCCTCATTCTTCGTCTTCAAAGGATGACACCAATTCTGGAGGATGTTGGTTTATTTGAGGATCATTAGACTGCTGGCTTCTTTCTCAGTACTCCTGCACTCGGTGTTCTCTTATTTATGACTGAGAGTGTTAATTATCCTTTTCTGCAAATCCTGCTTCTCTTATTAACTTGTTTGGAAGCACTTATGAGCCTTCATTTGTAAGGAGCTCAGGATAAGAGTGTCTGATGAAACGAGGTAACGTAATTTAATTACAATTTGTTACATTCATTTTTGCTTTTTCATTTACTTTTTACTTTGGAGTGACCTATTATTAATAGTGCTAATGTTTTCTTTTTTATTTTTCTACCATGTTTTGACAACTGTACAAAAGCAGGAAATTACTAATTCCTCTGTTCTCTGAGGGGCAGATTTTTCTGGCACATTACTACCTGTACATGGGTAAGACCTAATAGTCTCTCTCACTGCAACTCAGTTGATGTGTTGTGATTGTTTTTGCGCAAAATGGCCACTGAAGGGCTGCTGCACATTGGTGGTGGTTGACTCTACCCCTTTGCCCCTTCACTGGCACGTGCATGTGCATGCACTGCTTCACAGATTTGTCTCATCTGAGCAAATTAGTCAATGTCAAATAGTAGCACTACCCTCTGGCAAGAGCCTCAACTCAGAAGTGAGGGAACTTAATTAACCACCCTGCTTTCTGGGCCAGAATGTACGAGCCATATGTTCTGAGAGTGTCTATATTTACTTTTTAATGAGATATTTTCAAGAATCGCAGCTAACAGATTAGCTGCCATTTGATGTGATTTGAGTATCGTATATGAAACACTTGAAGGTGCATCATTAAATGTTTTCGGATGCACGGAGGTATTTCTTGGTTGTTTTAGCTGAAGTAACACGGAGGTATTTCTTGGTTGTTTTAGCTGAAGTGGACATATCAATGGCTATTTTAGCCATAATGAAGACTTAATTCAGATCTGATGTCTTGAATGTCAAGTATTCACCGGCTGGGGATCTAAATTGGCTTTTTATGGGGTTCTCAGAGAATATTTAACCCAGTTTCCGGGGTGTATTTGAGAATGATTATCAATAAGCAGCATTGCTGGAAAAATATCAATACCCAATAAAATAAAATAAACAAATAAGCAACTTTAAATGCAGACATACATAAAAAACAATAAAACAGAGTAAAGACAATGCAGCACCGAATGCATTTGTGAATGATGACATTTCCTGAGAGTGATTCGTATGTGAAAGGGAAATGCGGAGACAAAATGTTGATTTGCGCTCAGTATGAGGCGGTGAGATGAGGTGGGGGAGATAAAGCACACCGTGGTGATGTGTTGTATTTATTAGCAGATAAGCCATTTGACGTTAACAGATGCAATTATGGGCAGGGGCGTAATCTTGGCTCACAGACTCTCCACACTGTGATGGACGGAGTTCCCCCAACACCAAAAGGCTCTTTTCTGTGACTTCGACACATGACACTAAATTCAGCCAGATTCATCACAATTTCAGTATACCCAGAAAAACAGGATGTCTCAAAGTAAACAACAGAAATAAATAGAAAATGTCCATGGGGGAGGAAGCATTGGAGTGCTGCTTTGCTTCAGGCGTAACATGAGTTCAGCATTTTAAAAATTTTCTTTTTTGACAAAAGATGTATTTTGGACTAAAATAGAATGAAAAAAACTTTTATGATGCCAATTATGGTTTAAGACATTGGTTGAGGACTGCAAGACAACAAAACAAAATAAAATGGATTTCAAACATGTACAGTTGCTCATGCGCAAATTGAACTTTGAATACATCATAAGAACACAGAAAGTCATTTATATAGGCCTACAGAAAATAATATAAATATTATTAAACATCAAATATATGCATCACCTGGTTCCGTCTTTAATTTGAATAGCTTGTAAATACCCATGAGTTCACCACATAAATCTGGACTTTTAGATGGCTCGAGGTGTGGCCATTGGCAACATACTGAGGCGGGAGATCATCTGACCTCTGAAGTAGGGAGACACATTCATAGAGAGGTCATTTCTGATGTACCTTCCTCTTTTTTCCCAGATGGAATTGCCAATTATACGATGCTGTCGTGTCACCGCCATCTTGCCAACATCCACTGAAGCATTTGCACTCGGCCTTTGATGCACTTGCCCAGGAGCCGGTAGCTGCTCTCAGCAGTACAAGCCACACAGACTGCTGCAGCTCAGGGCAAACAGTCTGTTGAAACAGGAGCCAAGAGCTGCTGTGGTGAAAAATATCGTAATGGTGCCAGCGTAGAAGGATCTCTGCAAGTAGCATATGGCAGCCATTCCGGGGGAAGCAATGTGGAATAAAACCCCCTACACTCAACTGCGTGTGAAGATGTTATCATGTTACTTTGAGAAATTGTTAAAAATGTACAATTAGAATGTTACCATAGTGTTAAAAATTATTATTATTATACTAAGGGATACTAAAAGCTGCACATGTTTAAAATACATATTGAACACATTCCGTTTTCATATTCAGTTTTCAGTAAACACATCATACTCACATACATGGATCACTCAGGTCTTTGACTGTAATCCATGTATGATATGGTGAGAATGATATGTTTATTATTCGACAGCGCTAGACATGGCAAAACAACTGGACAATACCCATTCTATACAGGCAGACAGTAAAAAACAAAAATGGCTATCGCTACTTGCACTCGGTAGTTTGCAGCTATGTGTCTCCTAGATCTAGTCTTGTTTAGGTTGATGATGATTCAACCAGATCGATAGAAATGTGCTGTTACAAATTAATGCAAGTAGTTATTGTTGTTTGTTCACTGTCCACCCGCATAGAGCACTTACCGTGTAGTCACTGCCTTATCACGGTTATACCTTTGTGCCGGTTCACAAAGCATCCCCTGACTCTACCATTTTTATTGTTTTTAGCTTTATAATAGACACCTGTGTATTGGACAGTGGCCCCCATCCCCCAGGTCATACAGTCCCTGCCAATCTTTTCATGACCTACTTTATTTTGCACCGGTATCCCTGTGACCGGCTGTTAGGAGCAGTCAAGATCAGGATCTGCCCTTGTGACATGTTGCAATAGCCATCTGCTCCTCAACAAGTGATATCCCTGAGCCACTGTTGACCCCTAGTCCCCCCCCCCCCCCCCACACACACACACACACACACACCGTTAGGAGTGATGACATAAAGTCATTCAAACACAAGTGCAAAAGAAATATTTGCAGTTCCCTTTTATAATGAATTGCTGAGCAAACAGCACGTCATTTTTATTTAGACATCCTTAAAAAACTTTTACTTCTCCAGACGAGAAGACTAGAGGCTCTGTGTGTGAGTGTGTATGTTTCCGTGTGTGTGCAGTTTTCTTTTGGCAAGCTCAATATAGGCTTTATTTTAATTTAATATAATTGACGAACATCAACATGGATAAACTGAAAATCATATCTCAAACAATATTCTGTATAAACTCTACAGTACGCATCTAGAATAAGGCTTCACAACACTCCTTCTGTCTGTGACAAATAAACCGTCTTTGAAAGTCTCTGACAAACCTGTAATCAGCTGTGACTCATTTGAAGGTTCTTTTGTGAATGTGTTTTTCTGAATGCAGTTTTGATTCAAGGCAATTCTGAAATTCTAAAAATGGAATTTGTTTGATGTTACAGTTCCCATAGATTCCAAAAACATTGCCAGGTCTCATTTTCCTTTTTTTCCACCAAATCCTGCATCCATGACAACACGCACAATGTGCGTGAACATGACATTTTTTTCACCAGCCCTGTGTTCTGATTGGCTGTTTGGCTGGGCAGATTACTGTGCAACAGAGATTATGCTCCACCCAAGCTTAAAGCTATTAAACTGTCAGATTATATTTGAAGAATGGCTATGTCCTGGATTTAACCAACAGCATAATAATAATTTGAGCTGAAAGTAAAATACATTTCATATGGGGATCCATTAGTTTGCGAAAAATCACATTAAACAGGAAAAAGTAAACATCACCATGGGTAATAAAGAATATTTTCATTCATCTGATCTGGTCCGTTTCAGGAAAAAAGTGTGAAGTAATTTAGGATTTACATTTAGATGAGTGTAATGCCATTTTTTGTGTTGTGGATGTGAGCGGCCTGCTAAGAGCGAGGCAGCGGGGAGAAGGTGACAGACTCGGCACGGTAATGTCACTCAGACTGGCAGCTCCGGTGAGACTCGGATCTGGGTTACGGTGGAGGTTGTGTTCGGCGGTCCTTTGAGAATCCTCCACTGCCGTTTGGCACGGATTCGGCTCCCGCCACGCCTGCCGAAAGGTCAAATGCGGCTTTGACCTTGACATCGCAGGCGGTGTGCACCCCCGAGCCGCACACACTTCATTATCATATCAATGAGCTGTTCTCCGGGGCGCCATGGTTAGGCGTGGGGGGTGGGACGTTTGGAAAGCATTCTCTGTGTTTCTCTGTCTCCTGCTTGTACCGCCTGGATGTGCCCTCTGACCAGCAGGGGTCCGTGATCACAGAGCGGGGGAGGGGGATTCTATTTAAATACCCCCTGCTTTCCCTCTCAACGAGTGCATAATATAGTAGATCCATATGACTAAGACAAACGCACAGCGAACACACACACACACAGATTCTGCCTTTCATCATTTCTGATGACGTTTCATAACAAATTATGTTTGTTTGTGTGGGGGTGGGTGGGGATTGAGTTTACTTAGACTGGAGTTGGTCTATGACTATATGCTGTTACCTCTTGAAAACCAAGTAATCAAATTCTGGAAGAAAAATAATGATATCCCAACTGCTTATTTTATGGTGAAATGCACCATTTCACAAGCAAACTAGTTAAATCTGTTCATTATTGTATTTTAAAGGCTATTGAATTTGGTAGCTGGAGATAAATCACAATAAACAATATTTCATTCTTTTTTATGAAGTCACCACTGCAGCATGCAAGCCAAAAAACATTCTGTGCTCAATTCAACAATTCACTTCTCGGGGAGTACTGAGATTAATTTTATAACAAGATGTCATTATTAGTTCATGTAAACTGCAGCTGCTGGTTGGTTTTTGCTGTAAGCATTTGTGCTTTAAATCACTATTAAACATTTTTGGACTTATGTAAAATCACATCATATTTCAACGTCATAAATTGAACTTACCATCAGCTGCCAATAGAGCACATGTATAACCATGGTCCACCTACAATACAATCCACATAAAATACAAATAACATGTAAACCAGCTCAAGTAGATCTCAGCAAATAAAAAACAAGTTGGATTAATATAGAGCTGATATACAGTGCATCAAATCTTCTGCTCATCCAACCTTTCAGCTATTATAGCTTTCTATCATTATACAACTCTAGTCATTGCTCTAAAAACATCTGCTCAGGTTTTTTAAAATATGTGTTTTCTGTTGGTACAAATGAATGTCAAAGTTGCTCACTGAAATCGCCCCTGAGGTCTGACTACAGTGGCATTTCCCTGTTTCTTTTGTTATTACACTGTTTAGTCATCTCTTCCAGTGACCCTAGTGTTATACCAAAATGTGAATGAAAATGAATTACAATGTTCCCATTTATCCTGGTTTATGTTCTTGTTCCATTCCATTTCCTTGAAGAGAAGCGCCTTCCTTTTTGCCTTTTCATTGGTTATCCCTTTACGTTTATTGCACTGTATTTATTTTCATGACCCAATATGCATTTTGTAAACATGTAGGTGCATTTGGCTTGAAAATAGAAAGGCATCGGGGTGTAGTGGGTTTTGAATGGGGACTGATTGTCGATGTAATTGTTTTGTGCTGGTGATACCAGTGTATCCTTTTTAAGAAACAAGTACCCAAAGCCCAATAATACATGCCAGTTAATATCCACTATTAACAGTGAACTGTAAATCAATAATTACGTTCTATGCCATGTTATATGTTCTGCCTCTGGACAAGGAATTTAAGCATGAAGCATATTTGAAAATTAAGCATGAAGACATTTATGAAGACATTATGTGTCCTGAATTGGGGGGGGGGGGGGGGTGTATAAATAGTGCTGTAATTTATACATGGTTATATATTATTATGCTTTGATTTGAAAGATATTGTCTGTTATTATGAGAATACAAATATTGATAAGTCTATGTTATTTCTTACAAACCTGTTCATTTTGTTAGGCAAACAGTTCATTCATAAATGCGAATGGTTCAATATTAACCCAGTTCCCCCCCCCCCCCCACCCCACTTCTTTACAAAATTGTAAAAACGTTATCAAGACACTTCAATAAATATTTAAATATGTTTATCTGACTTAATAATGTAGCCTCAGTCTCAGATTTTAAATTGTACATAGCTGTGGAGGTTTTTGTGTAATTTTGCTTAATGGCTGTTTTCACTGGAAATTAAATAAAAGAAAGGCTGGTCTCTGACATCTGCAGAGTACTGTATCTGTAGGCATAAATATGTATGCAAAAGGATTTGAATATATTATATGTATAAAATTATTTGAGCTGTAATACAGCAAAGG
Organism: Anguilla rostrata; assembly: GCF_018555375.3. Taxonomy (NCBI): domain Eukaryota; kingdom Metazoa; phylum Chordata; class Actinopteri; order Anguilliformes; family Anguillidae; genus Anguilla; species Anguilla rostrata. The sequence goes on from NC_057938.1 coordinate 12,550,408, forward strand.
CTTGATACAAATATTCAGTCTTAATCAGGCAGACTGGTCCTGTCCTTGTATTACACTGTGCATGTAGTTACAGACTGGCTCGTAGGTGATTCATCACCATGCATGACACAGCTTCCAGCCGAGGTGCTTCGGAAAACTCCCCAGCCAGTGCTGATGAGGATACAGTGGAATGGAGAATCTTCTGCTCTAGTTCATGCACCCCCCTCCCCTCCCCTCCCCTCCCCTCCCCCAGTTCAGCACAGCACAAAAAACCCCTCAAACTCATATATATTTGTACTCCTGTAGTGTACTCTGAATATACTCAATTATATTACACTGTACTGACATTATCCCCTTAGGGCGGAATCCAGCTCTGGAATCCAGTGTATTTTCTGTGTAAGTCTCACACACCAGGTCTGGATTTGGCCCTTATAATGTTATAATTAGGGTCACCAATTTGTCTCCACTATGTGGCCTGCAGGGATTTAAACTTGTATTTCAATGGTTATCCTCCACGGGTCCCCATAGGCACTCCAACTGCAGAGTCAAGTGACTAATTGTACAATTGAGTTTCTAATCAAAACATTTCTAAAAACAATTATTGATCTACTATGGACAGAGTCAGGAAGGAAAGTGAACACGGAGAGAAGTTTAAGTGCTACGAAAAACATGTCTTTAAGCCAGAGGTCCTCACTCCAGGTCCTGGAGAACCACTAGGTCTGCTGGCTTCCGTCGATACTCAGCACTGGAATGGCATAGTAATTGATCAGTTAAAGCAGGTGATTACATACTTAACTCAAGTCACCTGGTTTCTTGAGTCTGAAATGGTCATTGATCGTAAGGAAAAAATAAATACCAGCAGACTTTGTGGCTCTCCTGGACCATGATTGAGTATTGCTGCAGTAAAAAGAAAAATTGAACCACATAAAGCAGGGCTTGTCCAATCTTATCTGAAAAGGGCTGATGTGGGTGCAGGTTTTTCATTTAGCTCAGGACTAAGACACCTGATTCTACTTGAAGCCTTGATTGACTGCCATGATTAGTAAATTTGTCGAATCATTAATTAATTTTTTATTTAACTTTTTTGTGCAAGCTAAATGTAACTATACATAACTGTTCTTATTTTTAATATGGGCGTTTCCCACTGCTTTTAAGAAAAGCTATCATGCCGCAGTACAACATTTAAAAACACTGCAGCATGTCCATGGTAGAAAGTCATCTTTGTCAATCATAATCAGTGCTTAATATGTGACAGTTACTTAATGTGGATTATTGAGGAGGAGCAAACAGAATAATTATTTGAGAAGGGGCTTGGCATGACAAAGAGGCTATTGTGACCTCTAGTTGACGGAGGACTGAAGTACCATGCTAGAAAACAAGCGGAAACAAACTGGTGTCCCTAGTTATAATAATTGTATAATAAAATATATTTAATAATATAATTGATGGATACACTCTATATTTTAAACACTTATTCACGTTAGCAATTCATGAAGAAATTTACATCCACTGAGAAATTGCACACAAGATTCCTCATTGGATTCCTATTCATTTTTATTATGATGTCTATCAAAACGCAATTCAGATTCAAAGGCGACCTTGGAAACTGCTTGTAGCAAACACGACAAGGGGGTTGATTAAATGAGGACCTGGGTGTATGCCCCTAGCAGTGAATCGTGTGCACTAGGTATACTATTTCAGTTCAGTTCAATTATTGCGTGCAGTATCCACGCAATAATTGAACTGAAATAGCTTATAACTAGTTACATTGAATAGTACACGTACTGGCGGCTGGTTTCGCATTCAGTTGCAAGTGCACTGAATTTAGATTGCAATGAATGTTATAAAGCCAAGGTCAAGGATGGACTCAAGTAGGACTGTCCTTAAACCTAGACCAAAAATGTCATGCATATGCAGGACCTAGAGTTCACATTAGAAATTGTAGCGCTCATATTTTTCAGGCTAATTGTCAGACGTTTCATTATTTTATTGAACAACTGAAGCCGTACGCTATTTGCATTTTCATTGCATTTCTGAGACAAAACAACCTTTTGCTTTGTTTTCATTCTGACAACGGCACGCTGTGAACGAATATAAATTGTAGGTATGGTGTTGTAAACGAAATATCGCCTAACTTGCTTGAATGATTGAAAGCCGTGTATTTGCTACAGTGCAGCGTGCAGACTGCTTGAAAACACGAGGTGGTAGTCTTTATTTATTTATTATTGCCTGTTTGGTTGGTTTGGCGCACTATGTGCGTACTTTGCACACAGACGAAATCAGGAATCTATTAGAGAGCAAGACCTGCGCGGCAGAGGCAATGCTCTTCTGCTCCACTCGCGTGTAAACACTGACCGCGTGGAACCTTAAGAAACGCCGCAGTTTGTTACGCTGCACCTTTCTATTTCTAAACCGTTTTTTTTTTTTTTTTTTTTTTTTTTAATTGTTTTTTTTTTATAATCAATATTCATCAAATTATTACTACTCTCGTGGTCGCAAAAACGTGGGGGTGATGTCATCCTGCCAGCTGCGTGGGCGAATTTAAACTACTCCACTGCAGGCATGATCCCGCCCATAAACGTCGTCACTGATTCAAACTGCAAGTAGAGCAGAGGAGAGAGCGGAGGTAGCCAACACAATCACATCGCACGGGGTGAGGACGCGAAGTGTGGATTTGGCTTTGTTTGTGCATGAACACGGATCGCCTCTTCGAGAGATGTGGGGAGAAATTGGGAAGCTAATGCTGGTACATTTGTTACTGATGGAGCTTCGTTCGTCGGAAGGTCAGTTGTATTTACATTTGAATTTCACATAATTGCCGTTGAACTGTGTGGATAAGGCATTGCATGGCATACAGTAGAAGATGCTCACTGCTGTGTCTTTGTAGTGATTAACCATTTGAAGAGTAGGTTTTATGGGATGTTCATTCAAAAGTCAGTGTTCTAGAACTCCATTGTTTATAATTACCAGTAGTGATTGTTACATCAGGTTTAGAATGTCAGTTAAGAACATTCTAATCACATTTGTTATCTTACACCTTAAAGGGTTAATTTATCGCCGTCTGCATCGTCTGATTATAAAATACTTACAAATCGTTATTTTTACTTATAGCTATGCAAGTTGTTGGTCATATCAGTTATAGGTTTTTTTTTAATTATTATTATTTATTTATTTATTTATTTATTTTTAAGAAAGAAATATTATGTGTGTCTTATCGTAGGCTACATGTGGGTACCTGACAGCTTCTATAGAAACAGAAGCCTGTGTGTAATTGCAGTGCAAGTGTGTACAGAGGGCAGTGTTTTGGCTGGTAGGCTATATGTTATAATGAAAATTATAACAAGTACGCGTAGACGCAAATGTTTCTTGCCGCCAGAGTTCGGAGTCCCTTGAAAAAGATACAAACATACTGTGTTAATATTGAAACATTACTCGTTTCTGTGTGTCTGCCCCTGAACACTGAAGAATAGCCCCATTAATTTACCTGTCTGTGTCATGAGTAGCCTATTCATGCATCCTCCAGATCAATGGAGTAATGCAAAATTACAATTAGGCGAAAATGGTCACATATAGATGTGGTTGCGCGTGAGTGGGTGGTTTAAGTATTTGTATTCATTTTAGTCTTTATTTCTCCAATGCAGGGACTAAAACGGAATGTGAGACCGGCCAGTTTCAATGCAGGAACGAAAGATGTATTCCTACCATCTGGCGGTGTGATGACGACGACGACTGCTCCGACAACAGCGACGAAGAAAACTGTCGTAAGTGGTTAACAAGTCAAACTTGTTGTTATCAAAGTTTAATTCAGCTGGGTTATTTGTATATAATAAACATTACTCGAGTCGAGGCTCTTTCACATTGTATTTCTGCTGGCTAACCTCTACAAAATAATTTTTATATCTTCCACTCTGATACAGACTATCGATAAGATTGTTAACGTCAGGAGATACACTTTCAGAAGCCGGAAAAGCGGTGTGGTCAGACACTCGCCTTCCCCCCCAAATACCTGTTGCTGCATGTTGGAACGAACGTGTTGTGCTTCAACTGGACCAGAGTACGGCTGAAAGAAAAGGGCTTAAATGCAAAGTTTATTCATGTTTATTGAACTCGAAATAGCTAAATCGCCTGAATTCTCACTGATTCTGCTGACTTGCTTGTTTGGAAAGCCAGTATATTTAATGCTTTCATTTTATCATCTGGAAAAAAACGTTTTAAAATAGAACAGGAAAATGGAATTGTTAAGCAAAAATATTCATTTTATATTTTCTTTGTGAATGTTTTGGTGTAAGAAGGAGTTGGCAGTGTGGTCTTTATGTTGTTGAAGACTCCTCATATTTAGGGTTTTATTTTGCTGTGTAGTGTCATTGTTTTAGCTTCTTTGGGTGAAAGGTGGTGGTACTACATTAGCTTGGGATTCAGCAATCAACTTGGCAACCTCAAATATTGCATTTTAGTTACAGTGTTGTCTGCATGGGTTCACCACAATGTGACTGTTTGCTTGGACTCTCGCTTTAAACTTAAATACTGTAATTAAAATTGAATTTTGCATTTCTGAAACTGTCGCTGTAAAAGTGTTTTTTCAGAATACTAATTAGCAAAGTGTCATGAATGTGGTTCAGTGATTATGGTCTGAAGCCCAGAGGCTGCTGAAATAATTTGGAGGAGCTGGGTGTCTCTGTGTGACTTGGCAGGACTCGGCAGACTAATCGAATGGCGAGGATTTAAGAACCTTTTCCTTTCCCTTATATGATTGAGCTGTCTTAAAAAATGAATACATCAAGTAGCCATGTTTTATTTAGAACTCCTTTGTTTGGCATCGGTCCTGCACAGAAAAATCATACTGCTGACAATGCTGTAGCGCGATTATACATCTCTGGATCTGTCTTTGTTTTATTACTCCCTCGTGGTAAAATCAGCTTGAGTGAGGCCACCTTCACACAAACAAGCCTTGAGTATATTTGTTTGCCAGCGCTCCTTAGTGAAAGATTGCTTGTTTTGTTGAAACAGTGCTGTATTGTTGGTGTGCTCTCGGACGCTCTGGCGGGTGGCCGCACGAGGGGCCGGCCATCTCATGGCCTGACCTTTTAATGTGGTCAGCAGCACAATAACACAGTAATGGCTGGAGGAGAGGATGCATTTTCCTGGGCGTCCGTCAGCGAGGTCTCGGATACAATCGCTTCACACCACACTGGCTCAGGGCAGAGGAGTCTAAATGGCCCTCAGCTATTTTACTGTCCCAGGCACTAGACCAGGCACGTTCCTGAACGGAGCTCAAGGGTGTGAAAAAGGATCACGCTAGTCGCCTTACTCTCGCAAAGGGGTAATGACTTGGCGGGTGCTGGGCTGCCAGAGTCGCTGCCAGTCATGGGCCGTGCCCCTGCTGCTCCCTGGCTGGTGCCAAAGCTCCGAGTCGGCCTGGCCCCGCATTCGCCAGGAGGGAGAGAACACAAAGAGCCGGAGCGAGCCAGCCGCCGTGCCTCAGCGCATGCCGACTCGGTTGCTCGGTCGTTGGTCGCTTAGTGACGGTACCCGTGCCTCCCTTCCCCCATGCTCCTGTGTCCTACAGCCACGCGAGCTGCCTTCCGACACGGATCTGGGTCAGCTCTGAAATGAGCAGCAGCATTCCCGGGGGGGCTGTTCCCCGTGCCGCTGTCTGCCATTCCCTCCCCACCCGCTGCCTGGAATGGCCTTGAATAACCCTGCCAAGACTGAACACCATTACAGATAGTCTGTTTAATGACCAGACGGTCAACTTCTCCTTCCTAAGTCCTGTCAAAGCACATTTGGGTGGGGCCAGAAAACTTCTGATGAGAAACGGAATACTATTCTTTTAGGGGTTAAAAATATGGATTAAAGCAAAATGCCATAGATGTTCAGTATGCTGACCAGATAAGACCTTTTCCAGTCCACAGGTGTTTGAATAAATTCACAAGACTCACTTTGAACTGTAAAGTGATTTATTAAATTTGATTAGCATAAGTAGCAAATTGACTACAGACTGCTTTTACAATTATAAGCTGGCAGCTGTAAGATAACTGTCCTGATTACATTTTTATCCTAAAGTCAACACATGCCGATTATCGAATCAAGCCAATGAACAGGAAAACAATAACAGTTGCATCATTGTTTAGTACAACAAATCCTAAATTACCAACACAATAGACACAGAGCGATGCTCATAATCTACTGAATTACCTCACCATTTATACCTGAGAAAAGGCAAGACTTCCTTCCAAAGATAATGTGTTTTTGTTAGCCACCACAGGGAAGTCAGCATGTCTGGTATGATTATAACAATGACTGACCAAATTCAAAACAGTAAGGATTCGCAGGCATAAAAAGAATAACACCCACCTAGCGGTCCTTGAGATACCAGATACCTCATGAATTTTCTCAGAAAAACACTTATTTCAACCTTCAGTAAATAGTCAGCACAAGATCCATAAACACTGTAAACCGACCCCCCCTGAAAGTATAGCTTGTTTTATTGCCCAAATTCTTGCATTTTCAGCTGTGTATTTTTAACAGTTGTTGTTGTGTCCTTGCCATTGTCGAAGCTGAAAATGTGCTGTTATAATTCAATACTTGTCACCAACTGGTCCCTCCTTAAATGACCAAATTCAGAGGATGGAGGATGTAAGGAGCACAGGACCTGCATATCTGGTTCATGCATAGAGTGTCTGTAGTACCATCTCTTGTTTCCCTATGGAGGCTGTAAGGCTGCCTGCACCATGTGCATAAAACCAGTGCATGGAGAACATATGTAGAGAGGGTACAGGCCAGGGATGCCCTCCTCTGTAATGTGACTGAAAGACAGGGTCTGGAATTTGGCCATAAGGACAGAGTGTATGGAGACATGCCATCCCTAACATAGTCCTCCTTCTGAAACCACCAGATTATAACTCCAGGCATCTAGCAGAAAGCAGGTCTCTCAGGGCTTTGTCCCCCCTCAATTATTCATGTGTCACATCCTCATTCCCTTATCATGATATTGCTGAGAAAATTGTTAAAAATTCCCATGCACCAAAAAACAAAAGGCATTGTACTGACAATGACTTCACTCATCAACCACATATTAGTATGCATGCATGGTCAGGGCATTATTTGAGTCACTGGTTAGAGCACAGGCCCCAGGCCTCAGTGAATTGGGTATTAATGGTGGATGGAACTCTGTGGTTCAACCTCTGGGCTCAGTTCCGTATCGCACGTACATCAGTAAACCTATCTCCCTTTTATAATTGAGTCTGAGAACATTTTGTGCACAAGATGTCAAATTCTAAGCAGTTTTTGTCACTTTGCATAATTGTCTCTGGCACCTGTGTAACAAGTGTGTTATAAGGGTTCCTTGTGTAACAGCAGCATTCTGCTTGGTTTCTCAGTTGTCTTATATCCAAGTGTCAGCATTTAGTGGTTTTTCATGTGTTCGTAGATTCTATAAATTAACCAGATTGTCAGCTTCTGCATTACTTCTAATATCTGCACATTTTAACGACAGTAGCATCCAGTTTGGTGACTGGAGTTTCCGATGTGATATTAGAGGTTATTAATATTCCTTAAGAGGTGTGTCCAAGGAGAGATCATCAATATGCTACCATTTTATCATTGGGAATGTAGAGAGAAGGAATTTAAATTAGATTTCTGATATTCTCTAGAATCTGTGGTATGGCACTAGGACATGTTCTGCAGTCTGACCTTTGGCGTTCCAAATGTGAGTTCTGACATATTCCAGTGACTTGAGGATTAGTTTTTTTTTTTAAATCATTAAAAATTATGTGCAGTGAGTTCTGCTAGGCAGGATCATTTATGATGGGAGTCCACTGTGATGTACAGACCAAGTGACTCCCTGACCTGAATATCATGTAGAGATACCGTGAGCTCCATAATGTTTGGGACAAAGTCAGTTTTTCTTAATTTGGCTCTGGACTTTGCAGTTTTAAATTTTGTTACATAGGCCTAATTCACACGTGGTTAAAGGGCAGATTCTCAACTTTTATTAAAGGGTATTTTTTTATTATCATTTGCATTATTTTCCACCTGGAGAGAAATTGCACAGCAACTTTTTTACATTTTAGGTTTCCCCATATTTATCCTAAAGCTTCCTTGACTTTCATTGGCAAACCGCAGTGAATCAAAAGCCTAAAATCAAGACCTGCACTAAAGAAGCAACAAAACATGCCTGATTAATCAGAAACATCTGTGAAGCCATTTGTCGCAAACATTATGGTGCCCTGAAATATGGGGAGTATGTATAAGCAGTGTCGTAGTTTCTACTTGGTGAAACCACAATGTTTAAACATACCCTTAAATAAAAGGTGAAAATGAGCACTTTAACCACATGAGCCCACCTCCCCTTCCCTTAAGTGGCTTTTGTCGCTTGCCAGGCCGCCATTGTAAATAAGAATTTGTTCTTAATGACTTGCCTGGTGAAATAAAGGTGAAATAAATAAAACATTTTTAAAAAGTGAATAGTTTGATTACAAATCTAATATTGTGGAGTACAGAGCCGAATCAAGAAAGAAAGAAAAATGTCTTTGTCTCAAAAATTGTGCAGCTCACTGTAAGTAAATGTACTGACTCATTTCCTATGGCTCATAACTATCTACTGCAAAGCCATGGCTGTGGATAGACCAGTTTAATGTATGCACAGCATTGATCTTAGGATGGTCAGCATATGCTTTGTTCAGACATTTCAAATTCTGATAGCATTAGCTTTAGCACTGGCGTTCAAGTGTTGTGTGACACATATTTGTATTCACTCCATGCTTTTTATCTGTTTTGCTTTGCTGTTCCTGCATGTTTTGCTGCTGGTGTGGTGCAACACAGTAAATGTGAAGATAGTTCCTTTAAATATTTTTGTTTACCTTGACTGCTTGTGCCAGAGACTTTAAATGGTTGTAGACAATGATTGAGTGAAAGGGGACAGGAGAGACTCTTCAGGAATTTTACACAGCTGAACGCTTCTCTCAGTAGAAAATGGCATATGTCTTTTTTCAGATAGAGAAAGAGCATGAATGAGGGAGAGAGAAATGTGTTTTCTACAGAACTGAGAGTGAGACACAGAGATAGCAATGGTCAAAGAGGAGGAGGAGAGTGAGTGAGTGAAAGTAAGGAGCAGGTGCAGTCTGCCATTAACGCAAGAGTTTTTGGCAGAAAGATGGAGTGGGTTAGGCAGGTGGAGGTGCAGGGAATTAGACAGGTGGAGGGGTGGTGACTTAGGCACTGATGGAGAGCAGATAAGAAGAAAGACAGCTCTCTGGAGAGGTGAGTGAGTGGATCTTCAGCTTCATACCACAGATTGCCCATGCAAAACCTAGATAATCAGCTTCATGTCCATAACATTGGGAAATTTTGTCTCAGCCATGGGCTTGCTCATTATGAATATTCATGAGCAGGGCATCATTGAAGAAAAACCAGCCAGTGGTAGCTTAGCAACACAGATGGCGCTTGAATCTCTTCTAAGCATCTGAAACCTCCTCGAATAAGGAAGTACAGTTGACCGTCTGGTTTGTGTATAGAATAGTACTCAACTGTAAATAACGGTGTCACAGGTTGTGGAGGAGAAATACAGGTTAATTGCAGAATTGTCACGGTTTGTCTAAGCCAAGGGCTGAAGTGTAGAGTTTATTAGCTGTGTTCCGTCAGTATTTTTCTAATGCTTACAATGAGCGTGTTTAGCTGGCTTCTTTATGGAGGCAATACTGCATGCTGTATGACTACAGCATGTTTGAGTTGGCAGTCTAACGCGCTGCTCTGCATTCATCTGAATAATAATCAGCCTTCAGTTGAGTTCCTGCAGCTGAGCTCAAGAATGACAGCTGAGGTGACCCACGTGGCCAGCCGCAATCAAACACGACCAGCCTGCATGCCCGACCACCGCTGATCACAGCTGGCCTTGCAGGTTACATCTGATTACTGTAGAGAGTCTGTACTGACCCTGTTATAACAAGGGAGGACAGAGGCTAGAAGGAATGCAGGAGCAGAACATCTGGTTAATGTATCAAGTATCTGTGCTGAAAGTGGTTGTGGGCTTTTATCTGTCAATAATGAGATGAGCTTCTCTGCTCAGTTCTGCAAAAATTGCTTCTAGTAACACAACCAGAAGTAGCCCCACAATGACAGTTGAACGTTTAGTCTTCATAGCCTTTACATGGACAAGTAGGTAATTCCTTCTCAAATTAGAAACAACCTCTGTATCCAAGCTTAATTGCATTTTTGTGAAGCTTTTTTCTTTTAAATGTTAAATCTTCATTGTCATTCAGATAGATGACTCTCTAATAAGAACCTTCATGAATTCACAACATGTCTTTGCTACTTTAAGAGGGATTATTTCAGTTGCTTTTAAAATGTGCTAATTTCATTGTAAGTGAGGCGACCAGCTCAAATTGAGCGACGACATTTAATATCTTTCATTATCATTTTTAGATTCCTTTGCTTAGTAAATGCTCTTATCCAGAGTGACCTTTACTGTTTCAGTTTAACATGCTATTCCTTTATACAGCTGGCAATATAATGAAACAGTTCAAGTGAATGGATAAATCTGCTCTCATTAAATTTTGTACTACGTTGTGCTATATAGTTATTGTAGTATGAATGCAGCGGTCTTTCTCCCCACGGTTTTATCTTTATTTTCCCTGAACTGCATTAAAGATTTATAAGCAATGTTATGATCCTGTATCCCTCTCCCTTGTCTGGGATCACTCCAGGTTCATGCTTATCCAGGTAACTGGGCCATTAAAGGCAGTAGAATGAGCACTGTAGAGTAAATGGCTGTAAATCTCTGCTGGAACCCTGCTGTGGTCAGGATTAGATTGAACACCGTGAAGCGCGTCACCGCTTTGAGACACAGGGCTTCAGCTGGACGCACGGGGCAAGGCACTACACTGAGACGCAGCACCACGAAGATGACTCTGATGCAGCTAATCAGTCTTTTGAGAGGGTTGCACAGCATCTAGTGGTAAGGATTTACCCATTGTTTGTGGCGATCAGTTATTCTATGGGTGGAAACTTCCTCTCCGTTTACTGTCTGCGGTCATATTACACTGTAGGATGTAGAAAAGGATCCTCGATAATTAAAATTCTCGGCAATTGCTGCGATTTCATCTTTTTTTCAAGGGATCACTGTCCAGAATATTAAATGTTGCATAATGGCACTGTGTAATGGAATTCGTTTTGTCATAAGCTACTTACTGTAATGAATTTACACAAATCTGTATTCGCGGTGCCGTCATTTTTTAAGTGAATCACAACACTTGAGCACATCTCCAGAGCTTTCAATGGGCTGTGCGTTCTCGTTTCAGTTTTTCATTAAACATCTCCCGCGCTTGCTGGGTTGTGAAATCAAACACGGCCGGGCGTGTCACATCTCGGCAATCAGAAATCCTCCTCGGAGGTAGGCGAGCATGTGCCAGGCGGCTCGTGGTCCTTCCGGTCACCACGGAGAGGGAGCCGAGAGAGACCATCGGCTTCAGAGATGCACACTAACGCAAGGTGACACCAAAACCCCAGAGAGGCTCAGCCAGCGAATGAGCTCACAGCGAGCTTCCGCGGGTACGAACCTCAGGCTCTGTCATCAGATGGGGAGTCTGCAGCAGCAGAACCACTGAACTGCAGAACACGCTGGCCTCCTCCCCACAGCGGTAGGGATGCGCAGAAACAAACAAGGAAACAATCCCAAAAATAAGAAAAGATGAAAGAGCTGCGAGCGAAGTGAAGGCAGCAGCCTAATAAACACCCGTCCCCGTTCGACTGCCTCAGACGGCGGAAACGTTTTCTTATCGCCGCCGTCCGTCTCCTTGGTGACTGCGGGTTACCGCCGGGTGGCTTATTAAATTACCTGACTGCGGGGGAAGCCGAAGCCGCGGCCGGCCGCCGCGCCGGCTGAGCTGGCTGCCCGCCTCTAATGGGATCGACGCATTCTCCCCTGACTCTCAGACTGCCCTGGGCTGCCGCACGCGGGGGAAAGGAAAGGCCGTCGCAGACGTTTGTTCGCCCGTCATTTTTACACAACTGCGATTAACTACGCAGCACTGTATCTCACATCGTGAGGCGGTGGAAGATTCCGGCGGAGTCTTGAAAAGCCCATATGATTACAGGCTGTTTAGCTAATTGGAGCCTCGCGGCGCAATATGCGCTAGGATACAATTATTGCTTTACTTATGCCATTCTGCCGTGATGCATGTAGAGCAGAGCACGCACATGGGCTTAAGGGTGTGTGTAAATATCGATAACATAAAAAAATGTAACCCCAGCCATAAGGTCCTTTAACGACGACGAGCATTGCGGTCTAGTTTCCTCAAGCAGTCTAGTTGATTCTGAATGACCCCTGAAACACAGCGCCTGTGTTAAAAGGTTATATTTTTACTTTGGGGTCTATGTATTACAGTGCATGGTTTTCTCTGATTGTTTGAGTAGGTTGTATGTGAGCACAGTCCTTTCTCCTGCTTACTGTGGATGAGGAAGTCCGAGGAGGCTCACTGTCCAAGGACAAAGGGACATTCTTCATTTTTTGTTGTGTAAGGCAGTCCATCTTGCTCCTGCTATTAGCTGTATATGAGGACAGTGAGATCTTCCTTCTGTTCACTGTTCACAAGGACAGAAACAGCTTCCTCCTGTTCGCTGTGTGTGGGGTTGGAGAGACCTTCCTCTGTTCACAGTGTAAAAGCCTCTGCAAGGTTCATGCGAAATATAGAGGTGTTGTGAGCCACTGCTAGTCACGGAAGGAAAAAAAAAAAATGTTTATACCGCTGCCAGGTATCAGCATGGATTGTTCGCAAGGAGATTTTTCTGGGTGCGAATGAATTAAGGATCAGACTATCGGCAGTGCTGCCGAGCGGCGTCCTCTCTGATCTTTCAGTCGAGTCTAATCTTCCTGACGCGCTCCCTGCTGCGTGACCGCAACATCTGCGTCGCTCGCAGCCTCTCCGCGCCGCGACTGCCAGCGCTTATCCTCTGGAATGATCTGGGCTTACCGGCAGGCTCTCCCCTTAACATTAATTTCTCCTAATGCAGGTCCCAGTACGCCGGTGTGCGTCCGGAACACCGAAACCCCCTTATCGACCGGCCGGCCGCATTGTACCCATACGCGCTTCACCACGAGGCGGCCCAGCGAGAGCGTGAGGCGGGGGCGGCGGTGGGCGGCCTTCTCTGCTTCGCCTCGCCGGGGAGCGCTTCGGGAAACGATCGGTAGTGAGCGCTGCTTCCTGTAGCGCCGGGCTTTGGAGCGCACCCGGTTTTAATGCAGAGAGAACCCAGCGGCCGGCCTACTGTGGGCCGCGGTGGCCTGTCAGCGCCGAGTCCTGCTTAAATGGATGTTGGCAGGGGGCTGCAGGCACCCCAGTCAGCCCCTATTGCGCCATAAGACTTGGGAAAATTAGCCGACTGCAGCCCTCCCTTCCTGAGTAATACCTTTCTCTAAAGCCGGAAAGTTCTGTCTATCTCTGCCGACCTCTCACAAAACGTGTTCTCCACAGTGCCTGGAAGTGAACAATGGGGACAAGTGAGGCTGGCACTCGGCTTTAAATGCGGAAGAGCCCCAGAGAGCAATTTTACCTCCAGTCTTTGTGTGACCATCTCCAGTGGGTCAGTCAGTTATTACATACCTTCTGATTGTTTCAGTAGAGAGGCTATATTTTACAGTTGCTCTTCTTCTCATAGACCTGATGGCTTCAGCTGCTGAAAGGTCACTGAAGGCTGGTCCATTTCTCCCACTGTTTTACACTCAGAGCTTTGTTAGCCATTACACAGTGGGGTCCACAGCTCATTATTTCCGTGGGATTACAACGTCTAACACTCTCGTAATTATATTTAAAAAGTGCCATTTAGCGCTCCATTGAAAACTAAATGGCGCGTGGCGTGAAAGCGACTGCGGGAACGCAAATTGGCCACCTATCTGTGCTTTAGTTCTGTGTTCTTTTTAAATGAACTCTTTTAAAGAAACTTTTTTTAAAGAAACTTAATTTAAAAAAATTAAAAAAACAAGTCCTTCTCGTAAGTTTCTTCAGTTTCTTTCTTCTTCATTTTGGTGTTGGGTTGCTGAAATTAGTGGGAAAGATTCTCCTGCTCCAGGCAGTTTGTTGAAAAGAAGACCCGAGATTAACCCCTCCTCCGTGGTCAACCTCGGGTCCTCATTAGGTGGTGGAAACCGGCTAGCGATTCCTTTGCAGTCTGTATCATACTGGACACCTGAATTAAAGGCTAACCTGGTCAGAGGGATAAAAAAAAGTGAACTAAGCGCTTTAGTCATACTCACTGGACTGAGTCTCAAATGAGAAGCTGGACGGAGGCTTTTATCGACTCTTATTTTCTGCTTAGTCTGGATGTTTTGCTTTACGCTGTTTGTAAACAGTGCTGAGAACAGCTTTGTGTGAAAATGAAGTTGTTAAAAGTTCGGATTGGTAGGTTTGTCTGTACAAAGTGATTATTCTTGAGCGTGCTTAATATGTTTGTATGAGCCCTTTACGCATTTGTACGCTTGGTTTCTCTGTTTGGGTGGATGTGTGAGCAGTATAAAGTGTTCAGCTGCTCAGCATTTAAAGCCCCTTCGCTATTAGCAGCAAATCGAGCGGCTTGGGCCCTGCACTGGTCCCAGCTTTCTGTGGTTTGAGGTAACGGCGGTTGTGCATTTAGCAGTGCTAATGTCTGCTGCGGTCAGAGCACCAGCAAAATTGGGTGGAAAGCTGCAATTCCTGGCAGAGTAGGATAAGAAAATGTCCGGCCACTCTCGGTTTTTCCGTAAATGCTTTGAATTCCCGGCTTCTGTCAGGGGGAAAAAAAAACAGAATTTCACAAAATCATTAAAGGGGAAAATCCGACTTGGATTAAAAAAGCAGTGTAGCCAGTGTGGGTCTGGTGTGGGGCCGGGATACTGGCTATGACTAACAGTATACAGCTGGTGTACTGAGTTATCACTGGCAGTATTGGGCTGGTGTACTGAGTTATCACTGGCAGTATGGGGCTGGTGTACTGAGTTATCACTGGCAGTATGGGGCTGGTGTACTGAGTTATCACTGGCAGTATGGGGCTGGTGTACTGAGTTATCACTGGCAGTATGGGGCTGGTGTACTGAGTTATCACTGGCAGTATGGGGCTGGTGTACAGAGTTATCACTGGCAGTATGGGGCTGGTGTACTGAGTTGTCACTGGCAGTATGGGGCTGGTGTACTGAGTTGTTACTGGCAGGCTGGAATAGTTATCTGTAGCACTAGGAGGCTAGCATATGGAGGTACCACTGGCAGCGCAAGGCTGACATTATCAGTGATAGGGTAAGACTGAGATGTACGTTGTCAGGGAGATGTTTGTCACACTGCAACAGTGATCTCATGCCATAAAAGAAAACAATGAGTCTTGGCTTAGATGGTCGTTTGAAACATCCCTGTTCTGTCCTCTGTTTTCACGTAGGGCTGTAGAAATCTCCCTACCCTCCCCCCCCGATTCTGCACTTACAGATCTGTGCCGATCTGACTTGACCTCACCCTCTCTATCTTCCGTCTCTCCTGAGCCACACTGACACGACACACAGCTGAGAATGCTGTAATATGGAAACAGAAGGGCGGGGCTTGTTTGACATACAGTACAGATCACTGACCTCACAGTCTCAGACAATAACCTCGCAGGGGCAGTGTATTATACTCTGTGTGGTTTCACGGTAGGCTATGTAACACATTTTATATTGTGCTTTTCATCAGCAAAATCAAAGTGCCTCACATACTAAAAACTAAGTGACGGATGGATGTGAACGGGATTAAAATAATAATGGCCAAGGTGCACAGTTGTCAAAACTTTCACCACTCAACCAATATAAAAATGAAGTAATTTGCCCCACTGGAAATAAGTTGAACTGATTTGTGGCATGTCACCGAGGGGATTGCAACCAAAATTTAATTGAGGATAGAGCAGGAAAGTTAAGCAATGTCCAGTTCATGCCACGTCTTACACTTCCAAGCCAGCAGTGCTTTCCTAAATGATATCTTACCACACCTGACCTGGTTACAGGTGGCATGCTGGCATCGCTGTTCAGCAGGTCAGCGGGTGGGTTGCTAAAGTACCATTTGCAGGAGTGCATGCTGGGAAGTGTTATCACAACACGGGTCAAGCAGCGACCCTGCATGAGCTGGCCTTCTTTCCCACGGAGCTCCCGTACCGTTTGTTTTGATCAAACTGCTGTTTGGAATGCTCCGTGTGACACATGAAGTATAAAGTCTGTATTGCCTTTCTCGGTGTAATCTGCTATAAGAATGTTTATGCAAAAGAAATTAACACAAAGTTCAAAATTCAAGATTAATTTCTGCATTTCTGGTACATGAAACAGCTGTCTCAAAAAATATCATTTTTTAGTTTTTATATTCCCTTCGTTTTTATGCCCTCTTGCATTAAAGCCCATAATCGTGCAAGCTGCAATTGTGTTTATGAAGTGAATTATTTATTTTGTGCAAAGGTCCAAGTCAATATGAGCATCGTGGGATTAGCGAGAACCAGCTTGGGAAGCACAGTTTCGTATTTCATATTCCAGCATATTACTGCAGTTCAAATGACTTCTTTTCTCAAGGAGGAGAGGGTACTAGACTAGCAAGTAAACATGGGAAGAACTAGTCAGTCGGTTCAGAGCTGATTAGGGTTGAACGAGCTGCAAGGTAACGGCGGGTACTTGCTACCTGATCTAAAATTCAGATCCATTAACAGCTCTACCAGGCCGCAGTAATTGAGATTGTCCTGGAAGAGGGAGGCAGAGATACAGCACATCCCCCGAGGTACCTGGCACCGGGAATCAATGATGTAGGTCATTAGGTTAAGTGTGTTGTGGTCTCTTACTGAAAATTTCTTTCTTGGATCTATCCACTTAAAAGCAACTGAAACTTGCGAACCTGCTTGCTTGAGAAAGAGCTTCACCTTGCGCCATGGCAGAAGAAACACGGAAAGATGGCACACAAGGAAGATGGTTTCTTTTTACCGTGTTTAAATTTTTTTAGTTTTTTTTTTACCTGTGACTGGATGAGGCTAAGTTTATGAAAGTTGAAATTCTCACTGCAGTATTAAGACAGGCATTGTGGATAGTTTTCATTTCCCGCCGCAGAGGCACTTTGGCCAGGTATCTCCGGAGTGGGACGGCAATGGCTGAAGCGGCACGTCTTGCTCGGGAGTCCCTGTGTGTTGTCTGCTTTTTCCCGTTGCTGTTTGCAGCTAGATTCTCCCTTGCAGCTGTTTCTCTGTGAAACCATTTCCTTTTTTTTCCCTCCCAGAATCTAATATTTTGAAGCGGTTCTCAGAGCCGGCTTTTCATTAGCTCTGCCGGGTCTCCTGGGGGAGGGGCTTTGACAGCCATCCGCTGCACATCTCCTCATATTGGCGGTTAACCCTCTGAGGCCCGCCTCTAAGCCAGGCTGGGCGGCACCTGGCGGGGTGGGGTGGGGTGGGGGCTAACCGGTGATCCCTGCATCGACGTTTGCTGGCGTGCGGGCGGGCGGTCAGAGAGCCCCGCGGGCATTCCGGAATATAGGAAGCGGGCTCTTTTGAAATGTGGGCCAATAAAACCCTTTGTCAGATGGACTTTTGTGTGTTAAAATGTGTCCCTTTAATAAAAGCGGGATTAGCAGGCGCGGCTGACGCTGGCCTGTAAAAGAGTCTCAGATGAGACATGCTTGAGATTGGTGAGCTGACAGCGCAGGCAGGACAGTCGAGATTGGGGAGCGGCGTAGGATCATATTGAATCAGTGCTCTGCATGATATAGGCTAATGCCATCTACAGATATAAACCTGACAGAACACATCCTTAAACAGTTAATAATCTGTCTGCACTCCTGTGGAATTTATCTGACTCAAGATAAATATCACCAGATATGCAAGATAAATGTTTCCTTATATGCATTTCATTGAGAGGAGGCCGATTATTTAGATTAGCAAAACCCAAAGTCTGAAGGCTGCTTTTTGGTGTGTGTACTATGTATGTTTATAGTAAATATGAACATTTTGTTGGGATTAATGAACGCTACATGGTGATGAGAGGAGTGGGCAAACAGGTGCACAAATTTAATACGCACAGGAAAGGCTTGATTCAGTAAATAGGACAAACATTCTGAGTTATGGCTGATTTCATTTCCGATTCCATTTCTAAGTCAGTTCAGTTCAGCTCATTGTAAATTCCACACAGAACTTGCATGGGCATTTTCAATTCATGAATTTAATTTAAATCTATTTCCTGAATTGATTGAGTTGAAATGGACTTGACCCCAAATCTGCAGACATTTTAAGGCTAGCCAGTGGGTTTTGCGAAGGTCAGGCCCATGGTGGTGGGTTGCCGTTCCCACTCTCCTTATCTGAGGTTTACAGCCGTTTGCGGACACGTCTTGCTCTCTTTGTGTTTAAGCGAAGCGATGTGCCTGTGTTCTCACTTCATTGCACAAGAGCAACTTGTGTCCTCCAACAGGCGCCTGCAGCGCTGCCAGTGTCTCAGATGAAATCGGTCTGACTTGTCATACCTGGAAGGGGCCATTTTCCTTCAGTGAAAAGAATGGTCAGTGTGACCAGTGATGTCTCCTTTTATCTGAAGATTCTCGGGGTGTTCTGTTACCGCAGGGCTGACTGTCTGAGCTCCGACTGAAAAGGATGGGTTCAGATTAGTCCACACACATGCTTCACACGGGCATGCACGCACGGCCATACCACACAGGCACGTGTACACTGAGGCGCGTGCACACGCAGGCCGGTGTGTACACTTAAACACACGTACACACACACACGCACATACAGACACGTGTACACACACACACATGCATGCATGTACACACACACATACAGACACACGTGCATACACACACACACACACACTCTCGCAGTGAGGATGGCTGGAGGCTAGCATGCCACAAAGCCTCTGGTGCAGCTTGGTATCCTCTTACACACAGTACTGAAGCTGCGGAGCCCCTGACAGGCTTCTGAGGGGGAAAAACACCCATTATGTCTTGTTGTGGGCTCTGTGTCTCCTCTCACACGAGACCACATTACATGCAGGAGGGACGTAACGCGCAGCGGATTTTCTGCCTGGCGTACGCACTGTTCCCAAGCGGGGCTCCCACGAGTGTCCAATCAGATTTACTGGACCCGGATCCTGTGAAGCGGAGAGAGCTGGTGCCGTCATCGGGCTCGCATTTTGGGATCACTGAGAATCCTGTTCCTCTAGCAGCACGCTGCATGTTTGTTTCAGTCGGAATGTCTTCTTTTCTCAGTATAAAATACATTTTTGCAGTATCGCTGCTCCCCAAAGATCCCCTGAGGCTTACAGATGCTTACGGCCTGTTCTCTTGGCTGCGTCCACTGGGTTTGGCAGGAGGTGTCTGTAGCCCATCAAGCGTTGTGTTTGGCAATTGGATTGGACAGGCAGGGCTGACTCTTGCACAGCATTGTCTGTCAGTTGGAGCTCACTGTTACAGAAGCACAATGATTAGCTTAATGGAAATGGAATCATATATAAATGCACTGCTGTTTTTGTAGCTACTGACCATTCCATACGCTATTAACATCTGTGAAGAGCTGGCTTTCTTCTGCTGTTGCGTATCCTCATGGATAATGTGTTTATAATAATGCTTTTTAAAAAGACTGCTTTTGTTTTTCTGCTTTTATCCTATTTGCTCTACTGAGTTTTGAATGCTTTATCATATTAGCAGTACCCCTGTATAACAGCAACATCCATCGATTTGGGGCAGCGCTGACAAGCACGTCCTCTCCTACAAAGCGCGGGCTGCCAGATGCTACTTCTGTGCAGTGTTCTGTGCTCCAGCTAATTATGCGCTAGCCTGCAGGAGCCGCGTTCACTGCCTCGGCCCTTAATCTTAATCCTTTGACCTGCAGTGCGCCTGCACAGAAGCTAACTGAGTCCGCTAGCGCTGCGGCTGTCACGTGGGCTGTAGGGTGGAAAGAGGCGGGGCCTGGCTGCGGGAGCTTCGGTGGGCATGGGTGCCAGCGTGCGTCCCCCTCCCCCCCTCTGAATAGGTGGAGGCTGTCGTAGCTTTGGGACGGGATTATGTTTCCCACGGTGCATCCTGAACCGAGAAAAGAACATAGGGAATTTTTAAAAATATAATTTCACCTCTCCCTGTGGCCACGGGGCATTGCTGACATCAAAGGCTCGACTGTCAGTCTTAAAGTGAGAGTTACTGCGAAAGCCTTCCACATCTCCCTCAAAGATATTACCAGCAATTAAATGCAAAGAGTGGAGGCGTGCGTGCCTGCATGTGTGTGTGTGTGTGTGTGTGTGTGTGTGTGTGTGCGTGTGTGTGTGCTTGTGTGTTTCCACTGTTTTGTGCATTGACAGTGTTCTCTATGATGACTGGAAAAGCTTGTAGCTTACGGAAGCATTTTTAGGATTATGCTGATAGTTATTCATAGCTATGAAACTTATATGGGTTATGGGTATCCAGCATATGCAGGAAGAGATTTATAATGTGATGGACAGGAGAGTGATCAGATGTGTGAGTGGCACATTGCCTGGATCCTTTGTAGTTTGCCAAGTTTGCTGTGGAAGGAAGTTTATTTTGCGTCTGTTTCGTTAACTCGTTGCAAACGTAAAGCATTGTTCTCTTTCTCAGCACATTTTTGTAAATTTGTAATTTTGGAAATTATATAACTTTCATTTAGTGCTAAAATATTAGCTGGACTATCTTCATTCATGTTAATAGCCTAACCTACTTTGGGGTAAAACTTGCTGTTCGTTTAGTGAATGCTAGCCATAGGGACTAACTGGATGTATCGGAACCATTCCCAACAGTTTGGTTCCAGTCGAAACATGAAATAAGAATATAAGCAAAGCATCAGTCCAGTGTATACTGGCCCTGGGCCCTGTGTTTAGCATTTTATAATATTAACATATTAGCAATTAACAATTCAGACCTACATTGGACCTGTTCACAGTTTGGAGTATAAATATGTTGAGTCGGTTAAATTTAAGCTTAGGCCTGCTTTTCCCGGCTGAAGCATTGATTGTGTAAATGAGAAACAGATGAAGACAATTTATTTCATTGATTAATTTATTTTCTATATAGATTTTGTATAAAAATTAATTATAATGTAATGAATGAATATTTCATGGACCTGGAGCTTGAAATGGTTTGCATGACCAGGAAGGGAATTACAACAACAGATACAAGGCTTCGCTAATGAAGGAAAGCACTTAAAAGCGTGTGCTGTGTTCACATTGAGCCCCCTGGGAAACCCCCCGCTGACTGTGTTCTCCCCTGAAGAAAGGGCAAATGGGATACAGGTGACTTGTTTTTAGCTTCAGTCTGCGTTTTTTAAGATTTAATCACTCTGTCGGTTACGAGACCTTCAATGATTTAATGACAAAAAACGTTCCGTATTCCAGTTAAGATGAAAAATGGGAGATTCAAGACTATTTAAGCAGATGACATTGATAATAAACCTCTCGAGCTAAATCGTTTTTAGGAGTTACATTCCTCCAGAGAAAGCTTCCCTCTTCCTGTAGACTTCGATGGAATTCCTTGACATTCTGATTCTCTGTCTGCATTGTTTGCCTCTTCCCTTCCTCTGCCCCGCTCTTTGATATTCTTTGTTTTTATTGTGTATCATCAATTTCTGCAATTGTATAATTATTTAATTATTAATGAATGGCACTACCCTCTTGATCATGTCTCCCTTGTGAACGAGATTTTATATCTCAATAAGATTTTTTTCAGTTAAATGAAGTTTAGATAAAATAAAGAAAATGCTCTGAGTTGGCGTGGAGAGAACGAGGAGGCCAACGCTCGTCCCCTCTGTGCTCAGTGAGAACAGCAGACGGGGTGAGGCCGAGACGCTGCGTCTCTTTGAGCGAATGTGTCGCGCAGTCACGCTGTCATTGTCTCTGTAACATCTCTTGTGAAACGAACCCCGGTGTGAGATTGAGTTTTTGGAGCCCTGTGAAACCCTTCAGAGGGGTTTTGAAAATGCTACGATCCAGATAGGCTGCCCTGTTCAGCGTGTGGATTCTCACTGCAACTGCTGTCAAAATGAGTTTATTAATGAGGGGGAAACATTTCAGTGCAGCTGTGAGTTCGTCTCACTCTGTGGCATTCTGGGAATTGAACCATTTAGTACTGTATGCACTCTCAGTAAAACTCAATTCACAAACACACATCCATCAATCTAAGAGGAGCTCCACTCTTGTCTTGTTTGTAAAATGGGTTGTATTATGTTCTCAGTGTAAACTGCACTGTTTCAATTTAAATGAAGAGTAATGAGATCATTTGTCTTCCTGTGCTAAAGAGACTCATGCTTATCTCTGTGTGGGCTCTTGACCTGCTTATTACATCTAATGGCATTCATTATCATTCATACCTTTCGCTGCAAAGTTTTCATCTAGCGGTTTCGCATTTTCTCATTTGCGATTCAGGGGAGAGTCCCCTGTACCTGTTCTAATGCCTTTCTGCTATATTAAAAATGTAGATCAACTTGAGTTCAACTCAGATGAACACATGCGAAACAGGAGCGACTCCATTTCAGCGCTGCAGTGGACACAAGCTGTTGGTCAGAGCGGTGTCAAACCTGGTGTCAAACCTGGTGCGATCCTGTGTGTCTGTGATTATGCTTTCCTGTAAAAGAATGATGAGGTTCTGAGACAGACAGGAGAGAGCGCTGGACCACGAGTGCCGGAGAAGCGCTATCTCTGATAGCTCCTCACAGCCCACAGACGAGTAGCCGTGCAGTAGCTGAAGCAGCAGCTTGAGGAAGACATGGAAACACTGCAGGTTGTTTTCCATTCTGTTAACCTATTTTCATGCCTTATCATCTGAGATGTCAAATTTTCGTCTGCCTGCATTTTTTCCCCACAAACCTCCAATGCACAGGCTTTGAGCTCCCTGCTAAAAGCCCAGCGAGTGTAGATGACAATTGAAGTCATGCATATTAAAAAGCAGAGCCCAATTGGATTCAATTATTCGGCATGCCTCTCCCTACAGTGTATGCTTCCTATATGATTTTCCCAATCGGGCTACTCCTGTTTATGCAGATTTGCACAAACTCCCCAGTCAATGTGTAATCTCATCAAATGTTCTGTTAATAACATGCACAAAAGAGATTTTCCAAATGGCAGATTATCCATTATAGTTATGGTACTAAATTGTTTATTCTGTGGGGTTTCTAGAGAATTCTGCTGTATGAATCTGCCATGTTTTCACTTCAAATGAATGATATATGAAAATAACAATGTAAAAATAGTTTATAAATACACACACGAGCGCGCACATACACACACACACGCTTGTATTGAAAATACATCTCCCGTTCTTTTATGCTTTTTCCCTCTTCTTTCTCTCCCCAGTTTGGAAAGCCGAATTGTGCGTATATACAGTATATCTGGGCTCATTGCTCCTACACTGTCGATTCGGGAGAGAGCAGACAAGCGTGAGGGCCTCTGGGAGGCACGCTACGTCGGTCGTGCTTCTTATCACGCCGCCTTTCGTGTGCTGCCCAACAGGCAGACAGAGGAGTTAGCGGGTTCGTAATGAAATGCCGTCATCCCAGTCATTGGAACCCCTCCCATCCCTCTGTGACACCAGAGCCAGCTGTGCATTGCCCTGTGGCCACACTCATCGGTGGAACATTCTGGATTCATTACTAATCTGTGGAGCCCATCCATGCGCTAGAGCAGGACTTTAGCAGATTGAGCCACCCAGAACTTTTTAATGTAGGCTATGTTTTGTCACCGCACAAGAAGTTACCTTGAGGAAGGAAATAATGTTTTATTTATTTATTTATTTGTTTATTTGTTTATTTGTTTGTTTCATATTTTTTATTGGAATGCTTTACCAACAAACAAGTATTGTGAGCAACATTTTAATAATGTTTTCAGCATTTGACTGAATTGGGACAGTTGGGTATGCAAATACCCAAACAAAGATCAGTTTTTCTAGACTTTTAACAATGCTAAGCCTGTTCAGCAAAGCTTTGTGGAAATGCACCTAGCATGTCCATCTCCTTTGGTGGGTGGTTAAATGTCTTGTAAGTTAGTCTGCCATTTCAATGTTAGTAGCTATATGTCATTATAATGTGGTAGTTGGCTGGACTGGAAGAACAAACCATAAATCTGCTCTTGAAGATCTAGGTTACATTAATGGTAGTCTATCACTAATTCTGTGACACTGACTGCTGAACACCCTGACCAGTCTCCTTGATGAGCCCACCTACTGCCGGGAGCACACATTTGTTTTAACCAAAAAGTGTTATATGGAAATATACAAAGAAAATATGCCTAGTCAAAATTTGTAGGCTGAACTGTATAGCACGATTGGGCTGTTAAGCACGTATAATGTACTGTCGAGTGTATGCTGTCAGGTACAGGATGTACCTTATTATGGTGAGGTATTAAAACAAGTGGAAAGTGCAATCTAGCTCTTCCTATTAAAAAAATGCATCCAAGCAGAAGCGAGCTGACGGCATTGGCATTTTGCGATAATTGTAATGATTGCGGTGTTGCCAATATCGGCGACGGCGATGATTGCTCCACAAACGGCCTTTCAGCGAGACTCAGCTTGGATACGGACGGAGGTAACGGGAGCGTGTCTGCTCATTAAACCCCTGCTAGCGGTACGGCAGAGCGGCGCAGCGGCGCAGCTGCGCTCCGTCCTGCGGGCCTGCTGCTGTGCGGACGTGCGCCCAGACGCGTTTCCCCTTTACGGAGCGCAGCGTGCGGGGTTGACGGGCAGCCCGGTTTAACTGCTCTTTCACGTCAGTCACCAGGGCCTTTTGGCCTTTTAATATCTCCCTGGCTGCGTGTGAGGGGGACAGAGGGCTCCCCCGGGGGAGGGGTTAATGGGCCGGCATTAACAGTAACGGTATTCTCATTACTGTCCCGACCGCAGAGGGCTGGCCTCGTGAGAGGGGGGTATCGGAGCTGCTGGCTACGACGCAGTCTGTCAGCGGTGTCGCGCACAAACAAGCGGACACTGACGGCATCCTTACCGCAGAACCGCTTCGACTTTTTTGATGTCCATTTTTTTTTTAAACGTTACAATTCAAATCCAAATTCAAATCCAAGATTTGTAAATCTTACAAATCATGGATTTCATAATAATTTCACATTTAATATTACTCTATGGTGGTGAAAGCGATTTATGGTTCTATTATAGTTCAGAAACAGACCCACTGACTTGCTGAGTAGTGAGCACATTCTGTCTGAAATCATGCCACATATATTGCAGTACCGTTTTAAAAGGAATGATGACATAAGTCAAGGTAAGTATGCTTTGGCATTCTCATTTGAATTGCCACCATTTTTCAAAACGTGTCGGACATTTTAAGGAAAAAGCGTTTTTTTCATTTGGGATTTAATAAGGCTGGCTCCTCTGAATTCACAGTGCTTTTCTGACGACGTGCCCGCTGCTGGCCTGGGCCGTGTTCAACCTTTCGTTTCCTGGCGAACAAAGGACGTCTCCCGTCCTCGAATACTCAGCGCTGATATTTCCTCTGCGAAAGGTTTTTGTGCTTACAGTTTCAGATGGAAGCGAGAGGCAGTGCGAGCGAGGCGTTTTGAGAGGGCGAAGAGAGATATTCGGATGTTCCGCCGGGTCAGTGTGTATTGATTGGTTTCTGAGAGAAACGCTGCGCTCGTCGGAAAGGCCTGGCAGAGCGGGAGAGAAGACAGGACGCCGTCGCTTCGGCGGCGATGCAATAATGGCTGATTGCGGCAGTCTGATTGAATTAGCGGAGCGCCGATAGCCGGAGGGTGATTTCTCCGGGAGCCGGGCCTCCTGCGCTCGAGAAGGAAGACGGCGAGGTTGAAAAAAAGAGGAAGGGTAAAAAATAAAAAATAAAAAACGAAGCGCGTTAGCTCCGTCTTCTGTGTCTTGCGAGTCTCGCACTTTCCCTGTTCTGTTTTTTTTTTTTCCTCTGCGTTTAATTGGCAGACGCTGTCGCTGAGAGAGGCTTACGGGGCCCGATTGCATCAGGCCAATTACCCGGCGTGATTGCGAGAAGGCCGTGTGACATTGATAAGGGCGAGATAGCATCGCGCCATTAAAGCGCTCCATCAGGGAACCTTTTTTTTAAGGGGAGCGGGACATCCCACCGTCCTTCGGTAGTTTTCGCTTTATTTAGATCGATGGAAAGCAGCGAGGGTAACTAACAGAACGCGGATTGCGGCTGAGAAAGTTCCAATGGCGGGGATCGAACCCCCATCACCATCATTACGACTGAGGTTCGGCTGTCCTATGGAATTTTGCATTTCCGTCCAAAGCTCCTTATGGAGTTTTCAAACTGCGTGTTTTAGAATTGCGTCAGGAACATTTTTAGAACGAGGTTTCAGAAATTTCTGTTCCGCAGACGGCTCTCCTCCCCCACACAGAGCCTCCAACGCACGAGGGACAAACAGAAAAACCGAGGAAAGGAGCTTTTCTTACTCAACCGCATTCTGAAATGCGAGGTCATGAGATCAGCCTGTACGAGGCGCCAGATCTGCCTGGGCACAGCAGTGGATATTTATAGAGGAGTTGGGACGAGTGTGCGTTGCTGTGTGGGAGTGAATCTGCTGGGAGCTCCAAGATGAACTCTTACCGCCAGTGTGCGTTTCCAGGCCTGCTGTTGTGTTAAACCTGGGCTGTGTCTTCTGCCCGGATGACAGCCCTGCTCTGGGATAAGCACGAAGCCAGACGGTGGGTGGAGTCAGTTGACGGACGATGCCAGCGTCTCTCCTTCGCTGTGTCACCCCAGATAGCTTTGCAAAAGGATCCAGCAGGTATGAGCGTGGCTTCCTGACAGCCGTTTCCTGCTGTTTCCTCTTGCCGTGAAGCGTTTCCCTGTGCCATCATGGTGTCATTTCTGCTTTGTTCCTCAAGGTGACCCACTTTGTTCAGAGGCCAATTCAACAGCACTGGAAGTACAATCGTGTTCCTACTCCTGTTCTGCCTGGGAGGCCATGTGTGGCAATACTGTACAGATTAGGGCTAGATACCAGATGTATTATATATATACTGTAAAACAAACCTGCACTGCGATACAATTTACCTACAAAAAAAAAATAAAAAACGGTATACTGTCCCTCAATACCGAGGCACAGGAAAATGAGTGAGTCTTCTGGCAAGTAACTTCCCTACTATCTATCTGAAAAGGTGTTTTAAAAAAAACAAAGAAACTGCCTGACCACTTGCAACTTACATCAAGGAAACATGCTGACAGGAAACTTAGACTACAGACAAACCAGCAGCAAACACTCTGGCAGAAATGCGGTACAGAAACACTGAGAAGAGCCGAAGGACAAACGAGATCTGCAGGCCCTTTGGGCTTTGGTTCTCTTGGCCGTTAGCTGGACACAGGTGCGCCTCATCAGCAATCAGGAGCTCAGCTTCACCTGCAGGACCCTCAAACAGGCATGCAGGCAGACTCTACACACATCTAACATCTATCTAAAATGCCAGTGCAGCTGTCGCATGCCAGTCCTGCTGAGGGCCGGTGAGGCTGCTGTGGATGCATACCCATGTATGGTCTTGCTGCCGAAGACTGGAGCGAGGCTACTTTCACATGCGGCTACAGGGAGCCGAAAGCTTTCCTGGCCTCTGTAACAACCTCCGAAGGGTCTGTGTTGCCTACGTAATAACCTCTGAGGCACTAGCCCACACAGTAGCGCTTTTGGATCCGTGTAACAGTCCTGCGTACACACAGCTCACTGCTCTGATACAGAGTTAGGTTCTCCTGACGTTACCGCGGGTTGGCGGAAGTCTGAATGACCTCAGTCTGCGCATTCACGCTCCACTGCGCCCTTGTTTCGGCTGCGGCTTGGCGGTGCCTCGGCGCGCAGTCGGAACGGGCCCCTGGACCGCGTTGCGCTCTAAATGTCACCGCCTCTCCTCTCCCAAAGCCTGTTCCTCCCCCCCCCACGCGGAGCAGCCTCGCGAACGGGCCCCACGCGGCTCATTTGTATTCTCGTCGAAGCGGAGAGGGGCAGGTTGTAAGCGGAGAGGAATTCGGCGGCGTCCGCCGGGGCTGCGGCCGGGGCGCGCGCCAGGCGGTTGTCAGGGATCTTGACGCATTAAGGCTTCATCGGCGTCCGGGGGGGGGGGGAACAGGGAAATTAACAATGCATTTGCGTTAGCGGTTTACAACGCAACAAAAAGGCCGTTAACAAGAACAATGGCCGAGTCGCGAGAGCAAAAAAAAAAAAACACAAAACAAAAAAACTGGCGAAGTCTAGTTTTAGAGTGCTTGGGATAATTAGAAGTATTTTATAGTTTGTTTGGCATTCCAACAACACCCCCGGTTCTAAGAGGAGGGGAAAACATCTCTCCAGTACTGCTGAACTCTGGCTCCATGCCCTTTGTTTCCTCGCTGTTCTGGAGGCAGAGACTGTAATGAAGCATTGTGGGTAATTGGTGGAGGATCTGGTGTGGAAGGTTTTTTTCGTTCTGTGGAAATGCCTCACGGTCAATTTCTCACCTTCATCTCCGCCTTAACACATCCTGCGCATGCCAGGGGAAGAGCTGTATTCTGTCCTCTGGGATTTAGATGGTAGTCCAGGGGATTTGTTATCCAGATGTTGGCCTTCATGTTATACAGAAGAGAGATTATATCGTGGTACCAAGATCAATGTGGGATCTTAGGCTTTGTCCGGTCTCTTATGAACTGTCAGCCTAGGTAGTAATCAGTAATCCTTTGCTCTGAGAATACTAGATCCTCATAAAAAATACCAGGCTGTAGGTAACTGGCTGTATACTATATATTGAAAAATATGCAAGATGTTGCAAGACTGCTGAATCAAAAGTTTAACGTAATCTGGGTCGTACTATCATTGATGTTGCACATTGCACAGTGAAGGATGGGTCTTTATTCTTCATGCTCTGTAAAGCATGAACATATAAAGGAGTTAATAGGCAAATCAGCTTCAGCTACCTTTATTCGTGCCTGTATATGAGTCTGCCACTGTCCGTGGTGCTGAAGAGACCTACAGCTTTGTGAGTCAGTAGGAGGCTCTGGTAAATAGGAGGAGCAGCCATCTCCGCTCCTCCTCATCACCTCCAGGCAGCACATAGGAGTTGAAGGTTACCCTTTAGAAACAGGCATCCAACCATTCAGAGTATTCTGTTGTCCTGACTGTGTGACGTATGCAGTGAGTCAGCTCTCCTTTGATGTATGGGTGCGGAGAAAATGGGGAATTATTTCTGGTGCCGTTTTTTTCCCCCCAGTGTTTTTCCATGCCACCGACATCTAGACACAACTTCAGCTCAGTGGCTGTCAGTCTCAAGTGCTGCAGTTTTTTTTTGCATTGAATTTGCTGTCCCAGAGAACTACAGGAGGCCTTAAAGCCTTACGTCGGGTGGAACAGAGCGCACATCTGTCTCGCAGGAGAATATGAGGTGCCAGATCGAGCAGAATTATTGGCCCTCATATTTTCCCGGTCCGCACCGAGCACGGACTACAGTGCCTTGACATACTGCACCCCTCTGCGGCTCAGAGCACTGCTGACACTGATAAATCTGCCCATTGATCTGAGCACCCTGTAGCGAAAAACCCGCCATGTCTTCCCTCTCTTCTGTCTCTCCGTTCTCTCTCCCGCACTCTTTTGCTTTGTCTCTTTCCTCTTCCTGTTTGCTCTCACCGTGTCTCATTTCTCCAACCTCAGGGATATGCTTGTCAAAATATCAGGGGTTTTATATCGCGGTACAGCCTATTTGAATCCAACGTGTGAAATGGGGTGAAAGAGTCGCGTTAAAAAAATAGTAGACGTGCGAAAAGAAGTGGTTTCTTAGCGCGCCCTCTCTCTCTGTCTCCCTGTCTGTGTGTGAGCAGCGAAGAAGACGTGCGCCACGACGGACTTTGCGTGTAAGAACGGCCAGTGCGTGCCGGCCCGGTGGCGCTGCGACGGAGAGCCCGAGTGTCCCGACGGCTCCGACGAGGCTGACTCCACCTGCAGTGAGTTACACCTGCAGCCTTACGCTGTTTACACGCCTGACCGTACGCACCGTAGCTTACGCACCTGACCGTACACACCGTAGCTTACGCACCTGACCTTACACACCGTAGCTTACGCACCTGACCTTACACACCTGAGCTTATGCACCTGACCTTGCACGCCTGAGCTTACACGCCCGACCTTACATACCTTAGCTTACGCACCTGACCTTACACACCTTAGCTTACGCACCTGACCTTACACACCTGAGTTTATGCACCTGACCTTACATACCTTAGCTTATGCACCTGACCTTACACACCTTAGCTTACGCACCTGACCTTACACACCTGAGTTTATGCACCTGACCTTACACACCTTAGCTTATGCACCTGACCTTACACACCTGAGCTTACACACATTAGCTTATGCACCTGACCTTACACACCTGACCTTACACACTTTAGCTTACACACCTGACCTTACATACTTGAGCTTATGCACCTGACCTTACACACCTGATCTTACACACCTGAGCTTATGCATCTGACCTTACACACCTGACCTTACACACTTTAGCTTACACACCTGACCTTACACACCTTAGCTTACGCACTTAATGTAGCTTATGTTTATATGATCACAGTTTATAATGACCCCCGGGGTTTGGAGCTGTTATCGAGTAATGGAAGAGTCTAGGCTGGTTCTAATGCACTCATCATTCCTTCCATTTCCTTTTTAAGGGCTTGGCTGGGCCAGTACTTGGCCGGTCTTCTCTGTTGTGAGGGAGACCGTTATTAATAGAAAGCCGTATATCATTGTCAGGTGGGACTCCCTGACTAAAACCCCTTTTTTCAGACCACTAATAGCTCTCCTCAGTGTTGAGCCAAAACCTTCTTCACAACCCAGCCCCCAGAGAGAGTCCCCTTGGAGAGTCCAGAGGGGGATTTACAGTACAGGGATCACCTTGTGTTCAAAGGTGGTTACAGAAGTGCGGTATCGACCACTCTGCAGTTATCAAATTAGTGTTGACAGCAGGAGAGTGTGTGGAGGCCTCCTTAAGAGAACCGTGCCTGCTTCAGACCGTGCCGCATGAGACATCCCACCAGCCTTTGGGGCCGGAAGGGGCTGAGCCAGGGTTGGGAGGGAACAGTGTTCTTTACTAGCCGAGAAACGGATTGCAGTCAGATTTGCAGCTGTAAGTATCAGTTAGTATGCTGCTGCTTTTATTGGCTTGTCCGTGGCTCTGTTTTAAATCTGTTTCGGTCCATAAGGGCATCCTTTCACCGGATTACGTTATGATTTTGACTCAAGATTCACCCAGTGGCACATCATTGCTGAATTTGTTGGGGATAGCTTAATATTTTTTAAATTTGGCAATATTTATTAGGTATAATATTTCCTTTGAAATGGCATGTGGATGGTTAGGTTAGGGGTGGGTGGAGCTGGTTTTAGGTTCACTGCAAAACCCAAAAATAAGTCTATCTTAGCAAGTATTTTAGTCCTATACTTAGACTTTCAGAGAGAGAAGAAGAGAGAGGAGAAATATTGAGAATCATCAAACGAGTGTAAGGGAAACACAGACGCTTATCTCACAGTTCCGATGAGTCCAAAGACTAGAATTAGACGTAGGAGTGCATTTTCTATGAAACATGTCAAGGCAAATTTCAGCCATTGTATTTTTTCATTCCTGAAGAAAGATAAGACTAGTTAAATGGTAGGATAGAAATCATGGGACATGAGAAATTAATTAGGCAGTTAAGAGTGAGGATGTGCACTAGGATTATGCTCAATCAGCTACACTTCAGGTAGGCTATGTTTTAATTTGATGAGCTTCCTTCAGCTGGGGAAGGACAGATTTTCTTTTCTGGTGCCCCTCCTCTGAGAATTCCTTATTCATAAAGAGCTCTGTGCTTGGAGTCTAGCTTGAGATGGTCAGTGAACAGCTTCTTGACTTTGGACTCGGAATGACTTCATAACTTCGATTTGGTGTCAGGGATGGCATCAATCAAAATATTGTAACTATTGATTTTTCCGATTGTTTTTGATACTGCAGAGTCAATTGTGCCTTGCATTCTCGCCGAGTCGATGTCAATTTTGCCGAGATGTCCGTAGGGATGGCACTGCTAGTTTTCAGATCCTCTATGTCCACCTGAGAGAAGCCCAGGCACTGTTTAATTTCTTCCTGCTCACGCACCACAGTCAATTTATTTATTAGTGTTTTCAAGAATTATCGGCACAAGGTCTCTGTAGGATTTCTCCTGTTGTTTGAGTAAATCTTTGCATTATGGCAATAGAAATTAACTGCTCTGCAATTTGACTGGTGTAACACTTTTTTGGGCCCATAGTTTAAATGTCAATAGATCTTTGTAGAAAATTGTTAATCCGCACAACCCAAGTCGTAAGCCAAATCAATAAATGAATAGTAAAAAAAGTCAGTGTATTCTGGCCTTACGTATCTGAGTGAAATAATCCAGAAGCTCTGGGCTTGGTAATCCTTTCCTTCAAAAAGTTCAAAAGTAATCTCACTGTCCTGACTTAAAAGTATTTCAATTACTTTTTTGCTGAATACAGCAGAAAGATGAGGTGAGACAGTTATTCATTTCAAGATTTGCCAATGGAGCAAAACTATTTTCTTGTCTTGTTAAGACACTCTTTTTGCAGTGGTAGGGGATGGGGAGAGTGGTGGAGTTTAGGGTTTGGTGGAGTGTTGGGCCACAGGGAAGTTTGTTCCCGGTGATCCCTGCTACGGATCACAGGGAAGTTTATTCCAGGTGATCCTTGTTACGGATCACAGGGAAGTTTATTCCAGGTGATCCTTGTTACGGATCACAGGGAAGTTTATTCCAGGTGATCCTTGTTACGGATCACACAGAAGTACATTTTAGGTGATCCTTGTTACAGATCACACGGAAGTACATTTCAGGTGATCCTTGTTACAGATCACAGGGAAGTTCATTTTAGGTGATCCTTGTTACGGATCACAGGGAAGTTTATTCCAGGTGATCCTTGTTACGGATCACAGGGAAGTTTATTCCAGGTGATCCTTGTTACGGATCACAGGGAAGTACATTTCAGGTGATCCTTGTTACGGATCACAGGGAAGTTTATTCTAGGTGATCCTTGTTACGGATCACACGGAAGTACATTTTAGGTGATCCTTGTTACAGATCACACGGAAGTACATTTTAGGTGATCCTTGTTACAGATCACAGGGAAGTTCATTTCAGGTGATCCTTGTTACGGATCACAGGGAAGTTCATTTCAGGTGATCCTTGTTACGGATCACAGGGAAGTTGTTCTAGATGATCACTGCTGCAGTACGAAAAGCTTCTGTTTTTCATTCTTTCTGCTCTGTGTTTCTTTTATCCATTTCCTCCATGGCCAAGCTTAAAATGGGCCCTTCACCCAAATTAAATGCTCCAAGGTAACCCACAACACACAAGACTTTGCAGCTTCTCAAGCGGAAAAAAGTTCCTCCAGACTTTGTGCTGGGATTTTTCAGATTGTTCAGGACTTTTTTCCTTTGGTAAAGTTCCAACACAAACTAATATGACACAAGTCAAGGGGGGAAGATCTGAGAATGCTTTGCCGGTTCACCCGTGTCTGAGCTAGTGACAGGAAATGTGCCTTGTGAAGCAGCATCTAAGCATCTCTTTAGACAGGATTTTACTATCTCCAGCTTATTGCTGGATCTAGGGATGAGAGAAAAGCCAATATTATCCTGAACCATATGCAAGTTAATTAACTTGGATTTACGTACGGCAAATTTGAATGTGAATGAATGTTCCAGTCAGATGCACAGGATGCGTGTTTTGCTTGATGATGTCGGTCCTACTTTAATTTCCCATGAGGCTTTGAGGTATTCCACGCACACACACGCTCCCCCCCCCTCCATCTCCCCACCCACATACCCACACCGCTTCTCAGAGTGGAGCCAGGTTGTCACTGCTTCCTGTTCACTGCTTGGCCACGCTGGTGGAGTTGGCGCTTGAATTTAGCTCCTCCAAAAGCCGTTCCCACTCCTGTCCTGACACCCCAAGAGAGCCGCTCAGCTCCTCGTGACCGTGGGTGCTGCCGCAGGAACTCCAGCGCTCTCAGAAGCGCTCTTCCGTGCCTGCTGCTCGTCTGCCCCTGGAAGAGACCCAGAATAATTGGAGGCTGTCTCGCTGATAGAATATCTCAGTGCTTAGGCAAAGTAGAAGGGCAGTGAGACAAACAGAGTAGGGGATTATGTACTCTGTTAAATCATTTTCGCCCGGAGCTTTGCAGCACATATTTGGCATCGTCATTAATATTCCCCAGAATCAAATGTCTATGGTAATGTCACTCTGAAATGGTTTATTTACCATTTTCCACCAGCCAGTGGTCAGTGTTCACACATGCGGTGCTTAACACATTCATTCTGTGGTAAGTTGTGCTTTAAGCTTGGATTAGCCTTGTTGTTTTGCTTGCTCTGGCCTGGGTTTAAATGAGCTTTCGCTAGCAGCCGCTGGCCATGACAGAGCACAACCGAACGGTGAATTCCCTCCGGGGTGAAGGTAATCGATGGATCCCAACAATCGCAAACAAATGTTGCGCCTGTCTCGGCTGCGGCAGGCCTGGGGTTGGGCCCTGTGCCGTCCGACACCGCCGAGAAGGAGCCGCCGGGTCCGCGCCGTGGCACCAAATCGATCGCGTGAATTACTTAACCGCTAAATCTTTAATGTCACCTCCAGATGTTCAGTTTAAAAAAGAGAAGAGAGTCGTGCCGTTGTTTGAATCAGGCTGTTTCTGGAAAAGATTTCAAGGATGGATGAGCCAATTCTCCTGGCCGCAAAAAGACATCGAAGACGTGATATTTTATGAATGTGATTAAGCCTTAGCAGTGATTCACTTACACAGTGACATGGACACACAGTCACCTCCATGCCCTCACACCTTTGTCTCTCGCAGATACCTCCACTCTGGGTCTCGAAAGCAGAGGAGCCCGAGTCGTCCGCCTGCACTTTCCATATTTTTGAACGCTGTTCCGAGGCTTAATTGCTTTCTTATAGTCACTGTAGCTTTTTCCCTGTGACTCTTAATATCGTAATTGCAAGCCACCTGTCTACCCCTGGCATTCTGCTCCAGTTCCTGTGGAGAAAGACACACTGGCCCGCTTCTGCACAGTAATGACATTCACACGTCCAAGGCAAACACTGGTAAAATGGACTGGGGTGTGCTGCAATTAAACATTAAAGGCAATTTGGAGCCCCTTCATGAAATAATGATGCTCTCCGTTTCAGTTATGAGTATTTCCATGGTAATAACGAACGAGAGCGCCGTGGAATTTCTGCCCCGTTTGGATTCATAACTGCAATAATCCCAGAGCCTGCGCACTGCCAGCTACGTAAAGATCTGTGTGGTTTTTTTTTTTCAACCAGCCTTGGCAAGAAACGTCAAACAGATTAAGGAATTGCCGCCGTTCACAGCGGTGCGTTTGCTTGGACAGCCATTTGACGACCCGTGAAGGATCAAAATTCAAATGTGAAGAACGTCAGCCGTGTGTGATCTATGTCGAGTGTGGCTGTAAATTCTGCGAGCGGGCACGTGCCCTGAATATTGTGTTTTTATGAGCGCGTGCTTTCTGGCCTGTAGGCCCTTGACTCTGTCTCCTGCTCCTTTCATATAAATGATCCAGTGTCTGTGTCCTGGATATGACTGGGCTCACTCATAGACTCGCTGACCCTAGAGTGAATCTTCCTTGCCAAGTGGGCCGATGCACCGTGTTTCCTGGGGGCCGGGCTTATAGGAGCAGGGCCTAACAAAGCAGAAAATATGCCGCTGTTTTCCAAACCTTGTGTGCTGTAAAGATTTACAGTTGTCTCTTCTACTATTGCTTTCACTGAAATTCGTTCATTTGATCTCAGCTTCAGCACAGGCTTAATTAATGCATGACTCTAGATGACCCTAGATTGTCATGCATTTAGTTGTTGCTGCATTTGTAATATTAGGATATCAGTGAAGAGTAGCTGATGTTTGATTTTTGGGATTGAGACCTGGGTCTCAGGAATTATTGCTCTTTACAACGACTTACAATTGACCTACAATAAATGTAAGTGATACTTAATTTCAAAAAAGTATCTTTTTTCAGTATGGTAATTAATGAACTCTTGTTTGAGAATGAAAAATAGCACTGGCATTTAATTGTGACTCATATATAAGGGCTAAGATTAGCTGAATGCAGTTCTTGTCCTTGTCTCAAATTTCCCATTTGTGGCCTTTGTATTATTTGACTATTTGTCCAAGTTTGTTGTGTGGTCTCTTTATATTAAGTGCAGTCTGTGATTAAGTGCTACTTGAGTGCCATTTAATTGTTTTAAATTGCATAGCTGCTGGTGTGCACTTTAACCTCCATTCATCATGTTTAAAGTGCTAATAATAGTCTTTACCACAAGCTATCATTTTTATTCAGAGTGCGTCTGAAACTTTCATTGATAGTGGTTATGTGACTGTTGCACTTTGCATTCCAAAGTTACAGGAATTGCTTTCTCACACACACACACATTTATGATAATTATATTTTTATTATTAAAAATAAGTGCGTGTTAAATTATAATTTAATAAAAATCAGAAGGCTTACATATATACCTGTATATAAAATATATAGGAAAAATGTTTTCCTTTTTATGTAACCAGAATATGATTTCATAATGTAATTTAATGTCCTTTTATCAATTAAGACTCACTTTACAGTTTATGCTATGCAATGTTTATTGTATGATTTCTGGTCACACACAAAAGTCCAAATTTGAACTGAAATCTCTGCATGCTGAAACTGTATTTGAACCATTATATTTCATTAAAATATATCTTCCTAGTCTGAACAGTTTCCTCTGCTGTGCCAGTCTTGGCACTGGCATCGGAGAAGTCCTAACAAGGAGTTACTGTGTTTAATTACTGTCACGAAATGCAGACCACAATAACAGAATGATTTCCTTTTCATGCGGTAATGTTCATGAGGTAATGGACAAAGGTACATGCATAACTCTGCCATCGTCCATGGTAATGGCCACTTGCTGCCTGTGTGAATGGTAATTAAGAAGGCCGTCAGTCATAAGGACAGAATGACTAGCGATGTCTTTTCTTGCATAGTCCTGTAGTCCTTTCTTGCAGTAGCTGGCCTGTTGATGGACAGGGGTGGGTCCCCACACTGACTCCTTAGTCTAGGTGGGCAGTGACTGGTCTGGCAAAGTGTGCATATATTTTTGTTATCCCAAGTGTATTGAAATAAAACATTTGGATGTTTTACTTAACATTCTCATGCCATTCTGTGATTTTCATTTGCATATTGTGCAAAGAAAGGTGTCTGGTAAATATTTTAATATACTAGACAGTAGCTGGTTCAACAT
Organism: Anguilla rostrata; assembly: GCF_018555375.3. NCBI lineage: Eukaryota > Metazoa > Chordata > Actinopteri > Anguilliformes > Anguillidae > Anguilla > Anguilla rostrata. The sequence goes on from NC_057938.1 coordinate 12,587,617, forward strand.
AAAGTTTGCTTCAGACCCTGTTTAGAATAAAACTGTGGAGCTTGGATTAAATTGAATTGGAACTCACATTCTTGAATAGGGTGAGTTACTGATCCAATTTCATTTCCCTTCTATTCAGATTGTCTTCACTGTTCTAAAATTCCACTCAATTCTTTCCACACGCTGTACAGCTAACCCTCTGAAAGATAAAGTGGGTGTAAACGAGCAGAAATGACCTTTGCCGTCATGTGTGCCCACTTCACGTCCCCACAAAGCATATACCATCACGTGCAGTCTTACAAGCTGGAACAAGCTGTGAACAAGTGTAAAACAAGCAATGTTTCAGCCTGGTCAAGCGTCATGTATAACATACTATTATGCGGGTGTAGGGAAGCACTTGATTCTTATACGCGCCTCCGTTAACAGACTAAATTGATTCAGTAAGCTCTTGATGGCCTGTATGGAGTGCCAGCTCTTTTCACCACCAGTTTATAGTGATCTTGTTTGTGTGCAGGTCTTGATCTGGTCAAAAAATCGACTAGTTTTAACCAAAAGAATATATATGTAGCCTAATAAACGATATTATGAGAATATTACGAGTTACTAAATAGTTTTTTTTTCTTCTTCTTCTTTGTATTTTTATGTATTGCTGTTTTTAACTGAATAGTTTTTTTTTTAAACTTGAGTGTTTACTGCTGCCTTTTTGGCCAGGTCTCTTTTGAAATAATAGATTTTGAACAAAGGATAAGTAAATAAATAAATAAATGCGTTTGTTCGGCAGAGATCCGATAAGAAAGTGTGGTCAGTAGTCAGAGGGAGAGAGTAAAGGGACACAAACAGAGATACGTGCGTTTTTCTCTTTTTTCATCTTCTTACCCTGCAGTGAAGCGCTTCACTCGAAACACTTATGTCCTCAGTTACCTGAGCTGGCTGCCTGCATTCCATTATAAGTAAAGAGTCATCCACTTCTCGCTTGTTTCTTGCCTCTGAAGTGTAAAGGTCTTATGTTTTATTCACTTTTAATTTTCCGAGAGAAGAATATGTTGTGCCAGTCGCAAATGGCGTGGAACAGTGTGTACTACAGGACGTCTGGTTCACAAACAACAGCCAGGCAGTGTCTCCTCCTATTTGTCATGCAAGTTTTATGTACTGTCTGACTGGTGTAGTCGGTCTTACAAGATGAAGGTGATGCGGGTGGTAGGCAGCTGATGAAAGGAAATGGCATTCTCACTATTTTTATTGATGTGGCATTCACAACACCACAGACAGGTCCCTCTGTTTTATTCTGTTCCTGGATCTGACACATCACACTTTGATATTAATGTTCCATTGATAACCAGTCATTGGCATCCAGTTGTGAACTGGATATGAAATCGTGGTTAACACACTTTAAATTCTGTTCAAGCATGGGTATTCAGTTGTGGTTACCAGCGCAACATGTGACTTTGGTTTGACATTGTATTGTTTAAATGAAGTTCTAAGCGCTGCCTGCAAGTTTTGCCCGTTTGTAGATGCCATATGCATACAGTGACTAGTGTTTTGTTGGCATATGTGCTGTTCACGGTCAAATAACAGTAAGGCTGTAAGACCTTACTGTAGGCCTACTCTCCGGGCTAACCACACAGCCAATCAGCTCTCCCATCCAAAGGAATGAATGCTTTTCGCCCTACTTGTAAACAGATTTAAAGGTTTTTTACAAGAGCATGACCAATGTAAGATAATGGTCGATACTTAAATGGTTAATTTTATTGACATTGTAGCATAGAGCTTGACTTGTTTACAGCTGCACCGATTTTGCCTGTAAGTGTAACCAAGCCAATTCTAGTCATCAGTTGACTAGATGTGTTGACATGACATGATGAGTGATATTAGATGTTTAAGACCAATCACTGTTGTTTATATGGGAATTACGGTTTAAAATCTTCTCCGAAAATGTACTATTTTGAATAGTGGGTATAAACCACATGAAATCCCTGGAATGTTTTCTCTAAGTAATCCAGAAGTCTTATTTCAATGTGCTGTTTTATGGTGAGATGTGTGGGAAAATCGAACATGGCAATTTGTAAATTGAATATGGGCACAAACCCATTTAAACCTATTTGTTTTCTCACAATCCATAATGTAATAAGCTAATGCACTCACTCAAATATCAACATAAAAATGGGTCTTTATTGCAACATTTATACCCAAGCCTGCAAACAGCTATGCTACTGATAGCCCAAAAAAATGCATTTACTGAGTAAACAGAATTATTTGCTGTGTGTAATGATTTAGTGATAAACAAAATGCTAGACCTCAGCCCCTGTAGCCGGATTCAATAGCAAAAATTCTGGTTTCTTGTGCTTCTATTTTTTAGGAAACGAGTTTTTAAAATATGACATGACCTCCCAGGATCCCAGTTCCTTTCTTAAACCCTAATGGAGATACATGTAAAAGTGGAGTTTATGATGAACTACCATTTGCTGGTTCAGGGGAGGGTACCAGCTAGCAGATAGACGTGAAGGATATGGCCAAGGTTATTCTAAAATGCGTGTCATGGCCAAATATTTTTGGCAGATCATGACAATCTTTTGCCCAGTGTGATTTTTAATCTCAAATCCCAGTTGCATCTTTCAATCTCAGTATTTTTGTAGTTATCTGTAAGCTTATTGTGACGAACCGCTCATCTGTCGGCCTGTTCAAATCTTTGTCGGTTTGCTCTTAGCAGGTGCTGTTCATAAGTGCAAATTGGCTACACCTGTGGGTGTGGCAGACATGAGGTTAAAGATGGCTGGTTTTTTGGTCCCGTTTTAATTCTTCTTTTGGCCTGCTTTCCAAGCAGTCCATTTTGTTTTTGCTTTTTGCCCTTAGTGTCCCTACACCACACTTAACACTCATCCGTGCATGGCTTTACATCCCTGATATATCCTACTTACACACCCTGTGTTTATGTATTATACTTGTATTGTTTAGACTTAGTTTAATAAATTTCTTTTCCTCCTTTGATTTTGTGCATGGTCTCTCCTTCTTGTTATGAATGAGTTATCCTGTAACATAATGGTTGTGGTTTTAGTGCTGCATCGATCAGTCAGAAGGCTCTTCGCCCAGATTCTCCTGATACCTTCAGAAGGTTGTGTTTGTAAGTCTTCTCAGCCGTGTGAACTTATGCAATGATAGTGCAATTAAGCATACACGTTGGAGCCAGCTGTGCTTTAAGTGGAAATTAGGCTTCTGAGAAGGCAGGCTTGCAGAAAAGAGGACTACTCATTGAAGGAAAATGTCACTGATTACAGAACAGGAATGAGGAAGGAACGGGGAATTTCACATACTCTTGCCTACTATGCCTATCCTAAAATACAAAATGAAAAAATAAATTGTTTGTGTGTTTGTTGCAAATAAATAAAATACAGACATATTGAGGATCATACCAAGATCTTCCATCGCAAGGGTATGTGTTCTGGGTGCTCTAGGTTGTGTGTTAAAGCTTCCTGCCTGGATCCGCTGTATTTCCTGTTATTTTCTGTTTCCTTCGGAGTGCTGTCCCAGTTCACTGTTTTTCTGGGAAATGGTAATCACAGAAGATGTAGCTGGACCACCCTGAAATACAGACCTACATAAAGGTGCTGTTTGATACGGCGCTACTAGCTAAAAACAGGCAGCAGTGTGGTTTGGCACATAGCCAGGTGCCAGTGCACTACTGGCTCTACTTCTGAGTGCCAAGCAGCTCATTTAAATGATACTTCATTTGCAGCTGTAAATAACTTCCAGTATGCATACATATTATATGTAACGGGCCAAAATAAGGCTGTCGTCTCTGCTAAGCATGTAAACACAATTATAATAATAACAATAGTAATGATAATAGGATTATCATTAATACCATTGATGATGATGATAATAATAATACTACCAGAATTTGTAGTAACATTTTATTATTATTATTATTATTATTATTATTATTATTATGAGCTTAAAGGTAAAATTGCATCTCTCTGAAGGCCAGACAAAGGATCGAACAGCATTGCTGAGGCTGCAGCAGTATTTGTGTCCATTTTGAAAAGGCGTCTGAGTTTTTCTCCCCGCCGTGGGAGATGAATTTACGAGAATGAGGCTGACAGCAAGCCCTGAAACGAGACCCTAAGTGCTGACACCATCCAAGCCAAGAAGACCCGCCCGATTTCCAGACAGCTGAGAGGAACAGAGGCCGAGGCTGGCTTTGGCAGCTCCCTCCCATGGAAATGAGACCGTATTCATCAGGGTTACAACCCCTTGTAATGCAGCTTCAAAGACCCTTTCTATTTAGCAGCACCTTTCCTGGATGTTTAATTTGTATCATCAGTGTGCTGGCCACCAGAAGCAGTTTCATCTCACATAAAATTTCAGTGCCAGCTGCATCGGGTTTCCAATGTGTGTGGTGATGGAGTCTGATTTTTCACTGAGTGCTCTGGTGATTGACAGGAGTGTATTGCCACTTCGCATAGGGAAATCAAGAGAGAGAGCCGCGGAGAGGCATTGTCAGGACATGCAGCCTTGTGTTTAATTGGGGTCATTGTGATGCGAGCTGATTGGTTCGGTGCTCTGTGACAGTGCTGTAGCACAAGACCCTCATCGTTTTATGTATTCCTCTCTTCTTCCCGACAGGCCGACAGACGTGTCCGCCAGAGAAGTTTGACTGCGGGGGCACCACTCACAAGTGCGTCTCGCTGTCGTGGCGATGCGACGGGGAGCGGGACTGCGAGAACGGCGCGGATGAGGAGGAGTGCGCTGCAGGTAGATCTGCCCTTATTCAGGGCCCTTCATTAGGGAGCCTCGTAACTAGGTCCATAAACGCCGGCAGCACTGCAAGCTCCGCCTCCATGGAGCTGCTGAGTAGCTCAGCCGGTTAAGGCACTCGCTTCAAACGCAGGCTGAGTCTTATAGCAAAGACATTGCGAGTTAAAGCCCCTGCCTGGGCATTTTTCCTCTGTTAAACTGATTACGGCAAAGAGTCTGCAGCTGTGGGACTAATTTGGCTTCGTTCAACCAGGAGTGGGGCGTTTAAGGCAGCCAAGGTTCAACTGGTTTACGCTGCTCTAGATTATAATGGCGTACCAAGGGTACCAACAGGTTACCAGTCGTCATCAATAAGTGATATGTCTCTTCTCCAGTCAAAGGTAACGCTCTCCTGTTATTCTTTGAACATTGCATGGCGTAAAATATTCACTGGATCGCAGCCAATCGGATCATTGGAGTGCACGTGCTGTCACTGCAGTGGCTCTTTCATGGTTGTAAGTGGCTCAGCAGTAGCTTGAGAGGTGATTCCGAATTGAGAACGAAAAGAAAACTTCCACACAACGCCCCCTGTGGTGACATCACGATAATCAATTCTCTAGTCTGTGGGAAAGAGGGAAAAGTTCTTAAGTGCGCAAGTAGGGGGAAATTGCCAGTAATTTGTCATGTGCAGTGATATTGTGTGGTCTTCCACTCAGGCGTGTGTGTTTCTGTCCCTCTCTTCAGTCACAGTCCTTATGAGGACACAATCTGCAGTCTGGAGCTAGTCTCCTCAATCAGTATATAAAAAATCATAAGCGCAATCACCTCTTTCCCTTAGATCTGTGACCTATATTGTTATTGATTTCACACATCCCTGGAGATGTTATGTCTCATGTTTGCCCTTTGTGGGGACTTCTCTGGCTTCGGTAAATAAAACGGAATGCCCATCATGCCTTGCAGAAAGCAGTGCTTCCAATAACACTTGAGGATTATGATGTCATTAAGGTACTCTTTTCCATTCCAGTTCACATCATTGAGCGGCTACTGCCGGAATCACAGCCAGCTGTGTGGAACTGATGCTGCCCTATGTTATAAAACAATTACCATAACTGCAGGGTCCACCATCCCATCAAGCTCCCAGCCATTTCTCTCTTATTTATCATGCTTCCATTGTTTTCTGTAGCCGCCCTGGTCTATGGACAGATGATTTAGCCCGCGGGATCTTGCCATCGAGTGCATATTTCCTACGTCGTTATCTCACAGGTCACAAGCTGATTTTTGCATTTTGGCGCATTACGGTATTGAATGGTTGTTTTTCATTGTCTCCTTCTTTGAATGTCCCTATCTGCTCATGAAGTCTTAGACTGAACAGGAGTCAGGGTAAAATTCTGAACTGTTAAATGACCACTTGCAGCTTGTTAGGTGTTTGGAGGAGCAGTTCTAGATACAGAAACGTTGTGAGTATTGTGCTTGCTTTAATCGCACTGCTTCTCTGAATTAAATTTGACGAACATCAGTGTTCCCCATAGGGAGAGGGAAGGGCAGCAGGGATGTGGAAACAGCTGTGGAAGTTGATGTCACATACTGAGCCGGTAGCCCGTACAAGGGTATTATCTGTCCAATCAAACGCTTGCCCTAGGTTTTTATTTTCGTTTTCATTTTAACTTTGCAGTGCCTTGCCTGCTGTGCGGTGGATGGTTGTGTGCGTTTTGCTGTCACGGCGAATGTGCGGTTAGTCTGCAGGCCCTGAGCTACAGAGTCACTTTTCCCCCTGTGAAATTAAGCTGAACTGATAAGGCTTTCGCTCCGAAGTAGATCGGGCCTTTCAGAGCTAGATTAATCTCCTCTTGCAGCCTCTCCTCCTGCATTCGTATGCGCATACGTGACTTTCTGCAGAGAGCCCGACAAACGCTGTCCCGCTGTACACCCAGGGAAGGTTCTCAGCCGTTTCCCCTGGTGCTGGTGTCTGTGGACAAAAGGAAGACCTCCTACGCCTGGCGCATGTCTTAAGGGCGGAGTCCCTAACCTTGACCTCTCCTCTCCTCTCCTTCCCACTCGCTCACGTCCCCATAGCCCAGAGCACAGGCTGTCTGCAGTACCATTTCTCAATTTCACTATTTTTTTTTTTTTTACATTTTGCAAATTTGACCTCAATATTTTGAGGGCCGTACATCTTAAAAGTATATGACACTCTCTCTCTTCATTTTGAAATATGAGCAGGCCTCAGGGCTTTAATAAGAAAAATGGAGTGATTTTGACAGACTGCTATCCTTTGCAAACTGATGCCCATTTTTATTTGTCTCCAAGAAGACGAGTGATTATTTTCTGGAGAATTCAAGAACTGACATTCCGAACTAATTAAAATAAGGAAAGAAAAATAGAATTGTAATTTGATTCTCAGCTGAATTAAATAGGCTAGACTCGTTAGGGTTTTAGCTGAGTGTCAGCATACACACTCTTCCTTGTTGATTAGTTTGTGCTTATGGAATGATGTGTGTATCAGAGACAAAGGAACTGAATGGGAGGTTTTCTCTGTGCAGTCTTCTAATACCACATCTCATCAGCAAACTGCCTTTTTTCCAGTCATTACAGGACCGTTCAGCCTGGGCTTTATGGAAAGTGGAAAAATCTGTTTGGTTTTTTAAAATGTTTTTATTTTTGCATTAATACGACTCACCTTTTACCTAAACATTTGACCTTTTTTACATTTTATAATTGGATTTTTTTTAACAACATGTTATCTAATAGCTCTTTTCTCCAGTTGGTTAGGCCATCAAGCCACTGTGCTGTTGCAATAACCTAATTTACGGATTTTTCCCCCCCATGTTGACATAATAAATATTACATTTAATCCTCTGAACCCCAGCTGATGAAGCCGCACAGAAGTGGGAAATTGAGAGGTTAATATTATAGCAGCATTTCACTAGGGTCTGGAAGATGATTGATTTTTTGCCTCTTGGTACCAACACTGGTATCCGTTATTCTCTGCGCTGTACTGCTTTAATTATCTCCAGACACAATACATTCTGCCTATAAAGTAACATCAGAAGGTCTGTGGAGTGAAATTAAATTTTCTTCTTTTGTCTTAACAAATCCAATATAGGGGTCTGCAGAAGAACTGTGCTTCGGAAGTATTTTCGAACGCTTTCATTTTTATTATTTTTTTCCATCTGCCTTAGACAAATGTATTTCCATGAACTTCTGAACCCAATTTGTAAACATCGCAAAACGCGCTTTTACAAAACGCAAATGTTTGAGAGACGTGCGATGGCCTCAATTCGCAGTGAAGAGCTCTGGGTGCAGCAGAGACAGGAAACGGGTTATTCTCTGCTGAGAGAGGCCAAGAGGCACAACGCACACCTGAAGGTGATTATTGCGCAGTTGATTTGACCTTGCGGTAGCCATGATGAAATGTTTTTTTTTTTCTAAAGATAGACCATTGTAAAGAAAAAAACATTGTTGGTTAGGTACGTTGAATGGTGTGGAGCCATTTGTGCTTTTCTGTGAGGACAAGTGAATGTGTTGCCAGGCTGCCTGACAGCACGTGGGATGGAGAGGTTGGTTTTAGCAGGTTTTTTGGTCAGGAATGTGAGTTTGAGCCCTTCACAGCTCGCCTCCCTCACCCCCATCCCTCACTTTCACGCATTCTTCAGTTCCTTATCCCTGCCTTAGACGCAGTGGCCTATGTTCCCCGGTTCCTGAGCTGAAGACAGCAGGGTAAATTCTGCAGTTCCCCTCCTGAATGGAGCGGCAGCGCTTACTCTTTCCTGCCTGACCCAGAGGCGGCCCTGTGCCTCAGCGTGTAGCTATTAAATCCATTCCTGTTTTTTAACTGACTTATCCACACAATGAATAATGCATGCAGAATATAGCCACAGAGTGCATGATGAGCCTTAAATAGCCCCCTGCAGTAAGTTTACCTCTTCATTTGCAGTCAGGCCAAATTCGCTCTCCAATGTTCCACCCATTTTTCTGGTTTTATATTTCTTGTTATCCTTACAGTGACAGTCTGACTACTTAATCTGTATTGTGATCATGTTCATTAAGTTATCTCATTGTGTGCATGCGTGTGTGCGAGTGTGTGCGAGTGCGTGTGTGTGTGTGAGAGTGCACTAAACGGCAACATAGGACACATTTATGCATAACCATCTCTCTAGATCCATACTTGATTATTTCATCTTATTCAGCAGTTTATTTGTCTAGAGGAGGGAGGAGATGAGTGGATTCTGCTGACTGTTAGGCAAGACTCTGAATGAAAAATACTGAGCTGCCATTACAATAAGCTTCATAAAAGAAGTATTTTGGATTCAACTTGTGCTTCTGGGTCTATATTTATGAACTGTCTCGGGGAAAGAGAGCTGAGCTTGGATCAGGTTTCCTCCTGTCCATATCCTACCTTATCCATTATTAAAAATGTTAAAGGCAAAATGCAAAACTGATCCTAAGTCAGCACTCCTACTCTGAGATGCTGAATAAATGCAGGCCAGGGGATGCTTTGATTGGGGACCTCATTAACATGCGCCGTAATTACTGTGTCATTCATTTTGTTAAAGGTTACTACGACAACACAGTATACATTGAGATCCTGATTGCTGGTCAGAACCCGGCCTTTCTGCACAATGGGTGATGGATAACGTTATAATTTACTGTAGTCCTTGTTTAAGCAATTCCTTTTAATGAATACCTCAGTGATTTGAGAACAAGAGCGCATGGAGCCTTTCACTAAACAAACAGTAGTTTGAGGGTTCCTCTGTTCATTTTTGTAAGTTAACTGACTTTCATTTACATTCTTCGATTTATCAGGCAGATGCCTTTGTCAGCTGCTCTCCATTTCCATCCCTTCTGTCCAATGATAGCAGAGATATATATTTTTTTTACAGGCACTCACATTTGTTGCTTGCTTTTCTGGTTGGAGAAAGGATACACGAGTACATCCTCAGAAAGGATGGTGGAATTTAGAGCTTATTCAACAAATGAAATGAAATAATTTCCCCAGAAGACATTCTTTAATTACCCAAGAGGCAGTTCCACTCGCAGAGATTTGCTGCTTCATTGAGAGGCTGAGAAATGACCCCCTGATTGCTCATGATGTGAAGGCCCACAGCTAAATGCTAACTGTGATGTGAAGGTCCATGAAAAAAATCTAACTGCCTTTTTGCTGGTAATAAAGGGCTAGTGAGATGGATGGTAGATTTTTATTTGTGCATGTGAGTGTGTGTGTGTGTGTGTGTGTGTGGGTGGGTGGGTGGGTGTGTATGAGTGTGATTTATTTGACTTTTTCCTTTTTTTAATGTGACGCAGTTGCTTTCTGCTCATGGAACGGCTGGTGAGCAGACTGGTCATTAATTCTGGGAGAAAAACATTGTGGTCGATCCATTCGTCTTAATTTCTTCGTGAAAGCACCATGTGCCCAAAGTCAAACCTAACTCCCTTTCAAACACTTTAAACTTGCTTTCTTTGGCTTAATTAGGCCCCAGCACGCTTCTGTCTTGGCTGAGGGCTTGTTTATTGGTCTTCATCATTGGACTCCCCTCCTGCCCTTCCTCCCTACCGCAGGTCACTGGGAGGGAATGGTCGTGGCTGACGCATGTTCAGCCTGCAGTGGGAGAAACACTCTTAATTATGCTGGACTCGCAAATAACAAATCAATTTTGCCGGATGACGCTCTGTTTAGTCCTTGTTGTTTAATTGCCTTGTATGCTGGCTCAGTCGGAACTGACACTCAAAATGTAAGGCCGAGCAGGATGATGTAAGGCCAAGCGAGTCTTCTTGACACAACGGCCTTCACTCTAATTGTTGCCTGTGATGGGCTCAAAACTCTCATCAATTTTCTGTTCAGAGACGAAAGGCTTAATATTTATCTCACTGCTTTGGTAGTCATTATTATGATGATGGAGACAGCTAAACCTGCTAAAAGAGATTCCAGTTGGCCCCAGCTGTACAGCAGACTCAGTTTAATCAGTTACTTTTCCGGTAGCACTGCTGTATGCGTTGGTGTAAGTGTAATTGGCAGTCATGCTGCTTGCTTCAAGGGCGAAGCAGCCAGAGAGGACTGTTTTCGTCACGTTCCGATTGGTGGAAGTTGCTGAGAAGCGTTAAGAAGGAGATCAAGTGCTTGTTGCCATGGGTGATACAGACAACAGAGCCTGCTACTGTCCTCTGCCCAACAAAGCCGAGTCTGATCCTGCAGTATTCTATGAAACAGGGATCATTTGTGCAATAGCTGTCTCTAGAGCATAAAGGGAAGATTTCTGCTAAAAGTCTTGCAATCTGATTGGTTCTAGCTATACTCGTTTAAGCAAGGCAGTGAGTGAAGATGGATGAAATCTGAAAGCAAAATATATGTTTGTTTGCTGGTTTGTTTGATTGTTTGCTTTGAAGGCCTTGCAAACTTCTGATGGTGAATGTTTCAATTAAACCATCTCGAGGATGTGGCACTTGATTTGTTTTTCAGTTAGCTTGGAACAGACACTTCTCAGTGATACTGAGAAACTAAAGGATGGGGTCGGTGAGATCACTGGTAAGGCAGGTGCTGTGAATCATCTGGAATTCTTGGACAAAACTACCTGAGAGAACGTTCCAGAATTTATCGACTGCCAGATTGGTACATCTCAGATCCCCGAGTACACAGTCATCCAGTTATCTTGAGAGTCAGTGAGCCAGTTACGCAGGGATCCTGTGAGCCAGTTACTCAGTGATCTTGTGAGCCAGCATGCCAGTTACTCAGTGATTTTGAGAGCCAATAAGCCAGTTACCCAATGATCCCGTGATCCAGTGAGCCAGTTACCCAGTGATCCTGTGCTCAGTTACCCAGTGATCCTGTGATCTGATGAGCCAGTTACCCAGTGAACCTGTGATCCAGTTACCCAGTAATCCTGTGATCCAGTGTGCATGCTCTCAGATGACTGGTTCCTTTTATCTTCAGCGGGAGATGGAAACACTCTCAGTCAGCCAGTCCTGGGACCTAGACCCCTACACCCCACAGTGAGCAGGTTCTGTACTCCACCCCCATCCCACAATAAGCAGATGTCCCTGATCTCCTGACGGGGAGAAGAGAAGCCTCGCCATCTGCAAGCGTTTACTCTGACAGCTACTGTATAAATACTGAAAGGACTGGGCGTGTTTTAGATCTGTTACCTTGCGCAGAGGTCGTATATCATAAATAAAATGTATTGCCCACGAGCCATTTATCAGCATGACGCAAGGAAAGGACAATGATGAATGGGGCGGTGGAGAAATGAAAGGAGGCGGCGTGGGGTTTTCACTGAGCCCAAGTGGGCGGGAGCCAGGGCTGTGGGCGGGGCACAGAACGTATCCCCTAAATCTCAGGCTGTCTGCCTCCCCCCTGGGTGAGAATGTCAGTAAGAGCCCTTACAGAGAGGCTCTGGTGCTGAGCTGGAGGAGGAGACCCAAGGCTGGCAGGCATATGATAAGCCTGTCCTTTTTAGGTGCCAGTGCCATGGGGAGGGACTGCAAAACAGAGGGCGTGGCACCATTTATCAGAGTCACCTGTCACAGAGGACTGGAAGGTGGCGGGAATTGTTGTGACCTTTGACCTTTGGGATCACAGATGCCCGTGCTCAGCTCAAGACTGTTCTTCTCAGTCCTTCTCATTCTTCTTTTAGGGATGCTTTGTTGACCCCCAAAGTTGTAGGTCTTTTAGGGTCACCTTTCAAAGCACTGGATAGCTGGGTTCTTCCCCCCCAAATTAAGAGCTCTGCTTTTTCTGCTAGTGTAGCCTGTCAGACCCCAGTCACACAGGCTAATCTCGACTCCATTTTAAGAATCCAGCAGCCCTATTGCTCAGCAGCACATCTCTTAAAGTTCATCTCTAGCCCCAGTCACCCGTTTCTTTTAGGGTGTTTACACTCCCTATGGCTCCCCCCATTACTATGAAATCATGATCTGATGCCATGATTGTCCCTCTGCTGTTTGGGGCAGATTATATCATCCTGTGGGTAGCATGCAGGGGGAAAGCCCCTGGTCCTCAGCACTTTAATGGCGTGAAGCGTAATTGTGTCTGTTAGACAGACAGCGGCTCACGCTACATTAGTTTTGATTTCCTGCACGGAGGGATGGGGGCATTGTTTGACTGCTTGCGTGTTCGTTTTGAGACATGATCTGATTTCTGCTGACATTTTGCCTTTAAAAGTATACAGCACGAGTAGTACTCTGTGTGTGTGTGTGTGTGTGTGTGTGTGTGTGTGTGTGTGTGTGTGAGAGAGAGAGTGTGTGTGTTTGTGCGTACGCAGAGGCGATTCTTGGGGCTTGCGGGGGCCCTAGGCCCTTTCTGATTGACTTCTACTATCATCATGCCACCCAAAACTCATAAAACCCGGCCCTTGGGCTACCCCGATTCTCGGGGCTCCAGGCAGTTTCCTGCCTCAGCGTGTGTGGGGGTGTGTGTGTATGATATGCAGTAACCTCCAAATGCACACTATATTATGGCCAGTAACCCAATACTACTGACCTTCTTGATAATGGATATGACAGTGGAAACCAGAGGGTTCAGCATCTTCTGACATTTTAATAGTCAGTTTCTTTGTTGCCATCACGCTTTCCGTGCAGTTCTCTGACCATAACTGGAGAAATTAATCTGTGTATGGTTAGGTTCCTCTCGCTGAACCTCCTTATTTCTGTTGGTAATGCAGGTTTTTGAAGCTTTTGTGATGTTCAGAACCTTGTATTTAAATGCTATAAATATGCTTTAATGTCTGTATCAAATAACAAGGTAAGTATAGGCTAATTGATATTAAACTACTGCATATTTAGCTTGATATGGTGATAATTTGGTTGTACAAGTCCTTCACAGTATGTTATAAAGCACACCTAGCTGAGATTACTGCTGTCAGCCTCACTTCAAGGCCACCTCTTTATTGTCCTCTGATATCGATGAATGAGTATCCAATAAAAGATTTTAATGGGCTAGAACCTTCTCAGTGAATCGGAAAGGGATTCCTGTGATTAATGTATTTTTGGATTTGCTTTGACTTATTTCCCTGATAGTATATTTCGATTAACTCTATGTTAAAAAAGGAAATACAGTGAGGTTCTAAAGCTGGATGTGTTCTATTCTCAATTCTCTTCCAGTTACTTAGACCTTTGATTATATATGATATCATATGTACATATACTGTAGATTGATCTCTGGGACAGGTTGTGATTGTCTCTGGATTCATGTTGCCCTGGCTTAGTGTTTATCGCTGGATTAGCTTGCTTGTTTTCATTGTTCATCATATGTGAGGTCATGCACAGTGTTTGACTTCCTAGCTAGCCATTGCTGTCACACTTTATTCTTCTCTCTTTCTGACCCACTGAAATTCAGAAGCAGCACCAGTTACAATATTCTCTGGTGCTTGTGCATAGCAATATTTTTCTTTTTAATATCAACTGCAGTTTGGACGTTAGTTATATCTTCCTTCCACTTTAAGGCTTCTGAGCATCGGGGAAGCCAGACAGTGGTAAAATGATTGTGTTTATAGCTCTTCTGGAAGTTAGCCCTTAGGTTAATATGACTCTATTAAAGCAGTGTCAGAGCATTACTGTGGTGTCTGAAAGGCTTTAGCATCTGGCACTCCTACAGCAAGGCTTGCAGGGCATCCTGGCTTCAATCCATAAGAAATTCTCCTCAACTTTTACTTTGACATTAAAAAATGCAAGGGCTTGTTTTTTTAATGGCAGCTTTATGAAGGCCCCTATGTGGTGGAGGTAGTGTTGCAAATGTTGGCAGCATGGCAGGCGTAGGAGGTGATGCAGATGTAGGTGGTATAGAAGGTAGAGGTTGTAGGCAGTATGGCAGGTGGATGCTGTGAGGTAGAATTTGGTAGTATGGCAGGTGGAGATTGTGAGGTAGATGTAGGCAGTATGGCAGGTGGATGCTGTGAAGATGTAGGCAGTATGGCAGATGGATGCTGTGAGGTAGATTTTGGCGGTATGGCAGGTGTAGGCTGTGATGCAGATGTAGGCAGAATGGCAGGTGGAGTTTTGTGAGGTTAACTGTAGGCAGTATGGCAGGTGGATGCTGTGAGGTAGATGTAGGTAGTATGGCCGGTGGAGGTTGTGAGGTAGATGTAGGCAGTATGGCAGGTGGAGTCTGTGAGGTAGATGTAGGCAGCATGGCAGGTGGAGGTTGTGAGGTAGATGTAGGCAGCATGGCAGGTGGATGCTGTGAGGTAGATGTAGGCAGTATGGCAGATGGATGCTGTGAGGTAGATGTAGGCAGAATGGCAGGTGGATGCTGTGAAGAAGAGGTAGGCAGTATGGCAGATGGATGCTGTGAGGTAGATGTAGGCAGAATGGCAGGTGGAGGTTGTGAGGTAGATGTAGGCAGTATGGCAGGTGGAGGTTGTGAGGTAGATGTAGGTAGTATGGCCGGTGGAGGTTGTGAGGTAGATGTAGGCAGTATAGCAGGTGGAGGTTGTGAGGTAGATGTAGGCAATATGGCAGGTGGAGGCAGTAGCTGGGGGCTGACTTTGGTTTTCCGTTCTCCCCGCTCCAGACAGCAAAGCCTGCGCCCACAATGAGTTCCAGTGCCGCAACCGCCAATGCCTGGCGCCCCTCTTCCTGTGCGACGGCGACGACGACTGCGGGGACGCCAGCGACGAGGACAAGTGCTCGGCGCCCACCTGCGGCCCGCACGAGTTCCGCTGCAACAGCTCCGAGTGCGTCCCCCAGCTGTGGAGCTGCGACGGGGACCCCGACTGCCCCGACCTGTCGGACGAGTCCCCCGAGCGCTGCGGCGGCCGCCGCGCCCCGCCCCTGCCCCGCCCGCGCCCCCGCTGCGACCCCGGCGAGTTCCAGTGCGGCAGCGGCGAGTGCCTGCGGCTCCACTGGAAGTGCGACGGGGACGCCGACTGCAAAGACAAGTCCGACGAAGCCAACTGCCGTGAGTCACCGCAGCCCGCAACTGCTTGAGAGGAATTCATTTTTGCCCCCTAATCTCAAGAACCATATATTCTACTATGCTGAAACCTACATTGCAAAAATGTAATTTTATTATATATATATATATATATATATACATATATATAAACAGGTTTTTGTCATCCTAGACACTTGTGTTATACTTTCTTCTGCTTGGTCTCAGGAGGTTTTGAGGGTTTTTTAAAATTATTATTATCATTATTTTTAACTTGACATAGTTTTTTTTTTATTTAATTGGCTGTCATTCTTGCATGTGTCCTATTTATCCATCTATAACTTTAACAATGTTCCCTGAACACAAATGTTACAAATACAAGTCGTACATTCATGTTGCATGTGATATAAATCCGTCCATATTCACTCTTGCTTTTTAACGTTTAGTTAAAGAAAAATAGCTGAAGAGTGTATATCTCCTTTGTTGTGTAACTGTAATACACACATTGGGAGAGCACTCCACCACAAATACGTACGTGCAGCCCATTTTCATGTAAATCCAGACTTTTCATTCATTTCAATTAGACTATTGTCAAGAAGGATAATTAGCCGTGTGTGTCTGTGTTCCGCTAGCATTACCTGCAGAGCTGCACGACGTGTTGGCGTCTGCACAGATCGCGGTGACACTGGCAGAGGGCGGGCTCACAGGAGCGCACGACTGTCCCTGGGTTACTAAGCAACGGGCTGACATCCTCAAGTGTTATCCAAGTTCCCTGGGATAAGTGTGTGGCTCAGAGTGAGGAGGAAAGCTAGCCCGCAGGGGCTCCAGTGAACGCATTCTAAATCTCATCTGCGCAGCTCGCCGATTAGCATCTGTAATATGCAAATATTTAGCGCACGCTCTCGGCTAAAAGGTGTGCTTTCATCCAATAAAGGAGATGACGCTAGTAATTAGATTGTGGAAATATGACACAGCAAGAGACCCCATGCATTTACACAGAACGTAATGTTTCATTTTAATGCAGCATCGGTCCTGTGTGTTCAAACGTAGGTAATGTTGAATAAATCATCATAAATTTTGCCTGAAAATTAACTGATTTGTGCCAGATTGTAAATTCGAAAAGAATGCGCAAACAAGTTTAGTAATGTACTCCGGGAGTGAAATGGGTTGCGTTTGAGAAAGGACACATCTAATGAGTTTATCCCGTTCTAATCAGTGCTCTACAGTTCTCCCATTTTAGGAGCATTTGCACAAAAAATTGATGTGCGCTAAGTGGGAAAATATAATTTAGGAGCGCATCTACTAATTGGGATGCGTTAGTGTGCCCCTTGGAAAAAATGTTAGCGTAGAGCCCTGCTAATAACAGATATGGGAAACTTCATATTGTGGCTTTGGACGAGCTTCTCCTTTTCAGACTGCCTTGCCTCTGCAGGTGCTTTACGGACTATACCATTGCTTTTCTCCGTATTTTAGACAGTACCCCGTCCCCAACGGTTGCGCATTCCCTCGATTTGCATCGGAGTTGTTTTTCATTAGATTTTTTGCGTGAGCGTTCGCCGCGGGACGACAATGGCCAGCGTTTCTCCCGCGTCTTTAAGAAGAATAATCCCCTCCTTACCCCAGTACCGCGCAACAACAATCAAACGATAGTCGGAAAGATCCATAAATCACGCAAACAAACAAACGAAAAGAAAAAGAATACATTAAAGAGATAAATGAGTAAGAGCTTCATCTCTCGGGGAGCAGCAGGAACGGGCAGAGATGGCGTTGTTTACCCTCGCGCGTCAGCCTCAGGATGAGTAAACGCGTCAGTATACTTTACATCTCCACTCCTGTGGACTTGAGCTGCCCAATGGAGCCGCACTACAAATAAAATCTACGCTTACGCGCTCATCTCTGCTCTTCCCTCGCTGAGGAGAGGGTGTCTGTGGAGTCTTGTGCTAAAAAGCTGGATTTTGTCCTCACAGTAAATACATTTTATTTCCCTTTCTAAGGAATGTGTGCTAGACATACTGCCCGCACATAGACAATGATGGCTGAAACCAAGATGGTTGACACTGAATTTTCTGTGTAACTAAATTCAAAACTATAGGTTCATGTATACACTGCTGTGCAATTTATACACAGTAAACACAAAAAAAAGAGTGGAAGAATGCCCAGCATAGAGGTTTTAGTTTATTTGCATTGACTCCACCCATTCCTGTGACCTCGTTTCTTGCAGCCTTGCTGACGTGCCGACCAGATGAGTTCCAGTGCGGCGACGGCTCGTGTATCCACGGCACCAAGCAGTGCAACAAGGTGTACGACTGCCCGGACAACAGCGACGAGGCCGGCTGCGTCAACAGTGGGTGTAGCGCCTGGGCCCGCCGTCACGCTGATCCCTCCCAAAACTCCGCCCAGTGCTCCCTTTGAAAAGCACTCTGGGATTCAATAACACGCCCATAAAAGCATTAAATCCTTGTAGTCTTCCTGCCGGTGTCCTTCCTGTGAAGTCTATGAAACTGGAGAAGAGAAGCATTCCGCTGTCATGACAAATAGCTCATTACAGCCTGGTTGTTAGATGGCTCAGACTGAAAGCCTGGCTCTTAGCAGTCCAGAGGGATCAAACAGGCTGGATTCGGGCCTGCATGTGAAGCTCTGATCCAGGGGCTTTGTACCACTCACAGGGATGTTGATGTTTTTATCAGCCTCCCTGGTGGACTCGCTGAGCCAGGGCACTTAATACTGACTCACAGGAAACACATGCAAAGAAATAAAGAAAATTTGAGGTATTTTATAGTGCGTATGCTTAACATCCAGTAATTGTGAGGTCTTGTGTCATCTGCGTGCATTACATCAAAAGGTTTTGAGGTCTTGTATTGGCGTCCACAATCCCAAATTATGGTAATACATGAATTTTGCATGTAAAGGTGTAGTCTCTATCTCCTTTTTGTTGTCCCGTGTCTCCCGTAGCAACCAGGTGCGAGGGGCCGCTGAGGTTCATGTGCAAAAACGGCGAGTGCATCGAGGCCAGCAAGCTGTGCGACTCCATCAAGGACTGCAAGGATTGGTCAGACGAGCCAATCAAAGAGTGCGGTGAGAGCGCTGTAGCCAATACGTTGTTAACGCGCTGTCCATCTCGCCCTCAGGGCCTAGCAGCCGGTCCTAAGAGTAAAACTCAGTAAAACCCTGAACTTCTCCATTCAGTGCGAGCTCCTACACCGAATTTGTGTACTGCCTTTGGGCGGCCATGCCGTACGCAGTTAACAAACCACTCTTATTGCTGGTTTTGTATCATTTATCCTACTGACCCAGGCTACCTCGGTTCAGGTGCTTTTGTTTAGCTCTGTCCTTTGTTAACTCTGTGAGAGATATATTGGGCACATGTGTATATAAAGTGAATCATTTAGATAGGACAAGGTTCTGGTACTCTAACTCGCTGACAAAAAAGGTCAGATTTTACCTGAAATGTTAATGGCGTTAAATCACTTATGCTGAATTATTGCTGTTGTACAGTATGGATTTCCCATATGAGCTCACGGTGGCATGCAGCCTGTTCCTGACAGGCTGGATCAGAGAGGAGGGTATGCAGCTCAGTCTGGGGCTGTCTGGCATCGGCCATGAATTCTCCAGACAACATGCTACCGAGGCAGGGGGAGTGGGGGAGGGGGTTAGGAGAACACACAGAGGTTTTTTACTGCAGCAATTACTGCCCTTCAACCTTCCCCTAACCACGTGACTCTCTCTCCTACATACAGAACACAAAGGCCTTTAGCTTGTACTGTAAGCTCAGCCTCTTCTCTGTCTCAGTAGTCCACATATTCAGGCTCCTGCTCTGTCCATGACTGGTACTCCCATCGCCACCAGCCTGTCCAACTGTGAATCCCAATAGCGCTGCTCTCCAGCCGAGACCGTATGCACTGTCACTTGGCAGAATGTTCCAGTGCTGTGGTATTGTATTAGCTAGCAGGCTAAATGCAAAACAAGGACACGCTAATCTAGCTAGCCAGTTGAGTTTCTGAATATTACTTCACCCTAGTCCATTTTCAGTAAGCTTCGACAGGCAAACAGATGGTATAATAAAGAACCCATTATAAAAAAATTTCCACAGCAGCACAAATAATTAATCAGATTTTTCTATCTTCATTTCATATTTGCTTAACACCAAACAGCTGCCAAACAGAGGGGTAGGACTATGAAATGGCTGAAACTGCAATGGTTCTGGATGAGTTTTGTAGAATAGTGTGACAAGTCTATGATTTATTCTCTCATTGGTTCCTAACTAGAAGCTAAGCAGTCAGTTTGTTTCCGTTTGGTACAGAATAGCAGATAAGCCACAGTTTGTATTAATCTTTTTTTTTTCCCCAACCCTGGTTTTTGGTGGCTGTAAGGTCGGTAAGTTCATCACACCCCAAGCCCAGTGCTGTTGTGCATAAGTTATTTTTGACTCCTCCTCCCCTTACGCAGGCCTAAATGAGTGCAAGGACAACAACGGAGGCTGCTCGCACATATGCATCGATCGGCCCATCGGATATCAATGCCAGTGCCCCCCGGGATACAAGCTGCTGGACAAGAAGACCTGCGGAGGTAGCAGCCGCCGTGACCTTTGACCTCTCTCCACCAAACCCTGCACCCCTCTCCCACCCTTCCCCGGCTGTTGTTGATGCGTCTCCAACGTTCCTCCGCAGACATCGACGAGTGCGAGAATTCTGACGCCTGCAGCCAGATCTGCATCAACTACAAAGGCGACTACAAGTGCGAGTGTTACGAGGGTTACCAGATGGACCCGGTCACCAAGACCTGCAAGGCCGAGGGTAAGAGCGCACAGGCACCACAACGACCTGGTACTGGCACTGACAACATGACCACACCCCATGCACAAAGGGTCTTGATGATCATGGTCTAGGTACACTTTTCTAGAAGCCTTTCCCCTCTAAATCCATTGAAAGAAATAAGTTGAACATAGTATAAAAAAATCTAATTGCATTTTATTTTATTGTCTGACAGGCAAATGAGGTAACTGAGGGGGGAGGGTTTCATGTCTGTTGTGTAAATGCTCAATCCTCCAGTGCCAGCATAACTTTATTAAATTAGCTTGCTAATTTAAGGCCATGTAGCTAGCAGTGGAGATTAAGTGTGACTTCTGGTAAGCTGTTCTTTAAAATTTGGTGCTAATCATATTTTAACGTTGAATATTGTTTTACCTTATTCATATTCCATAACACTCCTTCAGTTAACCCTGCCTCTGAACTGCATAACTTACGCCTTTCCTGCTTATAGACAGAGGAAAATGGCATTTATTAACAACTGGGCCAGGTACTGTGTCTGTGACAGATACATGTCTGTGCTGTCAGTCCACAGCAACAGGAAAACATTCCCCATTTTAACCGCCATCCCTCAAACCGCACTCCATTAAGGCCTGACACGAGCAAGCTTTCGGATCGTTATTCTCAGGTAAAATCATTAGCCGGAGATATACATAATGAGGGAGTTTTAGGGAAGATCTCTCCGCCTGCTGAAAAATTGTATTTGTTTAGCGGGAATAAATAAGACGGCATCGAGCTGGAAGGCTTTTAATGGCGCGCGGAGTGAGTCTCCAGCCCTGCGGGGTTTGATGGAAGATCATTGTCTGGAACGGCGGTATTGTGTTGCGCTAGCGACTCTCTGAGCGGTGTGATGAGATTATTATTTATTTAGCCTCCTGTTTAGTTTTGCGCCGCTCATGAATATCTCAGTGTTTGCACTGTTCTGTCGTCGAAATGTGGACTTAATGAAGCTCGGTGAGTTTGTCCCGCACATCATACATCTTTCCTGACTGCTGACAGAGCCCTTCCTCCGTGCTAAAAATAATAATTGACGGAAACCTGATTATCAAATACATCACACTAGGACTGGAAGCTTCAAACTCATTTGAAGATGAAGGCCCACTGGCAACTTGATATTCTGGAAAGGAGATTATTGCTTATTCCTCTGTACTGCACCTCACCAGACGTTTCATTCTGTGAGCAGTAATTGGATATTGTATTATATAGAATTGCTTTTTTTTCAGTTCGCACAATCATGTTATTTTTAGGGTGTTCTCTACATTCATTTAGCCTGTTCTTCAGGCACAGATGCATCTACCAGTCAGAAGGTTGGCTACAGTATTAAAAACCTTCTGCTCCTGGTAGACTCCTGGTCAATCACCAAACTGCACAGGGCCTGTGATTTTTCATCTAACTGACCATTTCTGACAGAGCCCCTCACGATCCCTCATTCCGCCTTTTTTAAGCCAATAAAAGCCAGGTGAGGTGAGCCAATTAGGACACAGCATATAACTTGCAAAAGTGCACACATAGATTGCTGTTACATTGGGGTTTCTGTGTTTATATATCTGCTTTTGTGTGGTGTTCTGAATATTTGAGAAGACAAATGTTCTCCTTAAACATGTACATACGGCTAGCTTAGTTAACTGGGATTTCGGTAAATAAACAATGTACTGGTGATTGTTGTTTAAATTACTGAATTTCTGAAAAGTGCAGATGATAGAGGAATGAAAGATGAGGCTGTGGGTTGCCCGGAGCATCACCATGTGTGTGGAAAATGAAAATGCAGGTGTGAGAAAGAAGTTCATTTATAGCCCACTGACCTTTCAGTCTGAGGTAATGTTATATTTTACAAATCTGAATGTGTCATTAATCGGTGGATTATTATGCCAGACAGTCCATGAGAACTGCTGTAACGTCAGTGAATTATCCGGTGGAGTACCCTTAGTTATCTGTTTGAACCACTGAGGAAAAATGAAATAACTGTAATGAATCTGGAATGCTCTCCCCCGAGAAAAGCCTTAAATAGCCACATATGACAGATATCCTTCGCCAGTTGTCAGTGATTACCCTCGGGCGGTGCGGGGAATCTTCCAGAACACTGAGTGAAGAGGTTCAGTATGTCTTCCACGCCCCAGCTGCACACATTGATGCTTGATGGGTCTGACAGCAAAGATTCGGGTTTAGTATAGAAAGCAGGGTGTTGTTTTCAAGGACGTTTTTAGCAGAACCTTGGTCTGCCACCGAGGTGTGAATGTCCTCATTTAAATATTTTTTTTTTCTTTTCTTGTGTACGGCCAGTGATACATCTCAATGTGTAAAAGGGATTGTCAGCTCAGCTTGGGGGCTTCATCGCCTTCCTTTGTGTTTTCTCGCAACGCCGGTGTGTCTGCTCAGATAAGACATCCCTCTGGAAATGAAACCGAGTGCGCTGGCTTCAGCTTCTAAAAATAAATGACAGACGCGATTCTTATAGCTAACCAGTTCTGCTCTGTATTCAGGAAAATAATGATGTCAGGTGTGAATGTGGGCCTACACAGAGAGAGCCCATTTGAGAATTGTGAGGAAATGGCCACTCTGCGTGATGGGTTCTATCTGTGGTCGATCACCGGTTGTTACTGTTGTGTCAGTGGAAAGCACTTTCTCCATGTCAATGCATGGGGCGTGTTGTGGCACTTGATAACACGGCACCTCTTAAAGATGAAGAACGGGCATGAAATCCCATTTCCTCTGCGCTGGGTTCTGAAAGAGGTGGACGTAGCGAAACAGTCTGTTAATTACGGCCCTCGTCGTTAGTGTGCTGGAGAGATAAGGCAGCTAGAGAGACGGCTCGTTAAATGGTCGAATTAATCCCACTGCGACAGCCAGAGGGCAACACCTGCAACGGTGCACAGATAGCCGCAGGTGAGTATACTGAGAGATATACTCCCACTCATGTTTAAGCCCGCTGTAGGCAGCCAGCGATACACAACCGCTGGGCTTTAAACTCCCCTACTGAGACAGATAAGCTTCTTTATAGTATGACTTATCAGTCCGCTGTATTGCTGAATCAAGTATGTTTATGTGTGCCGTGAGAATGTGCCTGTACTGGAGAAGTGGAGCAGGGTAGTGTGGGGAAAAATGGACACCACCGGCCTTGTAATGTTGGACTACATAATCGTTCAAAATAAACAGAACTGATACTTTGAATCAGTTTTTATTTAGTGAGGCTTTTAGTGAGTAGAATATATTTACAGTATTTCTGGCTGCCGTGCCTCTCCAAATTCACTTGATTTGTTACTCCACAGGAGTACCAAAACATGGTTGTTTTGAGTGATGTGGCAGTTACATGGAATTCTGCTGGTTTGCAGTGATGGTGCTGGTAGAATTCTTTGTGTTTATCATAAAATATTCAGCCATATCTCAGCTAGGAAACAGATGAGCACAAAACACTTTCACAATCCACCAGCTAGCTACCCGTGGCATGTGTATACCTCAGGAACAACAGTCTACGTTGTAATTTTTCCTTGCATTATAAAATGCCTGGGGAGTCGCAGAAGGCAGTAGTATAACATGGTCGATGGAATGGCCCATTAGTTCTTATCGGGTGTAAGGTATGGCCGGATAAAGCAAAACCCTGCAATAGCTGTCTGAAACCAACAGCACAATATCATTTAAGGTGAAGAAAACCCTGCACCAAGCAGAAACTTTGGGTCTTGTGTTGGGTGAGCACAAGGGTTTTTCACTATACATGTTCACCGGCTACCATTTAGTATTTCTGTCATTATGGTATATTCAGTAGTTATAACAATTATTACAGTCTAAGAAATGTATTATGTGGAGTTAATAAGCCACTTTTGAAGAACTCTGTACAGACCTCATGCAGTTAGTGGTGACACAGATTTTTACGAGAATATTTTTAGAAGTTTTATTTTTTAATGCCACTATGGTAAGGACCTTTTAATTTAGCCTCAGCCCGGAACATTAGATACATTAAGAATTCCATTATTCTAACGTTTAAAACACAGAGGAGGCAGACTAGGGTAATTATAGATTAAAAGCCATCTGATCTTGGGAGAGGTTTTTTTTTTCTCGAGCGATGCGTGTGATCTGAGGACAGTGGGAGCCCTGGGAGATGGGCTGGTGCCATTAAAGTTGTGGTGGTCTGGAGGAGTGATTGGACGAGCAGTGGGACACATTATTTGTCTCCGCCCCCTTCCCTGGGGCTCCGGGGCTGAAGCACAGCCCTGTGCGGCTCTGCTGACACAAGCGTACAACTCAACCTGGCTGGGCTGAAAAATAAGATTTGCTTTACATGAAGGGTCTGTATGGGAAAGCAACAGCTAGAGGAAATAGTCCTCAGCTGTGTTTAGAGCAGTCGCCCTCAGTGGTATTCAGGTGGCTAAGACTACAGTGTTCCGGTTGTATTCCATGATGCATGCCCAATATCATATTTATGGTCTCACTGGGTGTTAAATTAGATTTTTGTACCAGAGTAGCGATGCAGGTTCATCTACAGTTAAATAAGACAGGTTTCACTGGATTGGAGTCAGGTTGTTTCTGAGTAAGGTAAGATACTCATCTGTAGCATTGAGCACAGCTAGATGTTTATACAGTTAAAATTCAGTGAAGGCTGAAAACAGGCTTAGCTTATGGAGAATAACAGAGGGTAACACAATAATGACTGGGTTTTATTGTCTATTTCTAGAACGGCAGGAGAGATGGGTCACTGCCTTTAATGTGGTTGTGTCAGGTGCGCAGTGAAGGCCAGTGACCTGGATGAAGGCAGTGGATCAGACAGAGCTTTTATGCAGAAAAATAACCGGCAGTGCTGTTAAAATCAAAGGACTGGATAAACAGTGCGGTTAAATTCAAAGACCCGAACAAACAGGGCGCTGTTAAAATCAGAGGCCACAGGGGACCGGAAAGAATACAACATCGCTGTGGAGGTGGAGGCAACGGTAAAGTTTCCCCTCCGCAAGTCAGTTTGCAGTGGAACTGTCCTCCCTCAGAGAAGGAGGAGGTAGTGTAGGTCTCAGTCAGGACAGATTGCATCATCACACAGGCGCAGAGAAGTAACCAACCTGAGCCGTGTCACGCAGGGGATCGCTGCAGCCAGGCAAGCGGAGGAATTCATTGGGCTGGGTCACCTTCTCCTGCAGTCTCATTTACTCTAGTTGACGAGGGACATGTCAGCTACGTAAGGTCCTCAGTCCCACGGGGCAAGGCCTGCTCAGCTCAGCGGCTGGGCTGTAAAGTGAGAAGAAGCGCGATTGGTGGCAGGCTTTTCAAGAGGCGGGCACGGCAGTCCTGCGCTCTCCTCCGATTGGACGGAGATGATGTATGCTGTAGCAATTGGAGAGGCCTGGAGCTATGATTGTACATTCCTAATGGGGGAATAATGCAAAACACCTATTTAAAGAAATGCAATTATTTTCACCCTTTGGCAGCGGATTGGGTGACAGTAACGGTCATTAGGTCATTGGTAATGTAGGTGCATGTAAGCGTGCGCTACATCGCTGTACCACCCGTCCCTCTCTGTCGTGTCTCCCCGGAAGCGTCAAACACAGTCAGACACGAAGGCACCACGGCCTGTATGCAGAGAGAGCCACCACCTGAAACTGTTGTGGGAGAGAAGCTGAAAAAGGAAAAAGCTTCAAATAATTTCTCCATCTTGTGAGCTGTACCTGGAGACCACTGTCTCTGGGTCTTCCAGTTTTCATTGTGTTTAAAGGGGAGAAGTGAAAGGAGGTCATTTTTCTCGCCGTGGCAATAAGATTGGAATTGGAAGTAAAAATCTGCTAATCACAGACTATTTGCCGGAAATCAAAAGCCTGGTTTGCCTGACAGGTTAGGGTGACAAAAGAAATGCATAATTTTTACAGGAAAACATTCAGATATATTGTAGGTGGTGTTATGTTTGTGGATTTATTCTTAAGCAGGAGATGTTTTGCTAACAGTGAGTAATGCTGTCTCTTGTGAACTGCTTAAAAATTAGCACTGTAAACATGTGCAGTAGTGTAGCTGCAAGCATACTAATTAAAAGCAAAGTTTTTTGTGGGTATGCTAATCACCGGTTTTGCTTTCCTTTGACAAACGATCCAATGCAAAACTCTCTCTCTTTATCAACTACTGCAAGCACAAATATGATAATATGATTCTTTTTAATTATTTCAGGACTCCCTGGACTGTATTTGTGAAAAAATGAGCGCCTACATTTAATTAAATCTATTTAATATTGTTCCCAGTTAAGATCAAATGCTGATTGAGTGCAGCATCCACTGTAAGCGTAATACCCATTGGAAACCGGGCGTGCGTTGTTAACGACACAGTAAAAAAAGATTTTTAATCTTGCAATACCTTTTAAACAGAGCTTGAAATACATTCAAGTAATGAAAGAAAAACTAATCGGTAAACACATTGAGATGTCAATAAATGTCTGACCTTCTTTGAGTAATTCTTAATAATTCTTTTTTGTTTTTTTTAGAATTTCAGTGGGGATTTTAATACTGAAATTCAATAACTGCAAGTTCTACCTATTGCTATCCTGCCTGGGTTTTCCAAAGGACAAATGTGTTTATGGATGTTGGTCATTTTGCATGAGATCAAAAACAAACACTCATGAAATGTCCCTGAAAGAGACCCTGTTTATTGACCCCTCTCCTTTGCATCCATTGGTCCCCCTGCAGGTAAGAGCCCTTACCTGATGTTCACCAACCGCCATGAAATCCGCCGCATCGACCTGATGAAGAGGGACTACACGTTGGTTGTCCCCATGTTGAAGAATGCAGTGGCGCTGGATGTGGATGTCAGCACCAACAAGATTTACTGGACTGACCTCTTCCACCGCAAGATCTACAGGTGCCCGGCTACTGTCTGTAGTCATCACCCTTTCAGCTCCACACTGTTCTTCACTCTCTCAGTATTACTGTCAGCGCCATACTGTTCACTCTCTCTGTCAGCCCTGAATATATTCTAAATCCAAATAAAAATCTATTTTGACAGGAAAGTATCTGTCAGTTACAGTACTTGCCACCTGTTGTTGTGAAGAAGTGTAGCTCTCACATATAAAAAAATATGCTAATAAATAAATAAATAAGTGAATATGCTGAATCAATCATGCATCAGGGGTGAAATGTATTCGTTGACCTTTGAAGTGTCTGTTGTGTTTGTGTCCCTGAGAGGACCAGTCTCTTTTTCTTTGAATTATTCATCAGAATTAGAGTTTATATCCACCCCAGTGCCCACACACACCTGCACGCACACAGCACCCCAACCACAAGCACGCACGCACAACAAGCACATGCACGCACACACCACCACACACACCCCAGGTCCTGAATTTTCGACTCACAGATCCAGCCATATTAAACTTTGAAAGATGATGACAGTGACATTAGCATTTCCCTGCACTGGCTTCCCTCCTCAGCTCAGGATCCCAAGTCTGATTTTCTCACCATTAAATTTATTTGATTTACAGCGGGAAATCTTTAGTAAATTACGTGCTTTGCGGGCTCCCACTTTTCTGGTAATTAATGTGGATTACCACCACTCAAGTCGATGGGATTTTAAACTGTGTATGTAATTAAGACGTATAAGGGAAACAGTACCGCAGGCAATCAGAGCCCAGTGTCCAATCCTTTGTTTATCCAGTCGGTCCGTCTAATCTCTGTCAGAGCACCTTTGCTTTCACGGGCACCGAAACCCCTTGTGGCTGAAACGGCACTGCCCCCCTCCCGCTCCCCTACCTCGTGGCTCTTCTTGTTTGGACTCTTATCAGCGAGAGTAAACCGGAACAGCTGCCTCCTCTTCATTGCAGGGAGCTCAGCGGATCAGTATAACGCGAGGACGTTCCTTTCTCCTGTCTCAAGTGCTTTTCCAAAAAGTGCGATTCCCTTCACCCTGTGATAAGAGGTGATAATGGGTTGTGGAAGATAGAGATCAGCTCCTGTGAAAGAGAGTTGTGAGAATACCCATGCATTACCCATGGGCCTTCGGTGGAGCACAGCTGAGGACACGTCCGTTTATATTCCACGTAACTCAATCAGACCAAATATCAGCTGTCAACGGCACATCATTCTGTCATATTATTCCAGTTTTCAGCACAACCGATATTTCGAAAATAAATATTGGACTTCTGTGTTGAGTACTGTAAGCCTACATCTGCACTGCTACATTTGTGTGTGTGTGTGTGTGTGTGTGTGTGAGAGAGAGAGAGAGCGAGAGAGGGAGCGAGCAACATCGAAGAACATCTCTGACATCTAGAATATGGGGTCCATGATTGTTATGTTCGACTGTGGTTTCAAATGAAGAATTAAAATGTGTGCTCCGTTCTCTCCACAGTGCGTTCATTAGCAAGGCCAGTGACTCCTCCCAGCACACCACCCTGATTGGCTCCTCCCTGCAGTCCCCTCAGGGCCTGGCAGTGGACTGGGTCCATAAGAACCTGTACTGGACCGATTCTGCGCGCAAGTCCATTTCTGTGGCCTCGGCCGACGGCAAGAAGAGCCGAGTCCTGATCGGCACGGAGCCGAGCGAGCCGCGCGCCATCGCCGTCGACCCCGCGCAAGGGTGAGAGGGCAAGGGGTGGAGCCTGGAGGCCAGGGCGGAGCCAGCGCAAAGGGGCCGGGCGATTGCACATAACCAGGGCGAACAGAAACCGGTAGTGGTAAGGAGTCTGGGTGGAGCCAGTGAAAAGGGGCGGAGCAAAGGAAGTCAGTGCTGGGATGGTGAGGAGCGCAAGAGCGATGTGACAGAGTGACATCTGGGAGGATTGGATCATTAGGAGCAGCATAGTGAGAGGATGTGTGATTGAGTTGGAAGG
Organism: Anguilla rostrata; assembly: GCF_018555375.3. Lineage (NCBI taxonomy): Eukaryota > Metazoa > Chordata > Actinopteri > Anguilliformes > Anguillidae > Anguilla > Anguilla rostrata. The sequence continues at coordinate 12,616,772 of NC_057938.1, forward strand.
GGATGGAGCCAGTGGAAAGGGACATCTGGGAGGATGGGTGCATTAGGAGGGGCGTAGTGAGCGGATGTATGATGGAGTTGGAAGGGGGTAGAGCAGAGCTGCCGTAGTGAGTGATATTGTTCCGCCGATTTGTCTCGCCCACAAGCCCACTGCACTGCATGTCACTGAGGGTTTAATGTGCGCCTCTGAATGTCTTCAGTCATCAGTGTACAGCCGCAGACTGGACTGAGCTCTCTGTCGCTCTCTCTCTTTCCCTGTCTCTCTCGCTCTCTCTCTATCACTCGCTCTAATGGCGCTTTCTGTCTCTCTTGCTCTTTTTCTTTCTCCCTCCCTCCCTCCCTCCCCCCCCCCCCACGGGCCTCATCTCCTCTCTACGAAGCACAGTCATAAGAGCATGGGAAACAGGGAGAGCTACAGGAGCACAGTTTTCTGCAGTGACGGAGATACTGTCGCCCGAGGACTGTGCTCAACCACTTAATTAGCTCTGAACCGTTTAACCCGCTGCCTACTGCTGTCTGCTGTACAAAAGATGGCTCCTGCTACTGTTTCCTCTCTTCTCTAGGTTCATGTACTGGTCAGACTGGGGGGTGCAGGCCAAGATTGAGCGGGCAGGGATGAATGGGGTGGACCGGCAAGTTCTGGTGTCGGACAGCATTGAGTGGCCCAATGGGATCACGCTGGGTAAGGGTCTTTCTGAAGGTTGGGGTGGGGGGGTGTTGGTATTTATATTCTCACTCTTCCCTAAGGGCATGAGCCTGTGATATTTTCTTTCCGCTCAGTACGACTCCAACAACAGCAACAGTATTTTTATGTACTGTACATATTGTAATGACTAATAGGAGCAACACTGTGGCTGTATGCCAACATGTGACTTCCCTAACATGCTTATGCAGGGTTTGTGTGTTATTGGGGTGTTGCAGACTGCCCTAATGTTACTATGCTGGGTGTGTGTGTTTTGGGGTGGGGAAGACCTCTTTAACATGTGGGCGTGCTGGGTGTGTGTGTTTTGGGGGTGTTGCAGACCTCTATAACATGTTTCTGTGCTGGGTGTGTGTTTGTGTTTTTGGGGTGTTGCAGACCTCTATAACATGTTTCTGTGCTGGTTGTGTGTGTGTGTGTTTTTGGGGCGTTGCAGACCTCCCTAACAGGCGGCTGTACTGGGTGGACTCTAAATTGCACCTCATCTCCAGTGTGGACTTCAGTGGAGCCCACAGGAGGGTGCTACTGTCTTCCCCCCTGCAGCTGGGACACCCCTTCGCCCTCTCTGTCTTTGAGGTGACATCCAGGGCCCAGTTAAATGATTCAGCCGAAATTCTTGAATAAGCCGTTTAATAATAATTTATTCTGAAATATGCTAAACACGGGAGGCTAAAGGGAGACTAAATACGGGAGGATTTCCCGTAGGCTAAAAAGTTTTTTTGTTTGAAATAGGGTACGTTCCAAAAAAATGTTGGCACACCTAAGCATCACACTCACTGTGTTTAAGGTAGCACACACACGTGGAGTCAGTGGAGGACTTGGGGGGGGATTGCTGTGTCAGGTTTGAGCAGCCAGGCCACCCCAGGTGGAAGGTAATGCGGCTCACTTGATTAATGACCCCTAAGCCCACAGCGGCAGCCGCGACAGCAGCCAGATTGAAAGGCCCTCGCGGCGGGATTAGACCGGCCGCTACCCCACTCCACGGTACGGCCGCCGCGCCGCTAAATTGTCCCTGCGGGGGTAAAAAAAAAAAAAAAAAAAATCATGTAATCATAGCTACGGTTTAGTACGGTCAAATATAACGCAAATACGGAATAATATCACCTCCAGCGCTCTGCTGATGTGTGTTATGAGCTCGTGTGGGTTAGAGCCGCGCGCCGCGGTTATCGCTGAGGGAGCCGGGGCTTTTCGCGGCGCACGGCGACTGTAATTACCAGGGGAGGGAGCCTCCTTCCGCGGTTAGCCATCCGCGCTGACTCAGACACGCAGCTAATGCCATTTACGTTCTGTCCCCCTCAGCGCGTCGCGTTTAACAGGCGGGAGAGCGCGCTGCGCTCACTCCCAGCGCTGCGTTCGCTACCGTGTCGGTGCCGAGCATCGAGTACGGGTTAGGGAAGGTTTTGTTTTATTGAGGGTAAGTGCAGGACAGGTAAGTGTCTTAGTCCAGGCGCTGTCTGAAGAGACGCTGGAAAATGGCGTCCGACTCTGTTGCTGTTCTGGCTGTCGCGGGGGGAGGTCGTCCCACCGCTTAAACACCAGGACAGAAATCAGTCACGATCTTCCGAACCCCCTGGAGCGCTGCAGAGATGGAATCGTGTGTGCGACCTGTGTTGGCTGAACGTGGGTTTAGAGCTTCACCAAAGCCCTACTCCCCGTGTCACTACCCCGTGTTCACTTAAAGCGGTTACTGTATCACTGCATTTTGCTTGTTGCTGGTCGTTAGCCATCGCGGTGACTGGCGATTCAGCACAGACCGCCGTGATTTGTATTTCTTTTCTTTTTTTCATAAAGACGGTGTCTGGGGCAATTCTGGCACGAGCCGGCTTTTCTGTTTCTACCGCGGTTTGGCAGCGGCATGTAAATCTCTGGCTGCCAAGGCCGCGAGAGAAACGGTTCTGTCCGAATCGGCAGCGTTATCTGTGGAAGGCAATGAGGAGCCTTTTGTAAGTGCACTGTGTCCAGGCCTGACTCATCCAAAACCCCGGTGGCTGGCCTGTGAGAAACGCCATTAGCTGAAACGCAGCAGTAATTGGGCCCCGCTACAGAGAGGATCCTTCCTGTGCTGTGATTTAGAAGATCCTGTTCCTCTGTACTGGGTCAGGAACAGGACCGCCACTGTGATTCAGTAGATCCTGTTCCTCTGTGCATGGCCTGGAACATGGTCTCCACTCTGATTTAGAGTTCCCCTTCTTCTTTATGTGGAAAGTAACAGAGCTCTCCCTGTTTGATGGTTGAGGACCTGCGATTTAGGACGAGGGCTGCCAAACTTTTATGCCTGAAGGTACCTTAAAATGACCACCTAGTAGTTGAGGACCTCCACCTCAGTAAAATGGATAATCTCTGGCACGTTCTGCAGGCGGCAGCTCAGTTTTGCACACACTAGCACATGGAAGCATGTTTAAAACATGATGGCATTATTTTATGGATCTATATAAGATGTGGGCCTCCCAGGCAGTGATTTAAGAGATCTTCTTTCTTTGTAAATGTTCTGGAGCAGTCCTCCAGCTGTGTGATGGGAGAGGGCCGGTGATTTAAGAGACCCAGCTTGTGATTTAGAGGACCCAGCTGGTGATTTAGGGAACCCTTTCGGCTAGGAGCAGAGGCAGCGCTGGCAGAGCCATGTTTAAGGTGCCTGGCGTGTTTCGGCAGGACCGGCTGTACTGGACAGACCTGGAGAAGGAGGCGGTCTACAGCGCTAACCGGCTAACGGGGCAGGAGGTGACCGCGCTGGCCGAGCACCTCAACAACCCCCACGACATTCTGGTCTTCCACGAGCTCCGGCAGCCCAAAGGTGAGTCGCCCACGGCAACCGCCCCCCCGTCACCTGAGAGAGGAACGCGGGCAGCGTATGTGCGTGTGGCTGTGTAGCGTGTGTGTGTGAGAGAGTGAAATGTGCGGGCGCCTCTCTGTTTGAATGTCTGATCCTCCCCTGGCCGGCCAAGCAGAGAGTAATTATTCCCTCAGTCTGTGGTCTAGCCCCTGATTACACATTGTGCATTAATAAGTAAAGCGCGCTGCGCAAAGATGAATAGGCATTGAGTGAGCTGTCCTGAAAATGCCATGGCACATCCAGAGAGGAAGATAAGCAGCATACTGTACCGCATGAATGTTCTTTAACTGTGTACGGCTTTATGATGGCCAGAGCTTAAATATGTCACCACGCAAGGCTCTCGCCAGCTGAGCACCTCGGTAATGCGATCTAGTGATGAGATTGGGTTTTCCTCTGAAAGGTAAAAAAAAGAACAGAATAAATTACATTTTAATTAAGAACAGCCCGGGAACTGTGTGTGATTTAGATTTCCTTTCTCCACTCTTCCATCACACAGGAAGAATTAAAAGCCCTTCATTGCTTGTTTCAGCACATACTTCAGGGCAGAAATTTTCAGATTTTTTTTTTTTCATGATTGTGTTTGATCTTTGAAATCAATGATCCTTGGAGGAAGGGCATTGGACTGTTCCAGGATTCTTAAGCACATTTGAGAAATTTGCAATGTTGTATACGTTTTAGCCTGCAGTAGTTCTACTCCACCAATATTAATGGACATTTAACCACCTCGCCTCCAGATGTGAAGTGGTTTAAAGTATAAATTCTTTGTAAAAATATGTGTATGTTGCAAGATTCTAGGAACAGCACTTCACTGTGTGTGGAAATTGAAATGATATATCATGACATTGATGGCTGGAAGAAAATTATCCTGTGGAAGGATGGTTTTCTGTCTGTTGTGCAGTGGCCATTTTGTTGAGCCGTGTTGCTTTTTTGTGCAGTCGTGATGTGTTTTTTTTGTTAATATGCTCCTGTCACTCAGCTCCAGACAGCTGCAACATGGGGGGTATGGTCAATGGGGGCTGCGAGTACCTGTGTCTGAAGGCCCCACAGATCACAGACAACTCCCCGAAGTACACCTGTGCCTGCCCTGACGGCCACCAGCTGGGCGATGACATGCGCCACTGCGTCATAGGTAAGGGGCGGAGCCGCGTCACCTGACCCAGATCACAGCGTGCTACTCGTGCCTCCGCTAATGAGCATCTCCATATTATGTATGTTTTTCTCTTCTGCAGCTGTTACAGCAGCCAGTCCTAAAGAATCAATGGCCAGCAGCACCATTGTTACAGACGTAACCACAGCAACGGCCCGCACTACGATCGCTCCGACCAATCCTCTGTCAGCGTTTTCTAGCTCCTCTGTCGTGTCAAACCCATCTAACTCCACCCCCCAACCGGCCCTTGGGACCCTGTCCCCTGCTTCCAGCTCGATGGAAGAGAACAGCAGCCCCTCTCACAGGGGTAAGTGTGTGCGTGCATGTGTGTGTGCGTGTGTGTGTGCATGTACGTCTGTGTGCGTGTGTGTGTGGTTTTCCTTCTGAACAGAGTATATAATTGAGAACATATACGAGGCACAGCTGTTAAATGACTCGTTATCTTTGTAGCAATTAGGTGAATACGTGTTGATAAACGCTGCAGAACTACGTGAAGTGGTCAGTGTTTCTGAAGACTCCAGTAATCACATGGGGAACGCACAGCAGTGAGCAGTGGCAGTGAGACCACAGTAATCACGAGGTGAATTAGCAGCCGTGTCTAATGAAGAGGAGAAAACAGGTCCCTTCAGCCCTGTGTGTGTCCTGCGTGTGAACTCTGTTTCCTTCTCCCTCTCTCCAGTCAGAGCATATGGGATGAGACTCTCAGCTCTGAAAGATGCAGACAGCTGTCGAGCTCTCAAAATGAGACTCTGGGCCGTGCAATTAATGGCAAAGGGGATAGAGGACAAAAAAAAACAGAAAATATAGGTGGATTTTGAACCACGTCCCTGAAAATGCCCTCATCAGAGAAGGCACTGCAGTGGAAGCCGCAGAAAACGCTGATAGCGGGAAACCGAAACGAACATTAAACAGGCGAGCGGGCGGCTCTGATAACAGACTTCCCTAAATTGATAGCGAGCGTCGCGAGCCGAAATGGCTCCATGATAAATGGTGGCAGTTTCAAAATGAGAGCGAGATTATGGTTAAAATGAAAGGGCTGTAGAATTGAGATTTGTTTGACCTGCGCGCAGAGCTTCGCTGGAGATTGGGGAAAGGGAAAGAGAGGATGTTTGAACGCACTGGCGCTCTGGAGCCAAGCGGAACTGGGCTGCGCGCGAGTGAGCGACGAGCTTTAGCGGACGCTAACCGTGTGGCGCTCGGGGCGCCCAGACCTGTGATTTCACCCACGCCGAACATGAGCTCTCCGGCGCACCAGAATTTTAATTCTCTCTCCGTCCGCTGCGGAACCCTCCGAGCTCCAGAGCGGGAACTCATCGCGAAGCGAAGCCATTAATTCCTGCAAAACTGTCATAAAATAATGATATAATAAGAAAGGAATGGAGCGACGGCCCAGAGGCACAAATGGAACGAGAAACTACGGCACCTCCAGGGCCTTGTTTTGAACCTTAATGTCCATCATTGAATCGCATGTCACTGCAGTACTGAAACCGGTTAGCGGTGTTCTAAGAGCACAGTCAACAGATGATCAGTCCCACTCTGTCACAGACTCGAAACAGTAACATTAGAAAAAATAAAATAACAATAGTAATAATGTTAACGAAGCTAAGCTTGCTTTTAAAAACACTGGTCATTGGTTTCATTAATCTTAGTTCGTGACTTACATAGCAGACTATATTGTCACACTGTCTGGTGTTGAAATCCTGGCCATGTCAGTGTCAACTGTGGATAGTATTCCAAAATGGTTGAAAAAAAGAAAAAAATTAACATAAACTGGGACTTGAAACTTTCACTCCAAAGCCCCTGCAATGTGTGGTCGGAGCGTTTGATTGGACTTCTTATGGGAAAGAGGAAGGGGGATGTAAACCCCTCCCATAGAGAACATGGCAGAGGCGTGAAGATGTTGGTGCTTCTATGGAGAAATGATTTCTCTTGTAGTGCCAAGCTGAGGGGGCTAGTCAAAGCAGCAATGGACCCTCCACTGGAGAGGGTCACATGAACGAATAGGGTCCTTCTGTCCTTACACTTCCTATCTGTCTTCCAGCGGGACATGGGCTCCAGCTCCTGGGGAGCAACATCACAGTGGCGGTGCTGGGCGTCGTCATCCCCATAGGTAGGTACCCCACCTGAGCCATACCCACCCCCATCATGCCTGCTCATCCCTGAAATGTGAATTAAGAATTATGTTTTCTACTGCGTAAAACCATGATTCCCAAAATTTCTGAGCTCCCATTCCGCTTAATAAGCAAATACATTTCCTGTATCCACCCCTTATTAAAACTATATAGTTCAGATATATGTTTTTTTATACATATCAGCTCAACTGCATGTATGTTCTCTTTATTATGCAAAAATGCCATGTTTGATTTGACTGGTGTGCGCATCAGTGGCAAGCGCGCATTGCGTATCCCCTTTGTGAACCAATGGCATGAAAGACAACCACGTAACAGTACTGCTGGGCATTACCAGTCTTAACTCCGGTTCACTCCAGTCCCAGCCAGTTCAGCTGGTCCCAGTTCAGTTCAGCTGGCATGTGCCTGCAATTAAGCAAACGGAGCCTGTAATGAGATCAGAGGATCCAGTGCAATATTTTAGTAATGGAGTGGCAGACATCCAACGTGTTCAGAGTCTATGCTATGCGTTGAGCAGGAAGTGCAGCGCTGGCTTGCCGTCCCTTTGGCGTTGAGCTCCTTCCCAGTCTGGGCACATCAAACGAAATGGCGGAAGAGCGTTCAGCACGTCCTCTGCTTTGAGATCCTGAAGATTTGAGTCGGCTTTACGTCTGTTTCTCAGCATAGGCTTGTGTACCGGCACAGTCACTGTAGAGCTTAAGAGAAGCATTTCTGTGAACAAAGAGGATCTCGCCCTGGAATCAAAGCTTTCGCCCTTACTGAGGGCTGGGGCTCTCTTCCACTTGTGTCAGATAGTTGCTCAATTAGCTGACAATGTTTGCTAGCTCAATTTAAAGCATTGTAGGATGAGATGTTTAAGTATAAATTTAAATCATGAAAGCAGGTCCATTGCTTACCTTGTTAATGTGAATAGAAATTGACATTTAGACAAACTGAATGGCAAATTGAATGCTTTGCACCATACAGTGATTTTATTATCTTTTTAACTTCTAGATTATAGGAGATCTGTTATTCTTTTTTAATAATATGAGAACCAGCATGTCCAATTCCTACTAATGCATTTTGAAATATGAGCCTGGTTTAAAAATATGGCGTGGTTTAAAAACCCTTGTGTACAATCAGCGTTCACTGCTGTCCTCCCTGCTAAACAGAATCAGGCGTAAGCCTCGATTTTCGTATGTGCTAGTAAGCATATCAACACGGATGGTAGATCGAGATGTTAAATAGTACAGTTTTGGAAACATTGTGTGAGCGCCACCACCTCACCATCGTCTGTGTTGGGGAGCTCCATTGCATGTGCTTGGCTTAGCTTGTTTGCTTTGCACTGTGTTAGCCCGCTTGGCTGTCTGTGTAACTGTGTGTTTGGGCTACGCTGACAGTTAACATTTTTGGCTGTGTTCAATCTGAGCAGCGAAATCTGAGCAGCTGTGCTGTGCTGCTTTGTCTGTTGACAAGCTTGGCTGCGTCTACGTCTTTAGCTGGTACGCACTGCGCTGCTCTGGTTATTAATGCTCTTGGCTGTGTCTGTGTAACTGAAGCTGCGCTGGCTTGCTCTGACTGTGTTAACGCACCGCTGTGTCTGCGGCTGTGTGTTAAACGCATGCAGTTCCTGTCGTTGCCACAGTGATGGTGGGCCTGCTGTGCACCACCGCCTACCTGGTTTGGCGCAACTGGCGAAGGAAGAACACCAAGAGCATGAACTTCGACAACCCCGTCTACCGCAAGACCACCGGCGAGGAGGAGGACGAGATCCACATCGGCCGGACGTCCGAGCCCCTGGGCCACGCCTACCCGGCTGTGGGTGGTGGCGCCTGCCCCGCCTTTATCGCCCTGCCACTGGGGGGCAGTGTGCCGGATACGGCGACCCACTGGTACTCAGGCCAGCCCATGCTGTCTGGCGCAAAATGAGGACGGGCTATAGGGGCCGGGCCAGGCCCCTGTGGAGGACAGAAGAGCCACATGGATGACGCACAGAGCCCCTCCCCCTCCCCGCCAGGCTCCGCCCACTGGCCAGGATGGGCATCCTGTTCAGCCTCAGTCTCTCCCCATGTTACCTCCCTTTATAGACAGTACAGCTGCTGCCACCGTGTGTTTAGAGGAAGGGCCAAAGGACCGTGCTCCAGTGGTGTGTGTCCTTTTTTTATCTTAAAAATGTCATTCATGTTTTGGAGGAACTGAAGAGGAGAGCTGTTCCTTTGCTTGAGGCTACCTCTCTTTGGAGGGAAGAGCAGGGCTGCTTCGGCAAGCAGGCTTTAGGAAGGAACACCGCAATAGCAGCACCTTAATTGACGGGACAATCCAGTGCTTTATTTTGTCCTATGATTTATCAGGCGGTTTATTTAACCACATTATCTTTAGTGTTTCTGATGCGTTTTACATGTTGTTTTAATCATTGTTTTTCTGCCAACCTTTCTGCCTCGTACGATGTGCCCTTCAGCAGAATGAGAGACAGCCAGGGATGCCGCTGTGGATAAGTCCATCAGTCAGTCTGTCAGTCACTAGTCACTGACTCGCTCACTCACTCACTCGCTCAGTCATTCTGTCTCAAACACGCTCAATCTGTCGGTCAGTAACTTTGTTTTATTTCTTTATATTTTCCTTTATAAAGGTCCATGTCAGTGAGTCTGGTCTATAGAGAAAATTTGATTTACCGTTTCACTTTTGTTCTATTAATTGTGCTCTTTTGAGCACTGCTCATTGGGGACTAATTGCACTGCTCATCAGTGTATGTTTTTGAGCTTTTACCCTTGCATGACCTGATACAACTGCCATCAACGAGCATCTTTATGGAGTTCTTTGTTTAGTTCATTTTTAGTTTTGTAGCTTAATTACAGCAGTGCTCACAGTCCTAATGAGGCATTGTGTGTGACATGGAGGGAGTATTTGCAGGGGGCTAGGGGTGTGTTGCTTGATGCTCACATGTTGCCATGGTGTCCACCTTTTAAAATCCCTGATGTTTTACTGCCTCGTGGCTTGCTTCAAATCATGTGATCACAGAAACCGACGCTTTGTTACATCGCAGCGCACCTGCCATGTTGGGTTATGTCTGGAACCATGCCTGCTCAACCAATACCTGTTGAGGTATCAGCTATGACAGATCTGAGATCAGTGGTTCTTCCACTCACATATTCCTCAATTCGGGTGTGTATGGAAAAACACGGGATTCCTGTGTTCCTTCCCTTCCCACCCACAAACTTCCAAAATGTGTGAAAATGCTTTGGGCACCCTACAATTTGTGGGTTTTCATCAGAAGAGAGAGGCATTTGAGAGTGCATTTGAGATTTTCTATAGAGATATTCTTAATAATGGAAGATTCTCATAGGAAGTCTTTGGTATCGGATCATTTCCCTCAAGAGACCCCATTGAAGGTGTCTTTCAATATATGCACCCGGCACCTGTCAAATTCAAATAACACTTCTGCAATACTTTGCTACTTGCAGTCAGCGCATACCGATGTTACAGTAGCTCCATTGAATCCTGCTGTAACTCAAGCTCAGCCATTTAAATGAGGTATAATACAGTGCCAAAAAATCTATCTCAATGTTTATAAGTGTAAGATGAAAACATTTATGAAGTTAGAAGCTCCCCACATGCGTAAGTGCATAATGCTATTTCTATTAAGTCAAGGCAGCAAATCTCTTATGCCAGATAGCCCTGAAAACATAAAAGAACTCTATAATTATACTCATAGTATGAGTACTAATAATATGAACAGCATAAATAAAAATGTGACTACCTATCTGTGTGCTATTGAATATATATTTCCTTTCCACAATACTACAATGTGCTGGGGGAAAGGATGAATGATACTCTTTGCAAGTAGATGAAGTATTGGTAAATATGATAGCATTATGCTCATGGTACACACATTTTCAGTTCACTTCAGTAATGATAGTAATCATAATCTCATCATCATTTTGACAATATGTTTACTTTTATGAATAGACTGAGTTGAAGAGGCCTTTGAGAATACATTGCAATAGCATTAATATTCAGAAACTGAATTTTACAGTCAAGAGGTAGTGTTCTACTAATTCAGATTCATTACTGCCGTAATGACTGGCATACTGATTGACCAGGAGATATCACTAGAGAGGCAGGTGTCAAATGCTTCATGACACAGATTTTTCAGCCTACACAGTTGCTTAATCTGTGTCATTGCTTCAGAAAGCTTTGCTTTGCCCATCGCTCCCTGGAGCTGAAAACAGAGAGAATGGGGTCTATTGAGAGCTGGGCTGCTTGTCTGCAGCTGGAACTCCAGAAGGGGGCAGCAGACTCACTGCTTGGTCCAGTAAGGACAATTTAATAAATATAGTATAATGCTATTTAGAGTTAATTGGTTCAGTGTCATTTTGGCCAAGTTTCAATATTCTGCAACTAAACATAACTTTTTTTCATATTCTTTGATAGGTCAGATTCTTTGTTGGTCAGATGCACTTTTTTGTCTTTGGATAGTTTACCTATTCCCTATTACCAATTACCTGTTCTCTGTTACCAATTTCTGAGATAAGGTCTTCACTTAAAATGGAGATAAAGGAAATAATTCAATTCATACTCATTACAAGCAGTCTGAGTGTGTCGGAGGTACCCGGTTATTTGAATATTTCACAGTGAGATCACTAATAAGGTCAGAATTTAAATACATGTTAGATTAATTCACATTTTTTAAACAAAGATCCAGTCTTAGTCTTCATTATTACTGATCATGGAAAGCAATCAGATAAGCAAGTAATTTATGTTAATCTTCTCTCTGCCTGAAAATGTGAGTGAAAGCCATTTTGTAACACTTTCATACTGAAATACAGCCATGATTACTTTTTGCAGTTGTACAGTTTTTCCTCCTTGTCTTATTTTCTGCTGGAAACAGGCAAGTACAGGGAGCGTATCTTACTGCATGTGAACCTCTGCAGTCAGGCTGGAAGAGTGATTTAGAGCCCAGGGCGTGTGCGTGTGTGAGTGCGAGTGCGTGTGCAGTCTACGTGTTTGCTCAGTGTAGATGTATTTATCACTTTAATGAGCCGCTCATAATTCTTTAGTTCAGCTGTCATTTCTGCATGCCGAATGCAGAGTCGGTGTTCTGTCACGGCTTCTTAAGAACGAGGGCTCTGTCTGGGCTTCTTGGGAGTGAACACTCCGGCAGGACCACAACAGAGTTAGGGCCTCTTAAGAGTGAGGGCTCTGTCAGGGCCTGTTGAGAGCCAGGGGCTCCTAAGAGTGAGCGCTCTATCAGGACCTCTAAAGTCAGGGCCTCACGCTCTGTCGGAGCCACTTACGTTTAAGGGTCTCATCAGGGGGAACTGTCTGTCAAAGCCTCTTCAGAGTAGTCTGTCACCTCTTCAGAGTGAACGCCCCGATTCTCCTCTGACGCCCTTTAGGGATCAGGACACCGCATGCTGCCATGCTTTCGGATGCCATTATCCATTTTTTTATTTTTCTTGTGGAGAGGGTTCCTTCCTGTTACACTGAAGGCTCCCTCTACTCATCTCTCAGTCACAGGTTCATCAGTGGCTCTAGCAATGCACAGTCAAACCCGTGACTCAAAGAAATCTCACTACAAGTTGTAACATCCAGAAAAGGTTTATATATCTCACCCAAGCAATATAAAGCCTGTAATATGATGTGAATATGATTACAATGTGAAGAGCAGTGGCAGGGCAGTCTATTGAGTAGTGTTCCACCATCAGAAAAATATCTGGAAGTTTTTGGCACAGCAGTTAGAGCATGGGGCTCTCTATCAGAAGGCCCGTACAAAGTCCATTTGTGGCTCTTCTTTGCTGTGGTCTTAGGCTAAGTACTTATCCTGAATCAGCTATATTAACAGGTCTGTTAACTACTAAGTACATACAGCTCTGTAATAATAAGAATGAAGGAATTTCGCACATTTCATATTATAATAGGTGCTGTGCCTGCCGGCGGCGCTGGTTGTGCTTTTCAGTTTTTATTCTATGCATTTATAAATGGCTGCCCCCACTCATGTCCTGCAGGAATGCAGCTGACCTCCTCTCTCAGTGCCCGTCCTGTCACTCCCATGCCCTCGTTCTTGTATCGCTCAGAAAGGGCTGTCTTCTCAGAGAGCAGTGACTGAACGTGTTCAGGCAGACTGCGCCACTGGTCCGTGCTTTTCCAGTCCCGCCATTCGCTCACAGGGTCTCTCTCCGCAGAGCCCGAGTTCATTGTTTTTGCTTTAAAGAACCCTGGTGATCGTGCATGACTGCGCCAACATCAGTGCGTTTGGTGAGTGCGGGCAACCCTTCGCCCTCCTAACAGTTTCCTGTTTAGTTTCTGTGTATTACTTGAAAAACCGAGATCAGGTTCCGACTTTGCTCTTGTCAGTATTGGGGTGTATGAGGGTAAAGGTGTGCTTGTGTGTGCGTGTGTGTGTGTGTATGCATGTACAGTGGGATTTTTACACAGGTCTATCAAGTCTTCTGGATTTTTTTCATCCCACAGTTAAACTGGAAAGGTTTTTGTACACTGTTTGTTGCACAAAGTTGTCAAAATGCCTTCTGCACTGTGTAAATTGGAACTAAGGAGAGAAGGTTGACAATTCTCTTTTCGAATTTGTTTTGAATCATAATTTGTAAATACATTTTCATACTGCAGACTTTTGATAAGCTTTTCTGTAAACAAAGTAAAAAAAGAATGAATATAAAGATTCTAGATAAGAGTTGGCCATATATGAATTTATTTGTATTCAAGATCACTGGATTTCTGTACTACTTGATTGTAACAAAGTTAATAATCTGCCAAAGTGTTTATATTTAATTTCATTTTGTGTTTATGTTGCATTTTTGAACAGTCAAGCATTGCAGAAAGTGGAGGGGCCTACTGTATTTTGTTCTCTTACATTGTTTAGGTTACATGTTTAGATGGTCTACCATATCATTTATTGGTGCCTTGTCTGAGTTATGCATTTTTTAGAATATTTTATTTAGGAACCTATATATTTATGTTATGTCTCTCCTGTACGCCAAAATGGTCTCACTTATGTTTCTATGAAAATAAACTGTTCATAAATATCTATATTGATACATAAACTGTATTTTAGAATTTACTCATTCTTTTTTCCCCTCTCAAGTTAATAATCATAAACTGAAAGAAATCCATGGTTATTTTGAAAATAAAATAGGTCTCCCTTTTTCTTTAAAGAAGAGTCTATGCATCTTCAATTTGGAATACCTTTAATGATCTCTCTCTATCTATCTATCTCTCTTTCTCTCTCATTCTCTCTCATATAGGACAGCACCTACTCACAGGCAGAGCAGCTGCTGTATATTACGTTACATTACAGTTATTTGGCAGACGCTTGTATCCAAAGTGGTTAATAAGTGCATACTGAAGGTCACTGGAACAATTACAAAACACCGGTCTGATAAGGAACAATACTCATTATGTAACAGTTATTCATAGCCATGAACATGTTACAGTAAGTCCAGTTCGCACAGTAAGCATAGGCTAGGTCAGAGAGCAATATTATGTCAAACTAGGAGGCATGAAAACAAGCTACAACATCAAGATAAAGATACAAGTTCAATGTAAGTGCTGGATGGAGGTGCATGTAATATGAAAGTGGTACAGGAGATACATGTGTAACATGAAAGTGCTACAGGAACAAAGTGGACGCATAGAAGTGATAAGAGTGATCCTAGATTGGGAGTGGGAGTGTCCTGCAGAGTGGTGATAGTCCAGGTGTAGTCTGGAGAGATGCATCTTCAGATGACGGAGGAAGATGGTGAATGACTGAGTGGTAGCAGAGGAATGACATAGAGGAACAGGGAAATAGCTGTAGCCTATTTAAATTATCACAGCTGCTCCCCATTGTTTTTCAGTACCTGGATTAATAAAGTTGGTAATACTAATCATTTCTGAATTGATTCTGCCTGTTCACCATGTGATGCAGCGGCCACCTCCAGCACTGCGTCACAACTGGCGGACGATAGACACAACATGTCTATCCACACCCTGGTGGATAGAAATATTTTCAGAATCTCTTGCAATCAAATTCTCTTGTTTATTTCAGTGGAATGTGTGGTGCATCAATGGTCTGAAGGTGCAGTACATAGTGGTATATTGATTAAGTGGTTTAAATTACAGGTGTGTGCGCTCATTGCTAGGACTGAAGGTTATTCATGATACATGAGAAAACAAGTTATGAACTTATATGAACAAGATGGTGTGAGAGTGAGAACATAAGTGTGACAGTTAGAGGACTGAGAAAACTCTCGCCTGGTTTTTGCAGTAATTTTAGTCTGGGCTTTTACCTTCTCAAGAGGAAGGTGTTGAGACCCAGCAGGTGAATGTCAGCTTTTTCTACTTGCAGATTAAAATAAATTAAACCGTCACTAAACCGATTAATGAAGTAGTGGAGAAAATCTGTCAATATCAGGGCTGAGGGGCTGATTTAAAAATCTTTAGACAGCATGAAATCATCCGCGTACCTGAGGGAGACCACAAACCAGACACGGCCAGGGTGCTGGCAGCACATTATACACACAATTTCAGCGCTCATAAACACAGAAATAATCCTAAATAAGGTCCTGTGTGTATCAAAACACTGATCAGATGCCATTGTCATAGGTCAGGAAATATTTAACTTAAACACACTTTTTATAATATTTATGGTAACCATTCACAACAAAACTAGACACTTTTTTTTGTTGTGAAGAAAAAATATATATATTGAAGTGGCGTTTCAGTAGGCCTGTTTATACAGTTATTGATATTCGTTTATGCAGGTATTTATATTCAAAAGGCAGTACAGGCAACTTCGGCTGAGGTTAGAAACAGTTTCAATGTTTTAGGCACACACTGATATGTGAAATTAGATGGTCTCTTAGTGTATTGAATAGTGGCTTTATATTTTCCATGCAATTTATGTTTATATGTTAATGACTAAGCAAATTGTAAAATGTTTTTTTCAAGCTGTGTATCCTTATTAATTCCATGTTTCTTCCTGGCTAATTGCAAGTTGGAGCCATACAGAGATGGTCAAACTGATCTGGGATAACAGTGCCACCTGCTGCCCGTTTGCCACCCACAAAGCCAATCAGAATCAAGAAAAGTAGGTCCACTGTCAAGTGAGCTGATAATAGGGGTTATTACCTTACTTTTACACCAATCATTAATCCTGATTATTTTTACTTTCTGATGTTGACAATCAAAGGTTCTTACATTGTTCACTAATAATAGGAACAGTGATTAGGCCTACTTATTTTATTTTGTCATACCTGTAGCGTTTTTGTTTTACTTCAGTAGCATACGTAGCAATTTCTTACATCCACAGATTATGTGAATGCATGTAAAATAATGAATTAAGAATGGGAATTATGAAGAGCTACAATATGACATTGTTTGTTTACAATATGACATTGTTAGCAAAGATGGCTGTTCTATGGGTAATCAATCACGCCTAGCAAACAAGCACCAGAAAATCTGTCGGCTCTCATCCATTCAGTGCTCCATGTAATATACCATTCAGTACTTAGTGACTGAAAATAATCAAAATAGAAATCCCTAGCTGTCACTACAGTGCAAAATAGAAAACTAAATGCAATGAACAATTGTCTTTATACTTTATACCCAAACTTTACTCATGTTGGTCACTTCAGATGAGCAACATCCACTGTATATGCTGCCACTGTTCAGGACCCACTATCCAGGTTTTGCAGAGGTTCACTAAAGTCCATAAAAAAAGGGCTTCCCAACCTTACTTCAATCAGATCGAAAACACCACTCAACTCCTCCATGTTTAAAAAAAGTCTCCCTCTCAAATCTTCATTTTCAGGAAATCCATTCAAAGAAATGAGAGATTATAATAGACTTCTCTCTCGCTTGAAGAGCACTCAGTCCATGCCTCATTTGAATGAGGTCACACTGCTATTGTAATACTCAGACATGAGGGACAACATTACGTTGACATTTAGCTCCGCCCCCCTCGGTTAAGAGGCACACAAGGTCTGTACACTCAGAGAGAGTGGGAATTCTGGGAAGGCAGGAGATGCTGACAGGTGATAGAGACAGGTGATTTCATTTTCACTGCAGGAGGTCAGAAGAGGGCAAATTGTCTGACATATCTCATTATGCGTGGTGTGTGGTGTGATTAGGAAATATAGTGATAATGCACTTGATTTCCAGCAGTCAGGTTGTACATTAGGAAGCAATCTTCCTTTCAAGAAAATAATTTAGGAAAATCTGTATTTACACAGCAATTGCATTTCTGAAGAATGAACTTGTGGATATGCAGCATTACTATGACTATCCTTGAGTTCCTATTGTTTTTTTGTAGCTGCTTCTCTGAATGCTGGCAGCCATTCCATGAATGGAGTACTTGAATTAATTTGTTTGTAAATCTATTTAAAGTGTAAGTGAGGATAATTTTGAAGTAGAAAATTTTGAAATAGAGAATATGACATTTCTTTGATTACTAAACATGACTACTTTTATTTACATAACATTAATATGTCCCAAATATCATGGTGCTCCATAATGGGGTCAGTGTATAGTAAGTGCTCTAACTTATCGATGATGAAGCTGAAATATAAAAATACTCTTTAACAAATAATCTGGGAATGTGCACTTTAACTATGTATGAATTGTTTGATCAAAAATCTAAAATTGCACAGAAAAAAAACACTAAAAGGTGCAGAAATTGTCAAGTCAATAAAAAATATTCTATATTCTATGTAAAGCCTTCATGAGGTACACTTCATGTGAACCTGACCTGGCCTGACTTTTGTTTTCAGTCACAAATCTGAGAACTGTTTGAAGCTTTGTTAATATATAAATTCACAGAGAGACACACATACTCCAAGTTATATAAATACATACAGACATTCATAAAAAGTCTATCATGTTTTTATTTAGTAGTGGTTTTGCATTGTGTTAAAAAAGGACTGTTTGACAATATAAGGGTAATATTTCCTATCAAGTTGCACTGATGTGGAAGAAGGTCATAGATACTCTTTGCAGGAAATGCATGAGTTCAGTCCTGCACGCGCTCAGTTCTGAGAGTGCGACAGACGCACCGCAGGAAAAGGGGCTGGAAATCGATAAGAATGTCAGGAAATACCCAATTCAGGCCAGCACTCTGCTGTCCTCGGAAACAGTAACCTGGGAACTGTGCCTGAACAATACAGGCACGGTTTCCAAGTGTCAAGCAGTGTCAAATACCATGGAAACACAAACAGATTTGGATTAAATCCCACTCATAAAATGGCCTGCGTTTTGAGGTCATGTGTCAAGAGGAGACGGACAAGGAAAATATACTCGTTTTTTAAAAAGGGTGTCATTTTAAATTTTTGTACAATTTTTACAATATTCTGTGTGTATTGCACAGATACATTTAAATATATGAATTAAATGCCAATATAATTTAAGACGCAAAATAATACTTGGTTTTCAGTGTACATGATTGTATAATGGAGTACATGGTTTGTCTGTATATCATAGTGATATAATCAGGACACTGAAACAAAGCAGATAGTGTAAATATGTATCAATGATAAATCAGAATAACATTAGTCTGTATAACTATCCAACAGAACAACCATTATATTCAACATAACCATCAATCAGGGTAACATTCATCTGAATAACCAACATTCTGGGCAACCATTCATTTGTATTATAACTCACTCAGGAAAGCCAATAATCGGTATCACATCTGTCTTTTACGATAGGCATCAATCTATCTCATAACCATCATCAGAATGACCACAACCTGTAACAGGAGGCCTCAAGTAAAACTTTAAATTTATGCTGTAGTTATAAAAGCTTAATAAATTCTGACTGACTCACTTATTGTACGTTGCTTTGGATAAACGTGCCTGCCAAATAAATGCAATGCATACGTAATGCATATAAAATATATAATACACTGGTGTTGAGATGGAGTGAACTGGAGAGGCACAATTGGTTCTTTGATTGGTTTGAAATATTTTGGAGAAGTGTATGAAATTCAGCTTCCTTGATGGACACTGTTTAGATGCACAGTTTCCTGCTGGAGGGTCAGATTAAACAGCCTGACCAGGAGCAGCGGGTACGAGGAAAGCAATTGCACATTAAAAAGAAGCACGCATCAAAACCCTCCAGTCTGTATCCATACAAAAGGACATTCTGTAAAACAGTGGCAAAGTCGAGAAAGCTAGTGCTTATGGCTAAATCTGATTTGTGTGATGTCATCAGGTAAAAAAAAAAAAAAGAATACTGAGCGGTGCCCATTGCAATGATAGCAGATCCATGTTAACCGTGTCACTCCCACACAGCGCCCTCACGCCCTCCCTCTTTCCCTTCCCACTGATGTAAAGCAGTTGTTGTTTCATTACTGGGCTATAGCCAGATGCTAATTAGTCTGACCGTAGATCTGGAAATATTTGAAATATGTATTCTGTGGGAGAAAGAGAAAGCTGGCCGCGAGCATGTGAGGGAATGGCCACCCAGTGAAAGAAGGCCTTGTGTTTGGGATGGGGGCCGAGGGGCTCACTGAGGGCTTGTGCTGCCGGAGGGCCCGGAGTCACTGTAGGCACGCAGAAGGTCAGCTATCTCTGAGTGGGAGGAGCTTAGGGCCACAGAGAGAGCGGTGCGACCTTCCTGGGGGACAGAAAGAGAGAGAGAGAGAGAGAGTCAGAGCTGACACAGGGGGCACATTTTAGGATGTACAGTAAATGAGGATTTGCATTGCCATGTTATCTTTTTTGCTGGTGATGCCAGGAGACTAGCTACAGACTACAGAGTGGTATTAGCTAATGTACATCTCTATTCTAATTTGGTCAGTGTAAATTAGTCAGAGTGAATAAGAATAGTTGATTTTTCATGCAGTCAAGGTGTGCAGTACATTTTCAGTCCTAATGTTTCCATTTACCTTAATTTGAATTTGGTCCAGTTACCACTTCCCTAACAGTAATAAAAACACTTAGGGACTATCATTTTTATAAAGCCAGCTAATGTTTATGCACACAATGTTCACAAAATCTTATCTTTCTGAAATCCTGTTTTGCATATGAACTTTGTAATCCAGAAGGGGGTGCCTTGGAGTACTTGGGAAAATGTGCATACTGTAGACCTGCGTGAGTGTTTTTTTGTGTGTGACTCACTTTGTCAGCGAGGCTGATGTCACAGCCTCCGTGTTCCAGCAGCAGGCGGGCGATCTGGGCGTGGCCGTGTTCGCAGGCGCACATCAGCGGCGTGGAGCCGTGCCGGTCCTGCACGTTAACGTCAGCCCTCGCCGCCAACAGGAGGCCCACCATCGGCGTACGACCGTGACTCACCGCCAGCATCAACGCCGTCTGCCCTGCCTGGAGAGGGAAGAAGACGAGAGTGAAAAGGTACGAGGGTGAAAAGGAGGAAGAATGGTAGGATAAGGAGGACGTGAGGGAGATGAGGCAGAGTGTGATAGGAAAGAAAGGTGGAAAGGAGATTATAATCTCCCTCATGTCCCTTGAGATGTGAGGTTCAGTGGGTGCACAAGACTTCCGCAGCTGCCCATCACTGCATTCAAGCCTGTTTTCTCCACGCTGTACGTTCTCAAATATCTTACAGCAGAGTATATAAATAAAACATACATATTTATATTGTCCTGCTTTGGAAAAGCCATAAATGTTTTTTCTGATGCACAAGGGAACTACATCTAAACTACTACTACATCTTTGTATTAAACAGAATATTATATGTATTAAAGTGGTTACAGAAAAAAATATACTGTTCAAATAACCAAATCAATGCTCAGAATACTGTACATCATGCATCATCCCTTTCCCTTGGAAAGCACTGAAATTCTACCAAAGATCCTTTCAAATAATTCTGAAGTAAATTGTTTTGCAATGGTGTGCCACACTTTTTCCAGAACCTTCCAAAGACAATGTTTCTGGAACTTTTACTGCATTCAAAAAGTTACAATAACTTCAGTGTCATGTAAATTTGAAAGTAACATCAATACTGACTGGATTTAGCATTAGTGTTAGCCGTAGAGTATCCAGTTGGCTATAGCATTATTGTTACCTGACTAATTTTAGCATTAGCATTAGCTAATAGAATACCTGGCTTGCTTGGGCGTTGATGTCCGCCTGCTCCATAAGTTGCCGGGCAACTACCATGTCCTCTGGGGCATCGGCCGCAGTGAGGGAGGCCAGCATGACGGCAGTGTAGCCGGCTTTGTTGCGGTGGTTCACGTCACACAGGCCTGCCCATAGCAAACACACCGTCCATAGAAATACTGTCTCAAATGCACAGGAACATCCAGCTCAACTGTCCCCACAAACACACAGGAAGATCCAGTATGACAGTGTCCCCCCCAAAGAAATAAGAATATTTGAGAAAAAACATCTTCCCTCCAAAAAAACATGTGGTTTCTAAAAACACAGGAGTATTTAGCTCAACATGACCCTCAGATGTAGCCATATTAAGCAGGGCATTTCCATAGCACTAGGCTGCAGTGTTGAGGTCTGGCGGGTTGCGTAGGGCAGTAGGGGTACCTGTGTCTAAGAGCAGCTTGACGATGGCAAAGTTGGAGTGAGACACGCTGTAGTGCAGCGCCATGTTGTCGTTGCCATCTGCCAGGTTGACCAGGAAGCGGAGCATTGCGGGGCCGGATAACTGGGCCTGCTTCAGGCACAGGGCCACCGCTTCAGCCGAAGAGTCCTTCTGACTGGACACGTGGAACCACACGTGGTACAGCACTGTCAGCACCTGCCTCTGGATGGGGTGACAGAGAAGAACTGAGCATGCTCACAGGGGTGGGTATAACACATGCCCTTTAATTGAGCAGGGCAGTCAGTGGCAGAGCTTCCATGAGGAATGTTTTTTTTTTTTCCCATGGCAACTGCATCAACACAGAAAGCTGCCTCCATCAATCTGCGGCATTACTTTCAGCTCAGTTCCATTCGAGCAGAGTTCCTTAATGCGCAAATTTATGTGCTTTTTGTATTTGTGCTTTTCTTTGCACAGAAAGTATGCGCAGACGACGTGGTGGTTGACTGTAAATCGCCCGAGGAGCTGAACCCTGTTAAAATATAGAGTAAACAGGCCTGATCAGTACCAGCTGAGGTATTTGGAGCCCCTAACTCACGGGGGTCATTTGAGCTGGATTCACTTTGGCCCGGCGTTTTTTGAGCAAAAATGTTCCCTTTTGAAACTAGAAAGCACCTCAGTCAACTCTGCCTCCAGCCAAAAAATACAAAACTGCAAGTAGTCATGCCATTTTGCAGGCCAGCTTAATTGCAGTCTTATGTACACCCTATTTAAGGTAGTTTATTGTATTGGGATTTATGTCAAATGAAATGATTACATTGAACCCTGGTAATTACCCTCTATCATGGAGAGCTGCATTGGCAAGATTAACTTGCAACTTTGGTACATGGCTCCTAGTAGTATAGCCCTGAGGAGAGCAGTCTCAGAGAGCAAGGCCTTTTATTTTAAACTGACATGATTCAGTTATAGTGCTTTAAAATGTAAGCGAGTAGGCCTTGCAGTTATTTTTCTGTATTTTTGAATGCTGTTACTGTCTTACTTTATTTGATTTTAACAGATGATATTGTAGGATAGTGCTGTATTATCCATGTTGATTTACTGAGATGTTTTCAGCAGGCAACCTTTTACCCTTTCCTGTTGTCAGTGGAAGTCTCCGCAGCTTTACAGCACTATATTTCATATGCCTGACGGATCTGTATAGTTCTTTCTGTAATCATCAATACCGAAATAGAGCAGAAAATGTTATGACTCGCACTTTATGCGAAATGTGAAAGAATTATGATATTTTGGCGAGAATTTGGAACTTTTACCATTTATATTCTACAGTCAGTAAGCTCAGATTTATGATTTTAAAAACTTGTGGCATAATTCATATATGTAGCTGGTTACACATAATGAATTTTTTAAATGTGTGTTTCTGTATTTGTTATCTTAATTACCAGCTATTTAGGCTCCATTTCATGATGTACAAGTTGACAGAGGAATAGGCTACTTGCATAGTAGTTTGCATACATGTACATCCACTCTTATCAGAGATGATATTGATATTACACAAACAAAAGCGACACCATTCAACATTGCATCCTCTTCATCCTGGAAACTGCACCCTGCAAAACTATATAATTCAAATCCATATCCTACAAATTTATATTCTAGTTTTTACCTACAAAGGGGAATCAGCAGTGAATCCTTCAATAGTGAGATCAGTTTAATTTCTATTCTTATTATCATTGGTTTTTAAAAATCAGACTAATAATTCAAATTTAACATTGAAATTAGATCATTTTTTGATAATGTTGCATTATTCTGTTTCATATTTGTAAAAATGCACACATGCTCTCACACACTGTCTCTACATTTATATATTCATGCAGTATTTACCATTTTGTTGTCGGGGCAGGCCACCTCTTCCAGACGGTCTTTAAGGTAACAGCAGGCTGCTGTGAAGTCCTCATCTACCAGCTCCCTGAGGGAAAACGCCATGAACATCAACATGCATTATATTTCCCACACATCACAAACATAATGTCACCATGCTACAAAAACAACACACACACACACATCTTTCAGACTTCCGTCTGCTATACTGACCTAAAAACTGCTAACCACTGTACCCTGTGCCTTGTCCAACTACAGTACATTTATATTAAATTCATGCCAGAATGTAGGAATGTACGACAAAATTATCCAGTGTGATGTGAGTTTTGATGACAGATGTTTGGGCGTTACGTGTGCAAATCATGCATAGTTACATGAGATAAGGCAAGACACACTGAGTCTGGCTCTGATCTCCTATATTAACATGTCAGTCACTCTTTCTATCATACAGGCTTTGAGGAAACAGCTGGTGTAGTCGGAGAATAGAAGTACATTCACCATGTTCTATACTTTAGATGAAAGGGACATTCCATGCCGTGGTGCTGAAATAGTGTGCTTGTTTTAGGAGTATACTCTAAACGGCCTGGCAGTGAGGTCTTTGTTTCAGGCTCATACTTGTGTCTTTCTGGAAATTTGACGTGTGAGCTCACCTGCCCGGCTGCTCCTCCTCGGGTCCAGCATCAGACTCCTCCGCATCCCCTCCTCTCTCCTCCACAGCATCCTTCTCTCTGCCCTCGCACCTCTGTTCCTCCATACTTTCCTCGCTGCTTGAGTCCTCGCTAGATGTGGTCTCATAGCTGGACACAGAGGGCGCTATTAGAGCTCACCTCATGGGCTTCTGTTTACCTTCTGTTACTGAAACAGCCCATGAATTGCATCACAAATACAAAAAGTAAACTTGTCTAAAAGGATATGATGGCTGCCAGTGCAAACTTATGCAGCTTTAGAATAACAAAATAACAGAATTGCATGATGGACATGTCCACTCCGTGTATAAAAATAAAGGCTGTCTTCATTAAAAACAGGAGAGCTTAGCATGTAAATGCACAAGAAAATCACATGATATCTTATCAGTGGTGTGCATGTGTCCATTTGTGTGAGATGTGGGTGCAGCGGTGTAACATGGAGCAGGTATGTGTCAGGGTGTATTTGAGCATGCCTGCATGTTTCTGTGTGTGATAATGATGTGATAAATAACGTTGGTGCTTAGAACACAGGCCACTGCAAATCTCCACGCTTTCCAGTGTTCAGTCATCCCATGGTCAAAGATCATACATTGTTGTGAATGCTATCCCACCAAACACTACAGAATGAGATAATGAGACTGGCAACAGGAAACAGCAGTCTCAGTATTCATATCTCTCTGTTCATCATGATATCGACCATTTCACCTGACGGCCTGTTACTTATGATAAGGGCAGATAGAATTTCTATCTCCAGGATAGCAATCTCCATGGTAGCGCAGTAATACCAGGAATAGTTTGACCTTCAAGCTTGACAAAACATGGGGCGTAACACCTGGGGACATCACGCGTGATATTTGCCTCACTCACAAACAGCATGAGCTCTGCTTCCAGCCTTGTTTGGCCAACTGTGATAACACTCATAATGTCTTTTGCCCTTCACCTTTCAACAAGCATTTGACTAACGCCTCTTTGGGTAACAGGCCTGAACTGGAGTTGGAGGTAGAACACACCGCTGGTGGTCACATGACCATATATGCTCTTACCCGCCATTTACGCCCACGAACTTGAGGTTCTTCTTGGTTGTGCCGACCCCTAGCCCCTCAGTACTGGCACTTTTCTTCATTATGGACTTCAGTGCTAAAGAAGGAGAGGTAAGTCGCAGCAGGTAATTGACACGTGATATTAAAGACACCCCGTCTAGCACACACAACCGCACCACCAAATATGACCTGCCTGCTCCTGACATGAGGCTAGCCCCAGATCTTCACCGATCCTGAGAGCAGACCTTGCAGTAAACATGAAAAAAACCAAGTAATAAGCACTCATATTTCCTTGCTATTTTAGGTAGGAGAGATAAGGTGAGGTTGTCCTTGTGGTTGTTGCTCGCCCTGTCAAATGCATTTGTGAATCACATTGGCTAAAAGCATTTATATATTGTAATGCTGTGACACGTGGGGCAACTGGTCAGGTGTTGTTTTCTTTGTCATCAACAATCTTTGTGAGGTTTAGTAGGGCTGTTTTAATTTGAGTCTTTGCTTCTTTATTGTTGTTGGTCTTATTGTCATTTCTGTTTGAAAAAATTGTAAGCCACTACATAATTGCTTCTAAATGGAAGCAAGAATGAATTTTTTTAAATTGTGTTTACAGCTAATTTCCTTTTCGTATCCCTGTTTCTCTCTCCACTAAATTTTCTTATTTTATCCTGCTGAGATGAATATACCCTGTGATTTTTGGACAGCAATGCTGAAGTTTTGTATTTGTGGAGCCCCTGGATGTAATTACAGCAGCAGAACTATAATCATCAAGCTGTTTGGAACAAAAACCTTCCACTAGACCAGTCAGCCTCTTGGAGAGCAATTCAGCTTGAAGGACATAATGGAAAAAACAGAAAACAGAAAAATAGTGGATGTACACTAAATTAGTTCTTTTATTGAGTACATAACCACTAAATGTAAAATCACTGGTAAATGTAAAACTGTTGATAAATCCTCAGTGACCTGACAACAATAAAACAAAGTGGACTCGTTAAACAATTTTTACATTGACCAGAAATATCTGACATTTACCGACAAGTATGTTTTTATGGTATTGTGCATTCTGAGGCATAGTAGGGTTGTCATATAAGCCCAAATCAAAACCTTGTTATTTGAAATTTTTTTCCTTGTTTGTAGTATTCCTCTCAGAATGTAATTTTGTTGTATGTGAATGTGTCTGCTCTTTTTCTAAAGAAGTCTGGATAAAGACTGTTGCGTGCTACCTGCTTGGTGTGCTGCCCCTGCAGTCTGTGCAGGGGATATACACAGGGTGGAGAGGGTGTGGATGGAGCTGAGCAGCTCGGCTTGGATGGAGCTGATTTTGGAGCCTGGCTGCTGGAGGGTGTTATCGGGGTCCCCTCTGCTCATGCACTCCCACTGCTCCTGCAGTAGCGCCTGTATCCTAGCAATACAGAGCCCTACAGCGGCGGTTGTAGCGGGTCTGTTCGGCTCTGCAGGTGAACCGGCTTCTGGGGAACCAGGAAGAACCTCATCTGCAGGGTTCTCTCCAGCGGCGCCACTCCTCGATAGTTCCAGGGGATTTCCCTCGGCGATTTGGTCGCACGTGGTGAAAGAAGCTTCCGGAAGCTTTGCGGCTATAAGAGAGCTCGCCTTCACTGCGGCATAAAGTGCTATCGCAGCATCCGTCTGGGTGCTCGAGGTTGCCTGGTCTCTTCGCTGTGCGTCTAACCCAGATGGCACTGCTTCCTGATTGGCTCCTGGTTCCACACTTCTCCTTCTTGTCAGCTGTTTGATCCTGTCCTCCTTCAGCTTGTTCTCCTGAGTCAATGCTTTCAGGAGAGAGCTGGATTCCTCCCGCTCTGTGTTGCATCTGCAGAGCTTCTGCTCGAGGTCTGCGATCCTCTCCTGCAGGGCAGTGCTGGAGAGAGGAATGATGTCACCGCTGGTTGGTCTTGACGTTGAGCCCTGGTCTCCTCTGTCTGTTTCTCTCACAACCAATACTGCCTGTCCTCCCGGTAACAGTGAAGTCTCCACTGTTGTGTCTGGAAGCCTTGATTCACGCTGCTCACATTCTGTCTCCTGGTCAGGTACAGGTGAGGGTAACCTTTGACGATCCACGTTTGAATGTGTCGCTGAGTTCCTGGGTGCACCTGAACTTCCCGGAGTCTGTAGTCGAGGATTCGAGCTTTGGCCTTCTGTGCACACATCCCCCTGTCCAGCAGCATTTGTGGGGGAGGGTCGGAGCCTGAGAAGGATGCGCTCCTTGTCCTCCCGCAGGGTGGAGATCTGTGCTTTCATCTCTCTGACGGTCCGGGCCTGCTCCTCCAGCTCCCCAATCCTCCGCAGGGCAGAGGCCAGCTGCAGGCGTAGGCTGGGGTCGCTGGAGGGTGAACCGCCCCTCCTCTCCCCAAACACGTCCTCAGCGGAGCCGTTCTCAGACAGACCCCCGAAGGCAGGAGCGGCCCGATCATCCGAGGCCTCTGAGCTGGTCCTCTGCAGGGCGGTGACCGGCATGCTGGTGGCCCTCAGCAGGTACGGCCGCACGTGGACGCCAGGTGGCTGCTCATCAAACGCCCTGATGCTGGCATCCTCCATTGCCCTCAGAGTCATGTAGCTCACCCGAGGTGACCCAGAGGCACCCGAAGGCCCATCCTCACAGGCCCCAAACTCCAAGACCTGCTGGGCATCCGTGAGGCGGGATTTGGCATTGGGCCCGAGGGCGGGGGTGGAGGCCCAGGGTGGCCTGTAGCTGTAGCCGGGGAGGCTGAAGTTTCGGTGCAGCACGCTGAACTTGGGGCCTCTGCTTCTCCGCTGGATGTGGACCCTCTTGATGGTGTTGCCCTTCTCAATATCATCTACATACTTGAGGAAGTCCAGATCCAAGCGGAAGCCGTAGGGGGTCTCCACTGAATATGGCACCTGCCTTCTCTGGTGTCCGTTCACCGAGACCTTGGGATGGAAGCCATTCACTGCAACACAAAATGCTAATTTAGGCGCTAGGGAATTTTGGTCATTTTAAATTCATCACACTTGTTGAAAAACATATTTTCCATGTGGAACTCTCTGATCAGTTAAATATGTAGAATCACATAGAAAATCTTTACTTGTCAGAATAAATGTGGGTTTAAACATGATGATTTAATTTGTTCAGAAATTTAATAAAACTTTTAACACAAGTCATACTCTAGTGAAAGGATTTCAGAGGTTTCAATTTAATGAATCGTTCTGTCTGGTTAGTAAGAGTGGCTAGGCGCGTCAGATTCTAGACTTACAGTCCAGTGTAAACATATCTTTATGAGTCCCAACTGAAAATATGAACTTAATGACGAAACCTTACAGTACCGTTTTGTTTGTCCATCATTGGTGTTTTTCAGAGTCATGGACGTTGTCTGTGATGGTCTCTGCAACCTGACAGTAATGATAGGACACACAAGATGGTTATATATCCATTCACAATGATTTCACTTGCCATCAGTTAGCGGCTCTTCATGGTTCAAATTTTCTTTTCTTTCTTAATTTCATTTCACGTGGAAATTTGTAATGGAGCAGCAATTCAAGTGATGGATGCCTTAATCAATCTCTCGACCCTTAATCAATCTTTCAGCCTGTACAGCTGTTCCACTGTGTTTCAACAAAAATTTGGCAAGATCTTAAAAACTGAGAAGCAACTCGGTTGCACCCACTCTTAAAAAAACACTCATAGTACTGGCTGAATTGCAGTAACATCCCAGAACTTTCCATTCCGGTGTTCCAGCAAAAGAAGTTCCTGCCAGGGATGCAAAGCCTGTAGTTAACTAGTGGTAAAAATGGGAAACAATCCTGTTGTTGTAGTCATTTTAATTAATACAAACAGCAGAGTCAATTAGTGCATGGTTCATGCAAGATTCAGTGTAAACAATTTCTGGAAAAAAAATATGCTGTGAAGGGGAGAGCTCAAAGCACATATCTTCATGCCAGAAACAATTTTTATGCAAACAAAATAGGACTTTCATAATTATGGAACAGTTGGGACATTTCGGTTAATATGCAAAAATTTTAGCAGTTCTCTTATTGTAAGCACTTCATTTGGTACTGGATATGCAAAGTTAGTTGAATATCATTTTTTAGATGGTCTAGGCTAATAGTACAGTTGGCAGCACAACTAATACTAGTATGTTGTGTTCAGTAGATTCTATAACAGAAATAAGGCATTGTGCTTGACTTCTGAAAGGGGGCTTAAAACATAATCTTTTTAAATACATCTTTTTTCAGTACTCACAGACATATGTGTAACTGAGCACCTTTTGACAGGAGACACCCTTGAAATACTGAGAAATCCCTGACTTGTCCCCTCCAGTAGTCAATGAAGACCTGAACATACAAACTTCAGAGGCCACATGAAACGTTTCCGGGAGAAAACATGACCACTGATTTATGTTTGGTGTTGATAAGACAGCCAATCAGCAGCAAGGCCTTGCAGCTTCCGTGTGATTGCCAGAAACACGTCGTATGATCATTGGATGCTGTAGGACCTTGCTGTTGATCAACTGTCTCATCACTGTCTAATAGATATAAATGGTGATGTTTTTTTTCCTGAAAGCATTTGACATGGCTCTGAAGTTTTGATGTTTACTACCTCAGAAGGTATGATTGAAAAAAAGACGAAAGAAAGCCAATATACCACCTGGCAGCAATGATTGTTATTACGCTTAAGAAATAATTTGATAACCATCAATATAGTTTATTACTCAGCCCTACATTCAGTTAATATCCCCCTGGGAGCAAACAGCAGTCTCTTTAGTGAGGCAATTTCCTGTGAAACGGGATTGGATTGGAGAGGTGATGTACTGAATTACAACACAAAGAGAACCAAATCTGACTGCTCAGTCTCTGTGCCCTTGAAATGTCCATGGCCTCTGTTGGATGTTTGTCACACACAGTGGCATATTGTGCTATGATTACAACTGTCAATAAACACGCACATGCATCAGGCACATGAACCAGTTTACATCACACATGTACAAGACAATGCACAATGCGTGTTGAGGGTGATTCAATACATTGTCATAATACCGCATAGTTCTCAAATGCAGCCTGACTGAGTTGAACTGGCCTCCTCTGATCTCTCCATGCTATTTGATTTAACCCAGAAAGTCAGCCATGTTGGTGTGAGTTATGGCTGTTTGAAGTACAGAAATTGGATTAATTTGGACTGCGAGAGACAAGTGATGCCGAGAATATGTGATTATGAGAGGAGAAGGCTGGGGGCAGCAGGCATGTGAGAGTGAGAGTGAGTATGAATTCAGAGGGGACTTATTTCTATTTGTCTGGAAGATCCAGTGTTGAGTTTGCACATTCCTTTACAGGTTCTCAGTCACTTCGAGTCCTCAGAGTTATTTGATGACTGGGGGTGATAGCGAAAATGCTGATTAGATCTTGGAGGTATTTTCAGTTGCTACAGATTTAATTTGAAACACTGCATTTGAACATCGGCACACTTCCATATTGAAAGTTGTGCAATGGTGCAACCGTGGTGATTTGGGGTTTGATGCAGAACTGAATTAAGCATAATGACTGTTGCATGATAATAAATCAACTTCTGCACTATTAGTATGCCTGGCCCTAAAGCTCCCCCAAATGAAGTCATTTCAGGATAATGGCAATAAAATTAAAAACAGTTTGCTTTTGCCACTGAATTGCAGTGTGTAAGCAGAAGTAATCTACCTCAAT
Organism: Anguilla rostrata; assembly: GCF_018555375.3. NCBI lineage: Eukaryota > Metazoa > Chordata > Actinopteri > Anguilliformes > Anguillidae > Anguilla > Anguilla rostrata. Next base: position 12,647,308 of record NC_057938.1, read on the forward strand.
AGTGCAACATACCAATGCTTATTTCACTGCTGACTATACTCATTGTGAATAAAACCAGCACTGAAGTCCACAGAACCAAAGGGTAATTCCAGCCAAGCCGTCCTCAGTTGTTCCATCCACGATGCCAAGATTGTGTTTTTTGTCTGGATCAGGGTTTCATTTCATAGTGTATTCACCATGGTGCTGGTAGTTAGCTCAGTTCCTCTGATAACCTTTGTATATCTCAGTCATTTGCCACACAAGCAGGCTTTTTCACAGCTACAGCCAGCTGATTAAATGCACAGCAATGGATATTACTAAATCAATATGTTTTTGTTGAAGTTATGGTTGAATACACTACTAAGAGATGCCAATGCTCTAGTAATCGATGTTGGTCATGGAATCTGTTTTCTTAAATGACTGCCAAATTTAAAGAAGATGGATGTAGAGTCTGTAATGAAAAGGCTTGAAATGACATTCTCCCAAGCTTCCTTGTGCATATGCTTCTCTTTGACATATTGCATTGACTAGGAACTAAAATAAAAAGTCACTTCCTGGGTAATACATGTTAATTACATGAAAATAGACAACTGATGCCTATGGAACTGGCTTGCAAGTGGAGCTGGCCTTCATTTAAGGCTGCAATGTACAGGATATGATGGCTATCAGCAGCTTGCAGCCAAATAGTCTGTTTGTAGATTGTGAAGTGTAGAAGTGTGAAACTTGTTTATGGAGAAAACCTACAATCTTTCTTGAGACCTAGTAAAAACCGGACACCCACACTTTTCTCTAACTTTGCAAACGAGTATAACTGCACCATGTATTGAATGAACTTTTCAGAACCACAGCATAGATTGTTACTGGTGAAGCCACATTAATCCTGAAGGTGATAAACAGTGACTGTGGCTAAAAGGTTGAATGAGGTGAGGGAAAATTTTTAGCTGGGCAAAGGAATTATAGCAGCCTGGTACTTCTACTGAGGCAATAGTTTCTCAGCTGCCTCTCTGTGAGACTGAAGGAAACATACAACTGGGCAGGCACATTTTATTCCCTTACATCTAAAAAATATTTCACAGCATTTCTGATAGGTAACAGCAAACATGAGTTTCCATATCTGAGCATTTCAGACTAAGGAAGGAAGCATTCATAGCCCCTCCCTGCTGTTTGTACAGTAACTCAGTTCAAACCATACAAAGCTAGGTGGGAGGAAAGCACGACTATCCTGAGGAGTCTCTGTCTCAAAGAAGAAACGAGTGAGATGGGACTTCCCTGCACATTTGTCAAAACATAGTAATACAAAGGTGGCGCTAGCAACATAAGGTTCAGAAGGGCGTGGATAAGCACAATGTCCCTTCTGAGACATACTTTCAGCTGCTGTCGAGTTAGCATAGACCATTGGTCTCCAACCCTGGTCCTGAAGAGCTACAGGGTCTGCTGGTTTTTGTTTTCACCTTAAAATCAGCACCCAATTGAGATCCAAGACACCAGGTGAGTTGAGTTAACTGTGTAATCAACTGCTCTAATTGATTCATGAAGTGCAGAGTCACTATGAAAACCAGCAGACCCTGTAGCTCTCCAGGACCAGGGTTGGAGACCACTGGCATAGACATTGAGTCAGTGGAGGACATTTTATGTGTAGCTTGTGCAGGGAGACTGTGAGCTCATGATTGACCTGAAAAAGTTGTTGGCACATCACGAGACAGTCATCCCACCTATTCTCTCCCTGGGTGGCACTACAGCCAATAATGCCCTACCCTGTGATCTACTGCTCACATTAACCGCTTGCATAAACTGATACTGGATACCTGGAGTCCATTCATCCACTTGTGATACCAGTACATTTTCAACAGAATGACCTGCCTAAATATTCAATATATACCTAAATATTTACCTCATACGTTAGTAATTTACTTCACAGGGGCTCTGAGCCAGTGGGAAAGTAATTAAGGATGGCAGAGAACTAGTAAATCTGGGACAGTAAGCCAAGGATGTGTCTCAGTGTTCTGGGAACATAGTCACAAGCTTCCCCAAATCTATTCCACAGGATAAGCTTCGGAAAATGTTTTTTGTCCTCATTCAGTCATATGGAACGCAACAAGAAAGTTCATAAACCTCCACACTAGAACGGATGATAGTCAGATTGTTCAGTTTAGTATACGATTTACAGGAGCACAGAGAAAATGTAATCAATTTGTGATTGCTGTCTTTTAAAATAAATCGTTATTATATGTACTGTACTTTCTGACTCTTAGACCTCTGCCAAAATCAGTGTCTGGACTGTCTCATGCAATTGCTGAACAATATTTTTTTAAATATATCAAAAATTATTGAGATTTTTCTTCATCAACTTAGTGATTTAATGACCTCTTTAGACAACTGTTTAAATGAGCTGACTTCTTACATTTCCTGTAGAGTGTGCCTAAGTTGTTCTGTAATTATAACATACTATGCTTCAAATAATCTGGATGTGTGGTTGGATTTTTGGGATGGCTGCAATCAGTGAAACAAACAGCTCCTGGCTTAGTGGGAGCACAAACTGCAAAAAAGACTGCCTTTAAGTCTTGTAATGAGACTTAAAATCTTTATTTTTTCTCTCAAGTAGAAAATATTATCTTGCTTTAAGTCACATTTTACTTAACAAGTAAAATTGTCTCATTCCACTGGCAAATCTTGAAGTGAGTCAATCTGTCTTACTTCATTGGCAGTCTTGTCTTATTTAGCAAAAAAACTAATAGAAATAAGATTTTGAGTCCAAATATAAAACTAAAATACTTGTTAAGATTGATTTATCTTTTAGTTTTTGTAGTGCAGGGCTTATTCTGTTGTAATGTAGTCAAAGAGCTTAATTTCTGCTAGAGGCTAAATTTCTCAATTGGAAATTGCTATGCTGAATAATGTAGCCATTTAATGTTAATGTATTTTGAATCTGAAAGCATGCAGATTCTGTTGCTATAATGGCCTCAATTTTATGGCCAACTCTGGTGCTGTAAAACATGACAACAAATGTTATGTCTATTCAATCCGTTTGTGGAATACAAAGGTACTGATTTTGACCGCAGTTGTTCACATTGCAAAATGATATAAAATTAAAATAAAATAATAAAAGAAATAAAATAATGTGTAAATATAATTGTTTGTCAAAGCTATTGACAAATTTTGATTCAGTCCCAGTCTATGTGCACTGTATGTTAAAACATCTCGGCTGGACAGCTATAATTATTGTGTCAAAGTGCATGACAAATAAATGTTAACTTTCAAATGAAAAAGGAGATGAGCAAAATGGAGGATTACTCATCTATAGACCAAACATAATCTGCAGTTAGGTTAGGCTGTTCCACTGTTTTAACGCCAGCCAAGGAAGCACATTAGCGATTCTGTTTACAGTGATGAATGGCATAAGCCGTTTTGCAACTCAGACTTGCAGCTTACACTTGCAACCTAAACATCTGTCACAGATCCAGGAGCGCACAGTTACTTTAAACACCAGTCTGACTCCATGCCCTGCCGTGTGCTGCGCTGTTAAATGCGCACATTAATATAACTGAGAAAGAGGCAAGAATTTGCTCTGACAGCCTGTTTAAGTTGATCCTCGCAGAGGCCTGTATATGGTTCCAAAGTAAATACCGCACAGAGACTCCGGGATAAGCCTGGACTGTGAGTCCAAGATTGTTTCTATCATTACTCTCTTTCCAAATGCCGCTGTATGGGCGTAGAAGGTATTGTGCCAGAGTTAGTGAAACGCTGAAGGGTCAGCCTGCAACATGAAGCTCCGCGCACGTGTACGACAGCATGAGCACACGCACGCACTCGCACATAAACACACACACTTGCACGCCTGTGGCAAATCACCTGTGTCAACCACGTGCACATCCCAGAGAAGGAAGTATGAAGTCCGCTGGCCCTTTTGCAGCCAGATGTGGACAATGAGTTGAGAAAGGGTCATGGAACAGGCTTGCCATAGAGGGCGTGTGCAGCTAACACACAACAGAAAGACTCATTCCATCAGCTGGATAAAGAAAAGCTGTGTAATTCGTATAACTGTAGAACATGAGTTAAAGTATTTTTGATTATAAATGCGAAAGTCTGCCCCCTCCCCTCTTCACACCTTCCAGGAGATCCCTGGATGCCTCTGAAATGTGAGCTGGAATGGATTGGTTGCTTTGGGCTTAACTCGTAAAGAGCCTGAGTGATTGCTCATGCCTCATCCATGTATGGTCAGAAATATTCTCCCCCAGCTCAATTTGCACAATCTGCTCAAATCTTGTGGATATTGCAAAGGATGTTTCTGTGTGACATATGGAGAGCAAGTAGTAACATTGAAACGCAATTTAACCTCCAACATGTTTGACTGAACGACTTCATTTAGTGGCATCCTTAGTATTTAGAGTTTGTCTGCTTCAGATTTTGGTGGAAAGATATATTTTTTCATTTTACAGGTCGTGTTTTGTCAGCTGGGTTGAGCTATGGGGGTCCCCCTCTTTTGGTCCAGCAGTAATTGTACTGACTGTAAAGCTCTCCCCTGTTGATTTGCTTCAGTCTGACTGGGGGTCTGCACTGTGCTGATCCACATCATCAGTTGCTGTCCTCTGGTGGTAATCTCTCCTAGACATTAAGGATGGTTGCAACAGTTGACTCTGATTAACCCACTAATGAATGTTGTTAATTAAAAGCCAAAGGTCTATCTCATGAAGCCTATATTATGTTGGAGGTAAATAAAGAATTGTGTTATGTTACCTCTGGATTCTGGTTCCCAGAATATCAAGCCACTTAAAGGGGAAAGGGTTCCTCTTGTTTTCAAATAAGATTTGGGCTCTTTGTGTGAATTTATGGAATAAACATTTGGTACAGCTAAGTGGAACTGCAGGATAATTATAGCCCATCTGTCCTGTCCTCAGCCTCTATATGCAAGAGAGAAGTCATAATTTCACCAACCTTTAGGTATACCACATTATGGTTATGATTAACACTCAGAAAATATTTTATTCTTGTCATACAGCATGTCTTTGTTTGTATGGTAAACGCAAGTGTATTTTTAACACGAACAATTTAGTGTGTGCATACAAAATAATTCAGACAACATGGTCATACCTGTGTATTGATAGCTGACAAAAATACATAACATATAGCCTATTTTATTCTAAGAGATGTCTGCCTTTTAAAATGCAGTATGAGTACATGAAATGTCATCTTTAGGGTTATCAAAAATCCATACCTGTTCTACTGGGCTGTGAACCTGACATGTAAAGTAGCTTCCAGCAGAGGGCAGCAGTGAGGTACACAAAGTGCCTGTTCTCTGACCAGTTCACTCCGCTGGATTTTTGATCTTTGTTTTCAACCTCCTCCCTCCTCCTCTGTCTCCTTTTGTCCGCCTGCAGCATCGCTCTGCTCAAAAAACCCATGTCAGCAAAACTCTTTTTAAATCTCCGAACAACAGATGGTCTGACTTATTAAGTAGGAAGCTAGGAAGTTAGCGTGTCGTGCAATAAGGTGCCATGATCCAGAATGAAAGGTGTTTTGCTCGAGATAGAAATGAGTAAAGCAAACCAATGAGACAAAGTCACAATAATTCTCCACCCACTTCTGTTTTTTCTCTCTGCAGTTTTGATTCTGGTACCCAGATATGCCAGGGACTGCTGTGGTTTGGCTGGTCTGTCTGTGTGCGGTGAGGTACAGACTGCTGACTCCTTTTCTATATAAATACAAATGCACCCTTTGTTGTAAGCTTCCCAGTGACGGCAAAGAAAAGTGGCAACAGTCCAACATCAGGAGGCAGAGCCAGCCGCAGACCCAAACAATGTCAGCTATGCAGTAAACAGACAAACACTAACCTGCCATGGAAACGAATGCTTTCACACAGGCACATACATGCGCACACACACTCACACATGCAAGCACACATAATTCATACACATCAACACATTCTTCCAACAACACGTCTCCGCAGTTATTATGTTGTTCTATTAATTAATGACAACCAGCGTATTTGGCTGTAGGAACATACAGGGATACTTCCTTCTTATGTAGGTAAGGTTGCTTATGAGGACCCATTTTCTTTAGTATTTAGATTCACGGCTTGTGGTTTGCAGCCAACCACAGCCAAAATGTATCTGTGGAATCCATATTAGACCAGTTACACTAGAATACACTGCAGTTATAAAGGTTATATAACACATTAATAGGGCCTCTCAAGTAGCTGTGTCCAGTAATGTGCTACACAGTCCAGAACTGAATCCTGATCTTGCCAGTGCCAACTATGACCTAAGTCCCACACTGCAAAGCATAATTGATCATAGTTTTCCACAATGTTGAAAAAGACTAAAAGCTGTTTATTTCCCTAAAATAGTGTTCTTATTATTTTATCAATAATAAACATAAGTAAATATATTTAGAAGAAGAATCTGGTTTTCAAGTCAGAGAAATTCCACATAAAGTGAGTATATGCACTGATGCTATGCTACACTGCATATACTCCCACCTCTCAGCAGAGCATATTGTAACCTTTTAAGGAGGTTTCTCAGCTTGTCCACTTTGGCCCCCATACTGTAATAACACTGGATTTACTTTCCAACAGTTTTTACTGTGTGCTGCCTATCAAGATCTAAAGGACAAATATAACTTGCACATTTTTCTCCTGAAGATGACTCAGATTTTCACCTGTCTGCAGTCACCCTAATAATACTGCAGTGGAGTGTCTGGAGTGTTGGGGGGTACCACAGGGGAACATCTCTTCAGTTTTGGAAGGATCTCCATGAGGACTCAGGAAGGAAGACTAATACAAATCAAGAAAGGAGCACATGCTGTTCTGGAAAGCAGATACCCAAACACACCCTGGTCTGGCTCACAGTTTGGTGGAATCACACACGCACGCATGCACACACAGCTCCTAAAAGTCATGCTTTAAGGTTTTCCACTGGACTCGGCTCTGACCCAAGCTACATTTTCAATTCACATGTTTGACTCTCCAACTCCTTTTTTACTTGGACATCTCCTGTTTTGCTTTCTCTTGCAAACATATGTCCCTGCACACATGCACACGGACACGCTTGCAAACGCATTCTCGCACAAGTGCCGTGCACACACATAAGCGTAAACACATGAATAAAACACACATTAGCTCACATTTACACACAAACACACGCAAACATAAAGACAGAGAAATCCTTTGTGAAATAGAGGTCAGCAAATCAACAGAACATTGCATAAGACGGCGAGCGCGATCCGTAACGGTTTTTCCAGCTGTTTTCCACACAGGACTGTGGCTTTTGTAACGGTGGCCATTAGAGACATTTTTTTCGTTGCTCATGTCAGTCCGTTCCTTCCCTGTCACAGTTCTAATGCAGCTCTCAATATTCTGCATAACTTCTCCCTCTCACTGTGCCCCTCCCCAAAGTCTTCCCTTTTTACCTGTGCCCCTCCCGCTCCCACATTCCATATATCTACTCATATTTTGCTTGTTTTTGTATTCCAGGAGCTCCTTCTGAGTGTCTTCTCCTGGGGTCAAGGGGGAAAAATCTAGTTTTTTTCCCTCCAGGGAAAGTATTCAGTCATGTACTGTTATGCAATCATATAATGCATTCTTTAAAATGGACCATATCAGCTACATTTTGTCTGATTGCACAACACTTAAAAAAGAGAAGGTACTAGTAACACTGACATATATCAGGGAGGCTGGATGAAGAAGAGACCAACATCAGAAGAGGTGCCCAGAGAAAGGGTTGAACAGGAAGCTGAGCAGTCTTATACAGTAACATCACAGGTAAACAACGCACTGATAGCCATTGTCCTCTCCAGGAAGCTAGGATGCAGGCCTACAATGGGTAACAGTGTTGAGCAGTGTCTTATGCAGGAGGCAAGCAAGGCCAAACTTAAAGAGCTCTCTGTGCCGTGGCCAAAGGCCAAACAACAGGAAGTGCGGGGGGCCTGGGAGTCTGCGTGGCGGCGGGGCCTCTTCCCCTCCACAAAGAGCCAAAGAGAGGGTGCCCCACCCCTGCTCGTCTCAAGCCACGTTTCCTCCTCTTCCTCTCGTCCCACCGCTGCCATTTCACAGGGAAACTTTCTGCTCTGCACGTCCCTTTAAAGTCCTTTCTCCCCTAACTCTTAAAATGTGTTTGCATAAAAACCCGCTCTGCATTTGAAAAAAAAAAAAACTTTATGTGTTCCCTGAAAAAAAAACTGTCCTTGCATTCTTTAACTTGTTTCCTGTTCAAACAGCATACTCTGGGAACACCATTTGGGGGTTTTAGCTTTGTAGCATACAGACAGAAATACCCGTGGCTAGTCAAACATGAACAACGCCAAACATTCTGAAGCGTTTCCTGGACAAAAGTTTTGATCGAGCATATACAGGTTTAGGAATGAGAGCCAGCATGGCTACAGCATTCCATTCTAAGTCCTTTTGTGTGTGTGTGTGTGTGTGTGTGTGTGTGTGCAGTGCATGCTTGTATGCCACTTAGGTAGCTGTGACAGGTGGGGGAACATTTGTATTGAAAGACTTTGTCAGAAAAGGTGTGATCAAATCATTCTTCCAAAGGTCAACTCTCATGATAATTAATTCCACACAGAGCCTCATTCTCTGCTCATACACAGGGTGAGATGCATGGAGACGGAAAAGAGACTTCTGCCCTTTTTCAGAGGGTTTATTTTGTTAATTGGTAGAACTTGATAAACTTTGTGTGACCCAAATGATTTCATTGCTGAGATTTTGTCCGAAGATTTTTTCCTGAGAAACGATCGACCTGGAGGACTGTGACTCTCTTCCAACCTGGCCAATTCCATAGAGGAAGAGTTAGGACTCAGCCCCTTTCCTGAATGCCAGTCAGAAGCCCAGGGAACTCAGGGGGACTGGAGAAGTGCTAGCCAATAGCATCTGAGCTGCACTCATTGATCAGGTAAGAAACACAATGCCACACTCTGCTCTGTTTTCTGTACTTTTGTGTTTAATGCTTCTGAGGAGCAACACAGTACTGGTGTTACCACCCAAAGTCCACTGTTATTAACTGTGTTCACACTGCAATATTTAAGAGTTATTAAAAGTTGAATTAACTATGTCAGAGATGATTTAGCAATTAACCTTTGACAGAGGAGATGGGTGCATGATGGGAACAGTTGGAAAGTGGACTGAGCTGCTGCAAGAAGATGTATCAACATGTGTAGTATGTGTACACATATGGCTTTTTTGCTAGAATATTCTTTGACATTATTGGAAAGGTAGAGTACAGTTTCAGAACTCTTTTCTGGTATGTACCCCCACATACACACACTCCTGACTGCACACTTCCCTCTCTTACTCCAGGGATATGGTGTTGACTTTGGAACCACGGTTAAATCTATTGGGCAGAACTAGTCCATCACTGGACGCAGGCAAAGCAGGAGAAATGGCTGATTTTGGCAATGAATGACAAGAATTAAGGCAGGTAGGAAATCTCTGTGCGCCAAAGAATAAACAAAATTTAAGGAAGAAAGAAAGAAAGAAAGAAATACCCTTGGGGGAGTGCTCTTCAGACCAGATACAGGCATTTGTGGATTGATTCAACTGTTCAATAAACATTTTTGACTCGCTACTAGAGCCTGTATTTAGTGGACAGAAGAAGTATAGGGACTGTTTCTCTAAAGATGGCTTTAGCAGACTGGAGATATATAAAGTAATAAGAATCCCAGTGACTCAGACCTTCAGACTCTGACCTGGTTAAGCAGCTGTGGTGGGAGAAAATTACAAAGGCCATCCTGGAACAGGGACAGAACCACTGAATTAGTGGTGTGCAGCTCATGAACGACACATACTTTTTAAACACATCATTTCAAGAAGCCCAGGGCACTGACTCAGTGTTCTAGAAAAGTCTGCTCATCTGAGTCATTGACAGTACTTGGAGTGGCAAATATACCAGCCTATAGAAACCCACAAATTGTGGCCATCCTGCCAGCCAATCAAAACTGCAAAGGTTATAGAATACATAGCTTGTACACTTGGCTCTCTGAACTCTTCTGTACGCTTTGCTTTCTGAACACTCAGCTGTAGTACCCAGCCCTTTTTGCAATTGAGCATATTTTCATTTTGACACACCTATAAAGTAGTCCTGACCTAAATTGTTCTTTTCCACATGTAGACTTATACTGCAGTGTGAATGAACCAAGCCAAATGAACCAATCAGCACACCAGGTAAGTGAACTGAATGAAACTGCAACAGCTCAGTGAATAGAGCCAGGCTGCCCACCGCTATACTGTAGCTTCCATTTGTAAACACATAAAACAGCTACAGCCACTGTAAAGCTCTGGGTCACTGTAAAAGCGCTGGTCATATCAGTCTGCATCAGCCGACAGGGGCATGAGACGCACCAGCTGCCGTGACCAGCCCCCTCAGATTCCGGGCTTTGATGAAAGTGTGCGATTTGAACAGGGCAGCAGATGGGGGGGAGGGGGCAAACAGGCCAGGAATGTGCCCAGACACCATCTATCACACCTTATCTCTCTCTGCTTTTCCACAAAACTGTGCCTTCGAATAATTGCAACACAAATGGGAACACAGTACAGTAGTACAGTATGTGTGCATGACTAAGTTTATAGCCCAGTGCATGTGCATGACTTAGTTTGTAGCCCAATGTGACGGAATGTTTTAAGTTTACAGCCCAGTGCATGTCCATGACTAAGTTTACAGCCAAGTTCATGTGCTTAACTAAATTTACAGCACAGTTAAATCTATTGCACAGTGTGGGCCTGGCTAAATCTAAAACATTGTGGGCCTGACTAAATGCTGCTGTGTGTGCATATAAACAGTGAATGCAAAAGGCTTTGAAATGACACATTTAGTTAAAACACTGACGATCTTCAAAAGCCCTCAAAAGAGCTTCAGTGGCCCAAAAGATGAGTTGAGTCAGAAATCTGGGCCCATTAAAAACCCATAGCCTGTGGAATTTTAGAGAAAACTGAGACACACTAACACACGTGCACACACACACACACACACACACACTCACTCATTCACACACGCATACAGATATGATCGTTCCCACCTCCACAGACTGGTTTACCTGCATGCTGGTATTTTCCTCTAGGATATACAGAAAAGCAGAAAAGCACATGCGCATGTTCTGGACGGGAGCCAATGTTGTTCTCACAGCTGGGAACACCATGTGATGTGGGGAGACAGTGTTTTCCACCACTGTCAACGCTGGACTCATGCCTGCATGTTAAGGGCTCCAGCAAACACATCTGGGAGGCATTATAGAACAGAACAGGCATCTGCCAGACGCCAATGTATCTATGTATCACAGTTATTACCTTGGTACTCTGTATGGCACAGCTGATATGTTGATGTATCTTTTCCATGTACTACTGAGCCCTTTTCTGACCCATTGCTCTTTAAAACTGAAATATGACAGTCAGAACTGATTCCAGTGAAACTCAACACATCCTCTCCAGTCCTATCTGTGTCATCCCACCACATCACACACAATTAGCAGAGCACAGTCCTGAATCATTGTAGCCGTGTGGTCTGAGAATTGCGTGTGCCTGTTCCCTTTCAAACTGCCCCATCGTACACCACTGTCACCTGCCAAACTACCCCCATCATGCACCACTGTGCCCTCTCAAACTTCTTCAATCATGTACTACTGTCTCATTTCAATCTGTTCCCATCATGCACTGTTGTCTACTGTCTAACAGTTCCATTTATGCAGGCAATGGTATCTTACAGTGCAGTGGCCATTTGTGCAGTTGCCCTTACCTCTGCAGATCAATAAGTAGTATCTTGTACCACTGGCTGCTGATGAGGTTCTAGTTGCCTAAGAAATGTCCTAATATGTGCCATTATATGTACCACACAGGGCTGATTCCCGGGAATTCAAACCATCTTGATCAAACTGGCCCTCGCAACACAAACTTACCACAGCTCTACCATGGGGCCCTTACAACACAAACCTATCACACATGGGGCCCTCACAACATACTAGCTCCTGCCTTGTAGGTTAATATTCAGCAATGTGTAAAAAAAAAATGTTGATACTATGCATACATTGTGCATGTGCACATGTAAGAGTGGGCATTAATGACCAAGTGTTTGAGATACTGAGCCATTAGTTTTCCTCACCCCCTACAGGACATTCTGTGTAGAGAGAGCTGAATTGGACAGAATACAGCTTGCTCCAACCAAACCATTTACCAAACCATTCTTTTTTCATCACAACACTGGCTGGACAAGGCAAGCACAGAAAATAACTAAGTGCTGCTTTTATTTACACTGTACACAATGGCTACCCAGAGCAATGCGAGAAAGCACTTATTCAGAGAGTACAGAGAGAAAGCTGCAAATATTCATGCAACCCTCCCTGTCCAACTCTCAGCAGAGCAACAAGGCACACCCAGCTGAGTGACACGTACAAGTTCAGTTCTGTGGCTGCAGTGCCCTTGTACACCAGTGTAACAGATTTTCAGTTTCTCTCACACAGACCAACCTGAGCCCCAGCAGCAGAGTGTTCAGGCCCGTGCTCGTTATCGCCTACCTTTATCAGGTTTCCAGCAAAACTGCAGCAGTTAAAAACAACAGGACCAGAACTAAGGCAGTAAGCAAGATCTAAGATGGGGTTCCTCACCCTCAGCAGGGGTACAGAGGAGAGAAGACCCGCACCTGGAGTACGGGGTCCACCCAGCTGTGACTCCCTCACGGGGCCCATAAATCCCCCAGGCTCCTGGGTCTCTTACCTCCGCCCCCGTCCTGAGTGAGCCTGTGCTGGAAATCCTCCCCCTCTGCTCCTGCGCTCCTGAGGCAGAGTCTGGAAGCAGGACCCGCTCGGTGTGCAAGAGCAGTGCTGAGCGCAGGCAGAGCTGTGCAGCTGCCACAGCGGACACGCCCCCCGCCCCCAGCGCCCGGCAAATCACAGCCTGGGCGGGCGGAGTCTCCAGAAGAGCCCCCACAAGCGGAACTTTTTCAAAATAAACCTTCCCATGTGAGGGGGGGACAAGAGGGGGCGTTACAGCAGTGCACTGGGTTTCCTGTGCAAGAACGGACTGTAACAGGATCTGGGATTGTGTGGAGCTTCCCTGCCTGTAATGTGGAGCAGAGAAGATACTCTGAAACACCAGAGAGGGGTAAAAAAAATCTCAGGAGGTGCTTCTTATTTCTCTAATCTAATTCCTCACATTTTTCTGTCTGTGAACTTCTAACACAGACAGCTTGCTGCTTCAAGCCAATCACTGCAGGTGGTAAACTGCCCCTCCGACATACACACACACACACAAAAGAGTAAATAGTGTCAGCCCGGTCAGATTCATACAAGAGATTAACAAGTGTCTTTTCAGGCCGTGCAGAACCAAGAAGCAAAGGCTGAAATTCGTTTCGGAAAAGGCACATTCCATACCGATATCGGGCATTGCTGTTATTTACATAGAGAGCTGTCAATGCAAGGAACAACTTGCCAAGTCATGTAGCCGAAACAGAGACCCTTCAAGTCCTGGCCTGACATGGTGCTCGATACTCTGCAGACCGCAGGTAAGTGGGAAGCCTAGATGGGCTGTTACTGTGACCATGCATTGTTTGTATGTTCCTTATGTTTTAATTGGATCGCTGCAACACACAACCAGAACCTATAGCACCAGAGAGGACGTTTAAATTTCCCATTCAAATGCCACTTTTCACCATTAAGTGAACCAGGGAGGGAAAAGGAACAAAGCTTCAAACCTGCAGGATGTGGTACAAGGCAAAGCCTGGCTCTGGGTCACATCCCTCAAAGCCTCAGAGTATCATTAATATGCCCATAAAGCATATTCATTCTGATGGACTCCCGTGCACATCTGAAAGTGCTTTACCTCTCTATTAATACTATGAAGGTAGCATCAATGCTTCTTGTGTATGGCTGTCAAAATGCATAGAGCTAGCCTAAAAGTTACATATCATAGCAGTGCTAGGGGCATGTCCTTTATGTACTTACCACACAACTACACAATTGATTCTTTTGTATTATTTTGCTTAATGTGTTTTCTAGAGTTAAATATAATTATATGACCATCACTGCAATGAGCACTGTAGACCTACATTGGCATACTGTATTCACTTTCTGTGTGCAGGTATGACCAGACAAATTGCGAACTAGTTATTGTATGGATTTCCTTTTACTGTTTTACACTGATCCATATTTTGCTTGAGTTTGCATAAGAAATCGATGCAAGGAAATCAAGGTTATACTTGTTAAAATTAATTCAAAAACAATATGACAATGTTCATTATATTCATATCACAGAATCAGTACTTCTCTGGGATAAAACAATAGTGTAAGTTTCTTCTATCCCACCCCTCAGGCCTTTAGTCAACATTGCCATCTGGTGGTCAAAAGTACACATTGTAGATCAATTAGTCGATGTTTTGTACCATATATGGGCCCCCACAGAAAATAAAATAAGCCTTTCTTTTGTTAATTTTTCCCTTTTAAAAAAAAGGTACAGATAAAAACTAATTATATATTAGCATAGCAGCAATAGCATGCTGTGTAACAATGGCTTGCATTTACTGCCTGAAGATGCACTACACCGTAAACTAGCCAGTCAAATTTAATTTACTTGCTAGCCAAACAGATGTTGCTGAGCAGATTGAATGCTGACACAGTAGTACAACTTCCTCAGTAGGCCATCAAGGTATGTCACAAGTCAACTGCAGAACTTTCTTGAGGTTTTAGATTATATTAAAGTAAAAATGTATTTTGCTTTCAAGAAACTAGCAGTGTGAAAATTTTTCCATAAATCATTTTCAGTGCTTCCAAAGTTCGCTGATTTGTGAATGTGTTAGCATTACCAACTTTCGTCCACGAAGGAAAATAAATGTGGCCAACAGCCCTATAGGGCAGTTTGTCTCCTCAGTCAGGTGGCTGTGCTTAGTGCAGTCCTCCAGGGCACTGGTTGCGCAGTTTGGCTCATGCACTGCGCAGTTAAAAGAAGGGAATGAGCGCTTAAAGTCATTAAGTCATTAGCGGGCATTAGACATTGGAATGGGTAATAAAAAGAATGTTGAAGACGTGGCTTTGTTGTGGCAAAGTAATTAAGGCCCTGCTCCCCTGGCACACTTCAACCCATTAATACACCTCCAGGATGGAGTGGAGGATGCAGAAATGAGAAATGTATTGCTCTGCTGAAAAGGACTGTGGGAGATGATAAGTACTTCTGTGAGCCTTGTCAGCACTACACTGAGGAGGAAAGGAATCTTTCATTCCACAAAACCCCACAAGTATCCGACCCCAGAACCCCCCCCCCCCCCCTTACCCGGTAGGCTCTCGCTGAAAAGAGTGTCCCATTGACTTCCGAGTTACACAAATCCTGCTTTGAGATTTCTATGCCATTTATCCAGACGTATCAAAGCAGCCTTTGCTTGCACAAAAAGGTACAATAAAAGGGCAAACCAATAAATCAACATATTACAGCTCAATGTTGTTTTCCCAAATGGCCAGCTCTGGTTGCATATACAATTAGAAATTTTTATTTATTAGTATAAATTTATACAGTAGCACTCTTTAAGCATTCTCTTAAATAAATCTGGGCAGAAGTATGTATATATGCAAAATGTCAGCCAGTTGAATGATTTAAAAAATGTTTTTATCAATAAGCTAGATTTTTAAAAATTATCCTAAGATTCAGGTGGATGGGTCAGACAAAAGAAAAAAGCACAAACAGGAAAGTGGGTCATGTTTGAACAAGCTGATGTAAATGATTACACAGATTGATCAAGCAAAACATATAGGTTAGTGGATGGACAGGAAAAGTGTTGCAGGATGATTACATAATATGCTTGACCACCTCAAAGTACGAAGGATTTCACAATTTGTGACTTGTAAGTAGAAGAGTAATTACATTAATCATTAATCAATTTCAATGAAATCATTTAATGACAAATAACACCAACATACAGAGCAAGTTCTAGGCATGGGTACCATAGGCAATCGCCTAGAGCCCCATCAGAGCCTCCTAGTCCGCAATCCTAACACCTCCTATGTCTGGGTAACAACTGTTTTTTTACATAATGTTTCTAATAGTTTATCCGGAACTGCAGCTTTTAAGACTGCATCTACACAGCTTTCAAATAGCTTTAAAATAACCATTAGCACTCAAGGTCATGTCAGCTATTGTCTGTATCACTGATGTCTTATGTAACAGGGGACTACTGGAGGTCAGCAGCTGTGAGTTTGATCGCTGGTTTGGGGCCTTTACACCCTCATGTGTGTCTCACTGTAGCTGAGGGGATGATATGCAATTTAAGAAGTAAGGATTTGGTATAGTATTTCACAAAAAATTTTAGAAAAACAAAACAGGAGTGACTGCTGAGCAGAATTAATCTGAGTGTGATCTGAAGACACCACTTAATTGCTCATGCAATTAATGTAAACATAAATTAAAATGTAATTGAATTTACAGCCAGCAAATTTCAAAGTTGTGAAACTGTTGTCACACTCAAAGAATAACCTCTGTCTGAAATTAAATGTTTTTTGTCGTTCAAGATTTTTATTTTTATTTTTTTTGCAGGAGAAGTAGCCAACCATTTACCTAATGCATGGGTGCCACAGTGTTGTTATTTAACTACTCCTGTGTGTGTGTGTGTGTGGGTGTGTGTGTGTTTGTGTATGTGGTAACATGTAGGACATTGGCCAATGTGTCCCCGCTAATGTTAATATCAAACCTATGACCTTGACACATCCCCTCTTTGTGCAGTTATCTAAGAGTTATGGAGGAAGTCCAGGAGGGATTTCTGGGAACTCTGTGTTCAGAGTTGTGAGGGACCCATTATCAGTGTTTCAGGGACTCCTCCAGGTGGCGTATGGTCACCTGCATCATCACCTGTAGTTTATAGCACTTTCTAATAGGGCAGGCTACAGCAGCTTGAACAGCAAGGACAGAAAGCCTTTGCTGAAACTCACAAATTGTCATCGTTGAACTTGATGAACAGTAGCATCATTAATGTTTAAAACATCCTGTTGGCTGAAAGCTCAATTAATAATTTAAAAGGTGAGATTAACACTTGTCTGTATTGGCCACTTCAGAAAGTGCTTCCCACAAAAAATGACAAAAGCTTTAATTGTGTGTTAAAGAGGGAGGGGCTGGAGTGCTGGCATGGCCATATGTGTGGGCAGTGCCAGTGTTGCAATGCCCACACTGCAGGAAGAACAGCCATTGGTTGACACACTCCTCTATCTCAATCCTCAATCCACTACACACACTACACTTTACTCTTCCATTGGCTTGGCGGACCAGAAACAGCATAACTCAAAATTGATAGAGGATTGATTTATTTCCCAAGATTATTCAATGATGGAACAGGCCAGCAAATACAATTTGGACATATTCCAAACTGTAAGAAAGAAAGTGTAATTCTGGATGAAAAGATTTGAAGAAAAAATGTAAATGAGTAAATTATCTCTCTAGACTCTGGTACAGATTGAGAACTCTATTTAGTTGCCCAACTCCCTCTCATCCTAGATCTTAACTTATTCCATAGGCATTCCTCTTTCAGATTCTATTTATGAATCTAGACTTGGTTGACCTTGAGAGTGGTGTGGCTGTGCCCTCACTGAAGTGCCTACACCTGCTAAGTGCTACAGGTAGAGGGCGCTGTAGCCGAATAATCATGTTGAACTAATCTGCAATGTTCTATTTTAACTATAGGCTCCCTTTTTGGATCAGTGCTGTACATTCTTGGATGGTCTGTGCAATTCATGGAACCAAATATATCAGCCGATTGATCAGTTTGTGAAAAATGTATTTGTTCTGCATATGTGAGAAATAAGCAATACTTCACAGTGTTAATCACCTTTGAATTATGTACAAATTTAAAATCACAATGTACATATGCACCAACATCACATAACAATGGTTTATCTATTCCACATCAAAGGCTTTCATTTTAAGGCTACAAAATTCATGAATTCATCTGAGTCAGTTCAATCAATTTTTTTAACTAGGAAAGTCTTAGATTGTTAAATGTGAGAAATAAAAAATCACCCTGGGAAGAAAGAATGCACTGCAGGGCAAAATACTAAATTAATATGATCTAGCTAGCACTACCCAGAAAATGTAAACTGTTCAGTTGTTCAAATTAATCCTGCTTTAAAACTGGGAACTATCTGAATGGTAGAAAATCCATTATGTATTGCAATATAATGCATAATATTAAGTTTGAAAATCATCAACTTTATGTTACTGGATTTGATTTTAGTCCACCCAAAAACTTTTATTTCAGCCTTGAAAAAATAATTTTAATCTTTCATTATTAGCCTTCATGTGATAAAGTATCAATGCTAAACCACATGTAAAATCTTCCATTTTTTATTTTTTATTTTTGTGTAATTGGAAATCAATTTCCATAATGTCAGCCTAATGTCTGCTAATGGTAGGTTATTACGTCTGTCAAACCAACACAACCAGCAGGGAACCATAAATGGGTATAAATATTATCTATAAATAATGATGATACCATTAGGACAACCATTAGCTGAAACTAGAACTAGGAATTTACAACATAGATGCTCAAAATTGGCCCTGGAGACCAGAGGTGCATTCCTTCCCTCTATTCAGGGACAAACTTAAAGGAGGAATACCAGGTGAGTGGGATCTGTGGCCAATCAGTGACATTAATCACTCAATTAATATTCATTATCCAGTGTAAACAAAGAAGAAGTACTGCTTGCTTCAAGAGTCAATTTCAGTATTTAGGCTTTACAAGAACTTATATACCGAGAGTGTCAACTCCCAGTGTTTCCCAGTTTTTTATGGTTTCCTTTCAATCATCTGACAAGCAAGGCCTTTAGAACGAGGTTTGCTGATTCTTCAGCCAATTAATGACGTAAATGAACCACTAGTGCCAAGACACTCCAAAACCAGTGGACACTATGGCCCTCCATGGAGTCTGACACCTCTGTTCTATACCAGCAGTTCCCAGAATCAATCCTGGGTAACACCTGTGTATGCTGGTTTTCATTCCAACCACAGTTGTGATTTTAATAAACTGTTCATTTTTTTTTAATTCCCTCTTAAGCCACATTATGTCAGAAAAAGCTGAGCATTCAATATAGAACAGTCTGATGTTGATGTTGTGCTTATTATGCTATGTTGCACAAAATTAATCAAATTAAATTAAAGACTGATGTGAGTCAATAGATTCCTAATTGGTGAAAGGTGATAGATAATAAAGGTTTCAAAGGCAAAGCAAATGATAATGAGCCAAGCCTGGCTTTTCTTCTAAGCATTATTATAATAACTTTAAGGGGAAATGGACAAACTGAAAGACGTGTTAAACAACAATTTTATCAGTTGAAACATTTTGTTTCCTTTTAATGCAATTGTTTGAAATAGAGCACAATAAGCACAATATGAACACAAAATCTTTATTCTTTGTGCCATGTATAGCTATTTACAATGTAATATAGCTTAGGACGGTAAATAATGTATTTAAATATGAAAGCCACCTAATTAAGAAAAAATATCAGCTTGTTAAAATTGTGGGATTGCAACTCTGGTTGTAACAAAAACCAGCATACACAGGGGGTCCCCAGGACCAAGGTTGTGAACTACTGGCCCAAATAATTATTTCTGAAGGTTGTTACATTTAACTGATTCAATTATAGATTGTCAGGGGAAATTAGATGGGTTTTAACCATTGAAAGGATGGACACCTGGTCATGGGACCTAAACCATTTCTGGAATATTACTGTAAGAGTTAAAAGACCATTAAAGCCAAAGAAAACATACCAAATATGCATTGTCTTAAATTAAAGAAAAACAATTAGCGGAAGAGCTTATACATGTTTCCCACAACCTTAACTGATCCATTAAAAACAGAATACATAGTGCACCTCAAGGACCAAGTTTGGAAATCACTAGCAAATAGCACCTTTAGTAATTTAGGTTCAGTTTTTGGTTTAGATTTTGAATATGGCGACTTTGAGAAAAGTTAAACTTCAAATGTCACTATATTTGAACGTCCTATGTGATGAGAATAACATATACAACATAATGTAGCACAGTAAACAACTTTATCAATATTACCTGTTTGAAATAGATATAACAAATAATACTGAATATGCTAAAAATGTTACATTTTATTTACATGTCAGAACCTGTATACAATGAACAAGTCACTACAGCACTACCTCAAGAGCACTGATTGAAAACTATTTAAATAATTCGAAGAAAACCTAATAAAATTGAGCAAGCACTAATCATTGCACATAACTGCTGAAACTGATCCCCATGTGGAATTCTCATTATCCAATTACCCAGCTGAAATAATCAAGGCTTGTCATATATAAGCTTTCAAGGTAAACTTTCTCTACATTGTATTGTTTCACCATGGACCACCTTCAGTGTAGTGTGCAGGTTTTGGTTTGGCTTGGCATGTTGGTTGCTGCTTTGGCACAGCACCAAGATGATAATTTTAAAGGCCAAACCAAAGATATTCCGTTTCATAGATGCCAGGTCAGTGACTTTGACAGGGTGCCATGTGGAGACCCTGATATTGATAGCACTGGCTGTGAAGCCATCAATTGCTGCTTTGACCAAGCACAATGCTTCTATGCCAGGGAAGGTGGGTGGTTAATACTGAAGTAACTGATTTATGGTTCTAGCTACAAAAACTATTAGCATGCTTTGCTCACTATTTTTATATTTTCGTAGCAGTGACTGTCCAGTGTCTTCGAGATGGTCAGTTCAGGGTAGTAGTGTCACGGGACACCACAGTACCTCGGCTGATCCTGGAGTCCGTGAGTCTGCTGGAAGGAAACGAGGCACACTGTGGCCCTGTTGCAACCTCGGTGTCCTTTGTCGTTTTCCAGTTCCCAGTCAGCACCTGTGGCACAACCGTGACGGTGGGTTATTTGTGCTGGAGGACTAGCTTTTTAGTGTGGCTGCTTCTAAATGCTGGATTTTTTTTTTTGCAGGAGGAAAATGGTTATGTGGTCTATGAGAACAAGCTGTCCTCTTCGTATGAAGTGGCGACTGGACCCCTTGGCTCCATAACCAGGGACAGTGTCCATGAGTAAGCGAAGGCATGGTCGTCCTCGTCATCCATGTCCTGTGTATTCCTAGCTGCACTGACGTCCCCTCTATTTGCAGGTTGTCCTTCCTGTGTAGATATTTTGGCAGTGAGGTGGTCGCCCTGGTGGCTGAGGTGAACACCGTTCCGCCTCCCCTTCCAGTGGCTGCCCAAGGCCCTTTGCGTGTGGAGCTCAGACTAGCCAATGGCCAGTGTGAAGAAAAAGGATGCTCGGATGGTAAAGCGTTGCATTTAATTTTTTTGGGAGGGTAGTCCTTAAGGTGTGGTGGTTCAATCCAGTGTAGTTTGATTTCCCTGGTTTCAACAGCAGCCCTGCAAGTCTGCTAGCCATGCGATTTATAGTAACCTGGTCTCTTTGGTCTACAGCTAATGTGTACAGCTCCTACTATGGAGACTCGGACTACCCCGTCACTAAGGTGCTGCGAGACCCTGTGTATGTGGAAGTTCGGATCCTGGACCGGTCCGATCCCAACATTGTCCTGACATTGGAGCACTGCTGGGCCACTTCCACCTCCAGCCCCCTCAGCATGCCCCAGTGGAATCTGCTGGTTGATGGGTATGTCCTGGTATTGGTTGGCCCCCAGGGTTTCTTCCCTCCCTTTCCTAAATTTGGATCTCTGCAGGTGTCCCTTCCATGATGACCGGTACCTCACCACCTTGGTTCCTGTGGATCATGCCTCTGGGCTCCCAAACCCCACCCACTACAAACGATTTGTGGTCAAGATGTTCACCTTCGTTGATTCTGCTACTCTGGTGCCCCTGAAGGAAACGGTATGTTTGGTGTATAGATTGGAGCTTTCTCTATCAATGCAGTAAATTGTTTTCCATTCAGTGCAAATGCTCCCTGTTGGACTTCCATTTGCTCCAAGTTAAATTGACTTTATTAGGAACTTGTGTCTAGGACTTGGTGTTTATGCATAGAATTTGGTCTTGATGTTTATTACAGTGCATTTGGGTCTTTGTTCTTGCAGGTGTTCATCCACTGTAGTACTGCTGTGTGCTATCCCTCTGCTGGTAATACCTGTGAACATGGATGTGGCAGGCAGAGTGAGTGGGGAAACGTGGTTTAGTTGAGGGGGGTGCAGGATTGAATTCCTTGCCTGGGTATATAGGCACTGACATTCCCCTCTTCAGGGAGACATGCTGCTAAAATGGTCCAGTCCAGGGAAGAGGCTGGCATTGTTTCCAGTGAAGCTGTGATCTTTGAGCCACGGTTCGCAAATCTGGCCAGGACGACATCAGATGGTGATCATGAAGGTGAGGAACTAAATCCTTTTTGGTTTCTCTGCAGTGCAACCATTCAAAGAACTTTGCTAATGTCTCCTCTTCCTTACCCTAGTGCCCCAGTCCCTTGCCTTTGGTCTGCTGGGAGTGGCTGCTGCAGTTGTGCTTGCTGTCTTTGCCCTGGTGCTCTCAGTGGTGTGGCGATCCAGACAATGTCATGTGGCAGCTATAAAGCTGTGAGCTAAATAAAGCTGCTTGTGGAAATTCAATGTGCATTGGTTTATTTGTGCTAGACACTAAGTTGTGTTGCAAAACTACAAAAAGTAGCTTCCCATTTTTAAAAGCAATTTCTCTGTTCAGGAAATTCAGGCTGGCAACAACTTTGTTAGGCTTGTATGAGCTATAACTGTATTTGGGTGCTCTGAAATGCTTTTCTCTACCAGGCCTTTATTTAAAAGCTTGAACCAAGGTACCACATGTGACTCCTATGGAGTTCCATATTGATTCTGCTTTTTGGCTGGAGTTTGAGGAACTGTCTTCATATGGGCAACTTGCAGAGTTAAGAATTAACTGCATGCTCCATAGCCTGGATAAATTCTGTTGCTTCAGCAAAATTCAGAGCTATATGAATAGAATAGCTTTTTCTGCATTCAACTGGGACACTTCAGAGCGGGAGTGTTTAAATCCTATCTGGGAGGGCTGCAGTCTCTGCAGGCCTAGATGCTTTCCTTAAACTCTAGCCAATTTGGGCTTTCAGAATATGCTTTGAGGACACTAGCCAATCAATGACTTTGATCTTTCATGAGCTGTTGCAAAATCCAGAAGTTGGCTCTCCAGGACTAGCATTTGACATGCCTGTCTTGGATCAGAGGGATAGTCTTCTTTGCTCCTGTCCAAAAAGTCCAGAAGAGGCAGTCCTCTTACAGCATGCCTGAGTTTACATCCCTCAGTTAATTTAGCATTCAAAACTTACTTGCAATGCAATGTGGTTTTCCACTTAACATACTATTTCAGCAGAAGCATGTTAAACTGTACAGCAATTTTTTTTCAAATTTGGGTCCAGGTGATCCACTGTATATACTGCTTTTCATCCCAACCATTATTTTACTTGTAAGACATTTTTCTTAATTTGGCACTTCATGTCTTCTGAGGGATGATCTACCCTCTTGCAGCTATATTGTGTCCACAATTTTCAATATACTAACCCAGCAGTTGGGCGAATGAATGATGGGTACATTAAAATCTGGTTCTCAGCGTCAGCAGTGCTGCTGGTGTTCTCTACTCCCTGATAGTCCAATGTCACTGATTGGCCAGAGGTTACACTTGTGCTTCAGGTATAAATCATGGCAGGAAATAAAACCAGCAGTAATACTCAAGCTGATGGCCCGGTTAGAATATCTCTGATGCATGATTTTATTTAATGTGCTATATGCACTATAATTTAGTACCTGAATGATTCATTTTAAAGGTTGTTACATGTAATTGATTCAATTATAGATTGTCCATGAAATTAGTTTCGTCTTAACAGCTGAAAGGGTGGACACCTGGTCAAGGAACCTAAACCAGTGGTTCTCAACCTCGATCCTGGGGGCCCACTGTGTATGCTGGTTTTCGGTCCAACCACAATTGCAATCCCAGAATTGTAACAAGCTATTATTTTTCCTTAATTAGGTGCTTCTCATGTCAGAGGGATTATTTGCCCACTTAAGTGACCTTGTGTCAGAAATAGCTATACAGGCCATAAAGAATAAAAGTCCCATATTCATATTGTGCTATATTGTAGACGATTACGTAAAGAGGTTAAAAAAACTTTAATCAAAATGAAGACTGAAGCAAATCAACAGGTTCCTAATTTGGGAATGTGTGGACACCTGGCCACTAAATCTAATCATTTGATAGATAAAGAATTCAAAAACCAGAAAATGATGTCATACCTGTGTTGTGCTAATTAGTTTAAGGGAAATATTATGCACTTAAAGCACTTAAACACGTGCTCAGCAACCTAATTGGGAGCCTAGTAATTCCCCTCCTTAATTTGATCTGTTAAAAATGTTACCTCTTTTTAAGTGATTGTTTGCAATCACTTAAAAATCAACAAAACACAATGGGATTTAATTTTTCATGCCATGCATAGAAATTTCTGACATAATGTGGCTTAAGAGGGTAAATAATTCCTCTTAACATGAAAAACACCTAATTAAGAAAAATGAACAGCTTGTTAAAATTTTGAGATTGCAATTGTGGTTGGAACGAAAACCAGCATACACAGTGGGCCCCCAGGACCGAGGCTGAGAACCACTGACCTAAACCATTTCTAGAATATTAAGAGTACAAAAACTGTTAATTCCAAATGAATCAAACTAAACCTGCATTGTGTTAAACTAAAGGGGGAAAAACAGATTAAGAGCGTAAACATAATTTCAACGACCTTAATTGATCAAAATATTGGTTGTGACTCAAAACCAGCTCGGACATTGGGTCCCAAGTACCAAGTTTGGGAACCACTAGCAAATAGCATCAAAAGTAATTTAGGTTCAGTTTTTGGTTTAGATTTTGAGTGTGGTGAGCAAGGTAACCTTGAGGAAAATTTAACCTCAGATGTCACTTTATTTGTACCTGCCACATAATGGTTACAATATAAATAACATTACCATTATTACCCGTTTAAAATGGGTATAACAAATAATACTGAATATGCAGAAAATGTTGAATTTTATTTACATGTCAGAGCCTGTTCTTAATGAACAGGTTACTAGTGCACTACCTCAAGAACCTTGACTGAAAACTATTTAAATAATTTTTTAAAAACCTAATTAAATTGAGCAAGCACTAATCATTGCACACAACTGCTGAAACTGATCCCCATGTGGAATTCTCATTATCCAATTACCCAGCTAAGATAATCAAAGCATGTCCTATATAAGCTTCGAGGAAACATTTCTCCACATTGTGTTGTTTCACCATGGACCACCTTCAGTGTAGTGTGCAGGTTTTGGTTTGGCTTGGCATGTTGGTTGCTGCTTTGGCACAGCACCAAGATGATAATTTTAAAGGCCAAATCAAAGATATTCCTTTTCATAGATGCCAGGTCAGTGACTTTGACAGGGTGCCGTGTGGAGACCCTGATATTGATAGCACTGGCTGTGAAGCCATCAACTGCTGCTTTGACCAAGCACAATGCTTCTATGCCAGGGAAGGTGGGTGGTTAATACTGAAGTAACTGATTTATGGTTCTAGCTACAAATTATTAGCATGCTTTGCTCACTTTATTTTTATGTTTTCGTCGCAGTGACTGTCCAGTGTCTTCGAGATGGTCAGTTCAGGGTAGTAGTGTCTCGGGACACCACAGTACCTCGGCTGATCCTGGAGTCCGTGAGTCTGCTGGAAGGAAACGAGGCACACTGTGGCCCTGTTGCAACCTCGGTGTCCTTTGTCGTTTTCCAGTTCCCAGTCAGCACCTGTGGCACAACCGTGACGGTGGGTTATTTGTGCTGGAGGACTAGCTTTGTAGTGTGGCTGCTTCTAAATGCTGGATTTTTTTTGCAGGAGGAAAATGGTTATGTGGTCTATGAGAACAAGCTGTCCTCTTCGTATGAAGTGGCGACTGGACCCCTTGGCTCCATAACCAGGGACAGTGTCCATGAGTAAGCGAAGGCATGGTCGTCCTCGTCATCCATGTCCTGTGTATTCCTAGCTGCACTGACGTCCCCTCTATTTGCAGGTTGTCCTTCCTGTGTAGATATTTTGGCAGTGAGGTGGTCGCCCTGGTGGCTGAGGTGAACACCGTTCCACCTCCCCTTCCAGTGGCTGCCCAAGGCCCTTTGCGTGTGGAGCTCAGACTAGCCAATGGCCAGTGTGAAGAAAAAGGATGCTCAGATGGTAAAGCGTTGCATTTAATTTTTTTGGGAGGGTAGTCCTTAAGGTGTGGTGGTTCAATCCAGTGTAGTTTGATTTTCCCTGGCTTCAACAGCAGCCCTGCAAGTCTGTGCTAGCCATGTGATTTATATTAACCTGGTCTCTGGTCTACAGCTAATGTGTACAGCTCTTACTATGGAGACTCGGACTACCCCGTCACTAAGGTGCTGCGAGATCCTGTGTATGTGGAAGTTCGGATCCTGGACCGGTCCGATCCCAACATTGTCCTGACATTGGAGCACTGCTGGGCCACTTCCACCTCCAGCCCCCTCAGCATGCCCCAGTGGAATCTGCTGGTTGATGGGTATGTCCTGGTATTAGTTGGCCCCCAGGGTTTCTTCCCTCCCTTTCCTAACTTTGGGTCTCTGCAGGTGCCCCTTCCATGATGACCGGTACCTCACCACCTTGGTCCCTGTGGATCATGCTTCTGGGCTCCCAAACCCCACCCACTACAAACGATTTGTGGTCAAGATGTTCACCTTCGTTGATTCTGCTACTCTGGTGCCCCTGAAGGAAACGGTATGTTTGGTGTATAGATTGGAACTTTCTCTATCAATGCAGTAAATTGTTCATTCAGCATGCAAAGACTCAGTTTGGCTTTGATCTGCTTTAAGTCAAAATGACTGCTTATTTCTGGGACCTTGTGTCTAGAATTGTTTATGCATAGATTTGTCTATGGTTCTACTCCCAGTGCATTTGGGTCTTTGTTGTTGCAGGTGTTCATCCACTGTAGTACTGCTGTGTGCTATCCCTCTGCTGGTAATACCTGTGAACATGGATGTGGCAGGCAGAGTGAGTGGGGAAACGTGGTTTAGTTGAGGGGGGTGCAGGATTGAATTCCTTGCCTGGGTATATAGGTACT
This sequence comes from Anguilla rostrata, assembly GCF_018555375.3. NCBI lineage: Eukaryota > Metazoa > Chordata > Actinopteri > Anguilliformes > Anguillidae > Anguilla > Anguilla rostrata. The sequence goes on from NC_057938.1 coordinate 12,674,305, forward strand.
GACATTCCCCTCTTCAGGGAGACGTGCTGCTAAAATGGTCCAGTCCAGGGAAGAGGCTGGCATTGTTTCCAGTGAAGCTGTGATCTTTGAGCCACGGTTCGCAAATCTGGCCAGGACGACATCAGATGGCGATCATGAAGGTGAGGAACTAAATCCTTTTTGGTTTCTCTGCAGTGCAACCATTCAAAGGACTTTGCTAATGTCTCTTCTCTTCCTTACCCTAGTGCCCCAGTCCCTTGCCTTTGGTCTGCTGGGAGTGGCTGCTGCAGTTGTGCTTGCTGTCTTTGCCTTGGTACTTGCTGTGGTGTGGCGGTCCAGTTATCGAGTGGCTACAAAGCTGTGAGCTCAAAATAAAACTGTTTCTGGAAATTCAGTGTGCTGATTGATTTTTGCCATAATCTGCATCGTGCAGCAGAATTGTAGGATTAATAGTGTTCTGAACTTTTTTTAAATTTTTTTTTTTATTTTTTATAAACTGCACATTATCTAAATTTAAACTTGCTGCAGCTTAGTTGATCTTGACGCAATCACACATTCTTGACTTCATGAATGAACTTATTTGAACACAAATTCAAGCTTGTGTATGTACTCCCTCCCCTCCTATTAGAACTTATCCTCTGACAGCAGATTGAAATTGTCAGTCTACAATCAACCCAGACTGGGTGATCTGGGCAGTACAGGTTACCATGGTAATATACCCTGATGCCTGCTTTGGGGGGAAGAAAGAAACCCAGGGTTAAAGCTGAACTTTGCTTGCCAACCTAACAATCTCTGTTGCACTACAACAGTATGTACATACATATAGTAAAACCAGGAAAGTGTTTTGAATGTTCCAAGTATACAAGGGGCAGCAAATGGTTTTTATACAGGGTTGGTTAACTGCAGCCTGCTTATTTGGAGCTTAAACCTCTACACCACACGTGCATTACAACTAGAAGTGACTCCATATTTCACAAATTTAGATTTTGTAGTTTAAACAGCAGCTAAGCACACCATATTTGACCCAGTGCTTTCAGCCAAACACTTCAGATGTTGCTTCCTCTGGAACAACCTTTTGTTTATCAGACACTCTTGCAGGAAAAGGTGTGTGCATCAACAGGAAGTGAGTTCTGGCAAAGGGGGTAGGTGAAAAGGTCAGAGTGACCCTGTGCACTGCAGGCAAGTTGCTCTACCCTCCTATGACCACTCCTAGGCTCACACAAGGGGGATTAGTCCATGGCTTTTCTTCAGTCAACATTTGTTTTTAACCCAAATCTATAACTCTGAATTTCACAAGCCAGCTATTGAGTCCATTAAAACATTATCATGGAAACCATGAGCCTAGCAGTCAAGTAGCCTGGATATGTGTGATATAAGCTATTACAATGGAAGTTTGCGACTTGTCTGCACGCTACTATTTAAGTTTGGAATGCCTGAGTAATTTTTATATTTTTGAAAAATTGATACTTTCTCCAAGGTACATTAAATCGACTTTTTTTTTTTAATGCAGTGAAGACATTGACAATATTACAAATTAATTACGGTTTGAAAACTTTTTTTTTTTTTTAATTTTATCTTTACATATTAGTTGCATTTTCAGCAGCCAGTACTTCAGTGTACTGATGGCACACTGTTCCCTCATCACTTTTAAAGCTAATGTGCTAATTTGGTACTAGAAAAAGCACTCCCATTACAGTAAGCACAGCTGAAAACAATTGTGCTGTTTAAGCTAAAACATCTTTCTACAAGGTGCTACATTATCTAGTACAGTGGCATTTCTGAAGTTCAATTTTAGTTTAAAAAATGGAACTACTTTTGAAAAGAGAAGTAATCCATCATCCATCCATTATCTATATTCCTGGTCAGGCTCGGGGGGGCGGGTGCAGGAGCCTATCCCAGCGTGCATTGGGCAAGAGGCAGGAATACTTCTTGGACAGGTCGCCAATCCATCGCAGGGCACACACACCATTCACTTACACACTCAAACCTATGGGCAATTTAGTCTCCAATTAGCATGCCTGCATGCCTTTAGACTGTGGGAGAAAACCGGAGTATCTGGAGGAAACCCACATGGACATGGGGAGAACATGCAAATTCCACACACAAAGGCCCAGGCCCAGGACCTCCTTGCTGTGAGGCAAAAGTACTACCCATTGTAAAATGATTTCAAAAGTCATTTTCAGTACAGCTGAATTTAAGATTTCTCTTGTGAAAAGCTTTATTTCCTTAGACAAACTTAAAAAGAAAAATACATATTTTCTTTGCACAGGCGTGCTTGACAGAACAGGCCAGTGAATCAAAGTTAGACGCCTAAATTGCTTGCTGTATTATTAATAGCTGTGAAGACTCAGGAGGGTGGTGACCTCACTCACACATTTTAAAGCATTACTTAGCTGCCCCCATGGGCCATCTAAGAGCAGTAAAGGGGACTCGGGGGGGAGTGGTATGTGTACACTTCTGTGATTTGTTTGTTCTGCCAGTGACTCCCAGGAGACGTAAGGGGGTTACGTCGGATCGGACAAAGCCGGCTTAATGATCAACCCCTGGGGGGTGGGTGTGTGGGGGGGGGCAGCAGTGCAGGGGGCGGAATAAGGGGGGAGGGATTAGGGAGACGGTATATATAGGAGGCTTTGTTGCTGCTTCGCTGTCCTTTCTACAGACACAGGCAAAGGATCCTGCAGACGGTCGCTGCCCTTGCCCTGCAGAAAAAGATGAAACTCGCTCTCCTCTTTGTCCTCCTGGCGCTGGCTTCAGCATTCCCCGCCAAGGATGGTACGCCAGAGGACCTGGATGCCCAGACGGTGACGGAGCTGCCCGCCCAAAACAGGTCTCGCTTCGCCATGCTGGATGACGTGCGGCTTCTGGCCAACGGGCTGCTGCAGCTGGGGCACAGCCTGCGGGACTTTGTGCACAAGACCAAGGGCCAGATCAAGGACATCTTCCAGAAGCTCAGCATCTTTGACAGGTCCTTCAGCCAGCTGTCCGAGGTCACCAGTGAGATCCGGGAAAAGGAGGAGGAGCTGAAGAAAACCACCACCTTTCTGAAGGCCAACAACCAGGAGATCAAGAGCCTGTCTCTGGAGATCAGCTCTAAGATGAACAACATCCTGCAGGAGCGCACCCAGCTGCAGAGCAAGGTGGGCAGCCTGGAGGAGAAGCTCAGTGGCCTGACAGAGAGTCTCCCCAATGCCCAGCAGCTGGGAGACATTGCACAGCTTAAGGTAAAGCCTGTGGCATTCCTACAGCACACCTTCTGCACAGCTACAATAGCTCTACTGGACACCTGTAGCACACTCAAAGCCACAAGCCTGCATTTCTGGCACCTACTGTATGACTGCTACACAGTTGTGGTTTTGTGGAGGGATGGTGAAGGGTGGGGTTGGTTGCATTAGTGTAAAAAATGCTCATATTAATATTTCACCAAAAAGCTCAGGCCATCAGATTTGTTTCAATAATTTCCGTCGTATATGCCTATTTCTCCTGGGATTTGTAAATTGGTGCTGCTTTATATTGTCATAACTTCAGTTTTGCTGAGTCAAATGTACAGCAGTACTGGATGAGGAGTATGCTTAAAAGAAGATTGTGTGTTTTAGGAAGTGATTTCTACCCAAGAAAAGAGTATAACAGCTTTGGTGAAGGAGGTGAAGGGCCAGCACGAGCAGCTCAACTTCCAAAGGAACAAGATCAAACTTCTGGAAGAGCGGGTATGGCATCTGATTCTCACTACAGTCTGGGCCAGGAGGTGGGGGGGGGGCAGGTTTAAGTACCTCCAAAGCATAATTGGAGATGGAAAACAAGGCTTTTTTCAACTGAATAATTCACTAATTAAATGTTTATATACCAGTACATTTGACTGAGAATTGTCCTGTCGCCCAATGCATGATGGCATTTTTTACATTTTCAGCTCAACTCAGAAACTTTCCAAGAGACAGTGGATAAAATATCTAACTCTACTCCTGAGGCTCCAGGCCTTGAATATATAGCAAATAACTCAACCAACAGCAGCATAGACATAAACGGTGAGTGCATTCAGATGTATAAAAAAGCCATGGCACCTCACAAATGAAGCAACTATTGTATTGCTGCTGACATAAGACGAGAACAGGCCATTCAGCCCAACACTGCTTGTCTTTTCCACACCACTAAACTGTACTTAATGCTTAGTTTCCCTAAAAGCTAGATAGTATCTAACACTGTATCAAGCCGGGCCTTGAATATCCCCAGTGTTTCTGCCTCCACTACATGTCCTACTGACAAATCATATCATCGCTGCGGACAGGGGAGGACCTACATGGAGGGACCTTTTCTGGTCTCTCTAATCCCATCAGGGGACCTGAATGACCTGTGAATGAGTGGTGCTAATGGGCAGCTAACAATGTTGAAAGGGAACTGTGTTGGTCGGAGAGGAAGTGGTGCCCTGTGGCTCGTGCTTTGCTCCACTTCTAGTATTTATCTTAACAATGCACGGCTTGACATCATTTGCTTTAAAATAATCCCTTTTCAGTGCATTCCTGTTACACATTGCATCAGGGCAAATGTGAGGGAGCTATCCATTGACCCTTGGTATTCTGATGCTGCTTTGGCCAAGCTGGCAATAGAGTAACCTGACAGATTACGCCCATAGTCAGTATTACAGATCAACTGATCATAACCATGCCTGACTGCATTACAGATCTTCCTGTGGATTGTAGCCATGCTTTCAACAGGGGAGAGAGGAACAGTGGCATATACCCTATCAAACCCAATCAGTCAGAGCCTTTCTATGTGTACTGCCAGATGACTGCAGGTGAGAAGTACCGATACACTCACTAACTCACTTAAGATTAAATTAAAAGCCCATATATATATATATCCCATATATATATATATATATATATAAATTGTATGATAAAGATGTCAAATTATAAAACGCAACCTTAAACAGAAATTTGGCTTTTGCTTAGATATTTTAATATGAATTAGGAGATCCACGCATTACAATAAATATTATAATAAATGGAAACAGAAAAGGCAACAGATGTCAGTGAACACATAATCATGTAATCAGAATGTATCAGCTAACTAAAACAGTGGCAATCAAGGAGCCTGTGTTATTATTTTTTGAACGAGCACTGAAAGCAAGCTAAATGATATCACACACAGGAGCCAATCCTTCTTTATTTGCCATCGGAAGCAATGGCAGCTTTCATGAAGACTGAGTTTGCAGTCATAACCTGGTCAAACAATTTCCTAACTACTCCCCACTGCAGATGGAGGATCCACCGTTATCCAGAGCAGACAGGATGGCTCTGTGGATTTTGACCAAATGTGGGCAAAGTATGAAAACGGATTTGGCAACCTTGAGAGTAAGTATTCAGGCAACAGGAAAGGATGGCAATGCACAATTTGACAAAATCTAAATATGCTGAATAGTTGAATTTGTTAAATATGCTGAACCAGTTTGAGAGTCACCAGGCAGCAAGTGAAGTGCCAGAAGTTCAAGGGATGCTTTAAGATGGGCTTCTTCTCTGTGTTCCACTGTGATCAGTGTAAACACATGAGCAATCTGGCTCACCCAGCCACAGGGAGGAAGCTCCTATGATTGAACCTGCAGGCTTTCCCTGTTTTAAAAGTTAAATCTGTATTGACAGCCACTCTGAGCACTGGTGCATTTTTTTATCCAACTACACCTAGCCTAAAAATACTACTACGCCCAACCCAAATCTCATAGTGGACAATCGAACCTTTGTGATCTTCATCACTTCTGCATGTGTGACTATAAGGTCTTGGTGACTACATTGCTGCTAGAATGGATTGTCCCCAACAACTAGAACAGTGGTAACACATGAGCCCAAAGTGTTGCAATCAGCTGCAAGGTAATTAATTCTACACACAAGACAATTTCTTCAATGCAGCCACTTTGTAAAGTTTTTCCATTTTAAATTAATATGCATTTAGACTATATAAACATTTTAAAATTTCTGGTGTAATTCAGTGTTTTTTTATAAGAATTCTGGCTGTGTGTGTGTGTGTTTGTAGAAGAGTTCTGGCTTGGCCTGAAGAAGATATACGCCATTGCCAGGCAAGGCAGCTCCATTCTGCAGATTGAGCTGGAGGACTGGAAGCAGGGAAGGCATTCATTTGAGTACAATTTCACCCTGGAGGGACCCGACTCCCACTATGCCCTCCACCTAACTCAGGTGTCAGGAGACCTGCCCGATGCCATGGCCAACTACACTGCCAGCTTCTCCACCAAGGACCGCAATAACAAGGAGGACTCCAGCTGTGCCCACAATTACACAGGTACAGCTGCTTGCCAACAAATTTGCAATCCCATGGGAACTAGTCACAAAGCAGAAACATACTGCTCAAAATTGGTTGAACTACAAAACTGTTCCAAGCTCAGAGTAAGTTATCATTTAACAAAAATAAAGGTTAGGTAAGAATTACAATCTAACCATTGTTGTCCACTTCAGGCATAATTGTTGCCTCCTTCATTGGCAGGCTGGGTTTCTTCTAAAAAGTATAATCATGAAGTTCTGGGTAGAACCTGCTGTTCTTCTCAAATCAGCTTGAGTTCTTTATTTTCATGATATATTCATTTTGGAGAGGTCAACTGCTATGTTTGCCAAGCACAATGCTCTTTGCAAGTCACTTTGGATGGTGCATCTGCCAAATGATTAAATGTCAGAGGTGATGGTTTAAATAGCTGGCCAGACACTGTGCGCTTCCTTCTCTACCTTATTTGTAAAGTTTCATTTAAGATTAGTTTATTTCTTAGTGCCCCATGGTTCTTGGTCCCCAATAAGGCAGACTTCATCTGAAGATGAAGTAGAACTGTAACTTAAATTCTCGTATGTTGTGTAACCATGTTGTGCGCTCACCTGCAGGTGGCTGGTGGTTCAATGCCTGCGAAGGCACAAATCTGAATGGGAGGTACTCCCACATCCGGCCGAGGGGGCGCACCGAGCGGAGAAGGGGAATTTACTGGAGACCCGGTGGAGGGAACACCTTCTCCCTCAAATCTTCCAAGATCTTGATTCGTTCTCTGTCCAACGATGGCAGCTTCCTCTAACTGCCTCACTCATATTTGCCCAGATCAATAACACAGTGACCTCTACAGAAAGGGAAATAGGCTTAGAAAAATAACAATTATTGCATACTTTAAAATTAAGAGCCAAATATGAAATATCACCAGAATTGATAGTCATGCTGAACTATACTGGCTATGCTGCATGCATGTTTGTGTTATGCTTGTACACTATCATTTTTTATAGTACTTGTGCAAAAGGCCCTTTTGATATGGCTTATGGTTTTTCTGGTGCATTGATAACCTGAGGTTGTACATGTTTTTATATAGTTACATGCTGTGGAAAAGGGAAGTTTGATGAGGACATTCAAACAACATTGAAGGTTCTCTCTATGGTTGTTGGGGTTCTCTATTTGGGCATTAACATACAGTGTTCTCTGTATGGGCATTAGCACATAAAGTTCTCTTTATTGACATTAGCATACAGCCTGGGTTTTCAACAGGTAGTTAGTAGGGGTCTGCGATCATTCTCTCTAAACCACCCCCTCTGCAATCAGTATGAAACCTCTTGTATTAAATACAGTCCTTTTTACATTATGATGGGGGCCATCGGGATGCTTTTGAGCATGAGATAAGGGTCCCTGAATTAAACTGATTGAAAACCCATGGTATATAGAGTTCTCTGTATGGTCATTAACATGTAGAGGTTTCGATATGATCATTACCACATTTCCTGCTTTACTGAGTCACATTGACTCTCTGCACCAGTATCTGGCTACACATCTGTACTGTACATATTTTGTTCCAAAACTGTTACATCCATGTTTACAAATCCCAAGAATAAATCCTATTGTTTTTGAAACCCCTCCCTTCTCCAGCCATTTAGACATTGTTTGTTCATTCAGAGTACACCTTTATTCCTGAGGCGAATGGATGCATAGACAGATACCTCCATGTGCAGTTCAAGTTTAGCACATTACCTGCTTATATGTGAAATATTGTCTCCAGTTTCCAGATCAACTGACTCCTGGATGCCATTTTGTGACACAGGGGAGGTAATTAATGATTAATGGGAAAGTGGATGAATATAGATATATTAGAGCTGTATCAGGGCTGAGGCACAGGAAAGTCCTTTCAATGTCAACAAACATGGCCTGAGAGGATGTTTGTCAATATGTCAATATGTCCATCGGGTAACAGCTGCTGTTTAAACTTGACCAAAAAACTTCAGGGCAAACTGTCGGATTGGGTCACTGCAGGCTGTGTGCTGCCAATGATAACAGCCGGCCATTCAGTCACGGTCCAAACTTTACCACTCCAGAGTACTCCGAAAAAACTACTATGTGCTTAATTTGTATAGTTTTCGCAAGCTTCTCCTTACTATAACCCCACTTAAACCAGCCTCTCAGTATTTTAGTTATTTAATTTCATGCTTAAAAAGTGATGAAATCTCATATAAAATAATGTTAGGCCCTGTAGTATTTGTAGTGTGTGTCTTTAGCCAGTGGTGTTATCACATACTGCATTCTATAGTTTCATACCATATAACAGGGTCATGGTAAGTTCACATTAGCAAGTGTTGACTGTGACTAATTTTCAGTGGGGTGCATGCATCATTTCACATGTGGTAGTTATACCAGTCATGCTAGGGGGTGGTTGTAATGGAGTATACTTCTATTATGTAATCATCACAGACATATCTGGGAATATGGCTCTGGTGATTATGTAAACTACTACGGCTGTTGCTGCATATATATAGGTTGGAGACATAGAAATATCTGCCACTCTCTCTTTTGTTTGTGCAGGTGCAGTGCAGTGCAGTATAAAGTGCAGGAAAGTGGAAAGCAGATTATGAAGGTGCTCTGAAGGTACATTCCCATAAATGTGCACATAAGTGGTGTATACAGTTCCAGAGGCTCCCATGCAGCAGTGCGTGCAGGCACACTAATGGTTTTTCCATCTTGAAAATACAGTAATTAGGTTTGTATCTATAAGTGCCTTAACAATGTGCTATTCACTGCCATGACTGCTACTAAGCCAGTGGTCTGATGCTTGGTCCTGGAAGCTTAGAAGGTATGCAGGTTTTTGTTTTAAGGTGAAACCCAGCAATCAATCAAAACCAGATTGAACTGCTTCAATCAATTAAGGGCTAATAGGAAGATTTCCCCACATTTCAAAGTGAATGAAAAATATGTGTGGGGGATTTCACAACCGATTTCACAAACCCCCCCCAACTGGTTTCAGAATAGCAACTGCTCCCTCCCACTGCTTGGTCAAAATGAAAAAAGATCCCATTGTTGCTCACTGCTTCCTCTGCACAGTCAGAATGGAAAAAGCTCCCATTGTTACTTAATGCAGCTGCATTGGGGAGGGGGTTTCTGTGAAGTGGCATGCGCTACCCATTTTAAATAGTTCCAGCCATTTGTTTATGAAGCACTTGCGGAAACTTGCGGTTTCAGAATAGTCATCACACCTTCCCACCTTACTGCACACTCATCTATCTGCTGTTACGCATTCGGCCTTGTGCATTGTAGTCTGACGTGTAGCAGTGGCTGTGCTGGTGTGTCGTGTTTGCTGTTGTAATATTCCGGTTTCAGTGCTCTCCATAGATGTGTGCTGCTAGAGACATAATAATGAAGCATATCCATTTTTCTACCCTAACATAATGTGCAGCACTGTTCGTTTAAATATAATGTTCGTTATTGCAGTACAGTTATTACTAATGGAGACAGTGTAATCTTCTGCGAACTACTGACCTTAACTTTAAACTTTAAAGGTCCCGGCAACTGGATTCAAATTGTGGTTATATTCCCCAGAAGTGACAACTGATTCTCTTCTTAATAGTTCTTTCAAGTTTTTAACCCACTTAGAATTAAATTGTAAAAACACTATTAGATTATTGTGACCTGTTCAGCAGACGAGGACAGGGTAGGCGTGAATCGTGCGCTCATTAACATTCGTAAGGCACGTCATATGTAATTAATTCCTCATCGCTAGCTTGGTTAGAGCCGGTTAGAGCACTAACATTACACGACCAGACATAACGAAAGAAAACAGCATGAACTAGGCTTTACCGAGTTAGTTAAACCAGATGATCATTCAATATGGAATAGCGTTGTAACACTGAGCATCTGTACACTAAAATTTGACTCTATAGCAGTCTCAAACTCATTGATTCCACATGTCTACGCTTCACAGCTATTTAATTACTGATAGCCAACGGTAGCCCTACTTACCGATCCACCGTGTTCTGCGAAAATGGGCACTGTAAATAATAACCGTACGGATTATTTGAATATGACAGTGCCAGTGGCCTGGCGAAATAAACACCATTTATTGTAGGTCTCTTCATATTTGTGAAAAGAAAAAAACGTATGGCTTTCTCCACATCCAAAGAAGGCATTAGACATTTCAATTTAGCTTGTCTTATGACCCCATGTCTTATGGCACAGGCTTTCATATTTTTTTTCTTGGCCGTTTGTGAATGCAAAAAAATATTGATACATTAGCAAAGATTTCACAGATACCTGGACCTTTAACGACAGTATGGTCCATGCTGTGTCAGTTTCTAACAGATCGAAGTTATCGATACCTACCTGTAAAGTGTAAATAACTAAAATAAGATCAGCAGTAAGTTTGTTACTGCTGCAGTCTCTTTACAGGTGGTTGTATCCTTGAGTCACTTAAGTCAAAATATTTTGTTCCAAAATGATATTGGTGCTTACAATATCTACTCTCTGGAACAAATTAATACACACCAGATGAAGAGGTTTACCCTGCCTTTTCCTTGTCTCATCCCGATAAAACAGATTATGGAAGAAAAATACCTCACTTACGTCATCATAAACCCTTGTGTGAGTGAGCTTTCATAACTTGAGATTAGATTTTCAGTTTGCTTGCTTAATGTTTAAAGTCCTTTCTTTTCAGTTCTAGGGCTCAGTCTGTAGTATGTACACCTATTGTACAGTATCCATACATGCATAGTGCTTTGTCAAAATTGTATTTGTGTTCAGGGGCTCTATTCTGTCACAAAACCAACTGGGAGTTCATGGAAGAAGTATGACTGACACTCAAATGAAAATCTTTCACATTTTGGCTTTTGTTTTGTATGCCTTTGTCATCCTTTCAATGGCTGCTAAGGATGGTGAGCCACTACCGCCTGGGATCTTTATGTACGGCGGACCCTGGAAATACCTCACTTTCCTGAATCTGGTAAGGTTATTTCCTATTCATTCCTTATATCACTAAGGAGTAACGCATACGGACAGGGATCCTGTTTCTAAAAGGATTTAAAGGCAGCCTTTGGTAATAGTTTTTTTAATTTTTATCAAACACAGGATTTGATTGGCAGCATAGAAAATCATCATATTGGCAAGACAAATTGTCAATTCTTATTCCATAAATGGGTCACACGTATAGAATTGATTATATTCGACCTAGACTCACTGTCACTTGGCAGTTTCAGAAGTTCCCATACTTCTCAAGGTTTAAGTTTGATCTGGAACATTACATTACCGAGCTCCTTATCAGCAGTAATTAAGGGACAAAAACAGGTCTATCTTTGAACTAGATGCAAAATTCAGCATTTTGAATTGTTGTTGCCTTTTTTGGAGTACAGATAATACAATAGGATTCTAAATTTGTATGAATGAAAATATTTGAAAATGTTTATGAAATATGAAAACATTTCTATCGTAATTCAAGCCATTAAGTGTTTCCAGCATTGAAAGGTCAAATATGCTATTAAGCTCCTTAAGTGTGTGTGTGTGTGTGTGCGTGCGTGTGTGTGTTTGGGGGCCTGAGGGTGGTTGTGTGAGTACTTTCGTACTTGTAACTGAATTTATCCGCTTATGTGACCCATACCACTGTTACATGATTCCTGGACAACAATAAGCACAAAGGTACCATTGAATGTTAGAAATCATTACTTGAGCAGTACACTAAGAAGTCCTAATATAAATCCTAGCATTCTTCTAAAACAGTGGGGCTCTGTGTGCTTATTTATGTGCAAAAATTACCTCGAAAGTTCATTTCATGATATGCTTGTATAATGTACAATAGAGTTATCCTTTTAGGAGCCTAGTGGTCTAGATACCAGCACCTTGTTTGCTGAGAAACAAACAAAATTATACATCTAGCATGCATAAAAACTGTGTCCAGGTCTGAATCTAGATGTCCGCAAAATGCATTGGTGCATTTTGGTGAATAAATATAACCATATTTTGGACATGTTGTCATTGTTTAGGTAATTGTAACTGATTTTGAACATAGAATATAAGCACTTTTCTGTATTGGTTTATTTTTTATTATTGTTTTAGAAGCACCTACATGTTCTAAAAGGATAATGAAAATGCATGATATTCAAATAAAGGGTAATAATGACTCCTCCACAATGCATGTAGGTATTTGAGCTGATTTGGTTCATGTTATCGGAACAGACAGCATGGTCTTTTTGACCAATGATATTTCAGGTGCTGCAGATGGTGTTTTTCGGGCTGGCAGCAGCATGTGACTTTCAGTCCTCTTTGGGGAAAGGCATGGCCAAACAGCGGAACCTGTGCAAGGACCTGCTCTTCTCAGTCTTTGCTTTCCCAGTGGGAATGGTAAGGACCTGCTCTACCCTGTAGCCACAGTGAGCATGTGCCTAAACTCTATTGATGTTAACTGGAGGAAAGCATGGTAAAAATAAATAAATAAATAAATAATATTTTCTCTTCTATGGTCTAAGGCAGACAGGATAGAGCCACATTTTCATGGAAATGTCAAATAGTGTTGTTGCACAATTGGGTTAAAGAATTTATAGTTGCAGTTCTTAGTGTATTGAAGTGTGCAAGCTTAGGACAGATCATTTATTTTTCAGGATAGACATTATGACATTGTGCTTGCTAATTGTATATTTCAATAATGTCACTGCAATGAACCTGTGTTAAAATGCAGAGGATATACAGTTTCTGCTTCTACAATACAGTAAGTTATGTGGAAGATAATTTCAACTTCCTTTGAGTTTCAGAAGTTATGATTCTCACAATTCATTGGCAGTCATTGTGGTATAGGCTACATTTCATACCTCTCAAAAAGGCTTGGAATATTGAAACTGTCTTTTTCAGTTTCTAATACACAAACTGCTTTTAAAACATGGTCATTGTAATTGGAAGTTAGTATGTTTAGTTTGATATCAGCTCCAGGAAATATGCTTCATTTTATTTTTCATTTGCAGTTCGTGGTGCTGCTTTTCTGGGTGATCTTTACTTATGACCGGGAGCTGGTCTACCCTGTCTCAATGGATGACTTCTTTCCTCCTTGGATGAATCATGCAATGGTCAGTACATGAATATGTTACCCTTCTCTGTTGGATTGTCTTTGCTAAAGTAAGGTTTTCATATATAGTCTTTTAAAAGGACAAATATGGTGAAAGAAGTCACATTCGCAGAGCTCTCACATTGGAACGGGAAGTGAAACCATGATTATAACTGCCATGTCTTAATATTGCACTTGAACTGAGCTTAGCTTGCTGCCTGCATTGTTGCTTTAGTGTTGCCCAGACTGGATAGTGCTTCCTGGGAGGCACAATTAACATTATTTTACCTGTTAAATTCTGTTGCATTTATAAATACATTTCCTCATCATCGCATATCCTCTAGCACCTGTGGTAGGCTTGTCTTTCACTCCATCTATCCTGCCTATCATCTTAGGGAATGTGTCTATCCTGCATTTGTGTCTGTTCTAGCACACCTTGGTCCTGCCTTTCTTATTGGGTGAGATTCTGATTCAGCCACACAAGTATCCCAAAACCAAGAATGGCCTGGCTGCTCTGGGCATTGTGGGAATTGCTTATTTGAGCTGGTGAGAGCTGGTTGGGTCATGTTCTAAAAGGGGCTTATCTGTTAATGAAAATTATACTAGGGACTATGAACACCTGTCAACTGAACTTGGGAAGAAAAACACTTCACAGTGAAAGGTGAAATGTTAATTTAACCATTTAACTCCAACAGAGTGCATATGGTCTTACTCTGTAAGATCAGCATTTTAGATGTAACATTTTACTGTGCTCTCTTCAAGAAAAGGACACAGAAATTTCCTTTTTTTAAAATTAAATAATATTTACCATTTTACTATTGTCCACACTATATGAGTGAAACTGTGGTCTGCTATATCATCATCTGAACCTGAACAACAGAACATAATCTATTTTTTGTTAACCATGTAGCCATCTATGACTGTCTTTCACACAAATGTGAATTCTGTTTCAACAATTTTCCTTAGTAGCGTGTCATTACAAATTCAAGGCTTCCCCAAGTCACTTACAGTAAAGTACCTAAGGTCAGGTTTCTGGATGCACCCCTGCAGGGTAGTTTGGATTTACCTGGCTGTTGGAATCTGGGTGTACCCTCTGCTTGGCCTCTTCAGCACCCCAGGAATTGCGGGGCTCTTCTTCTGCAACATGACCATTGTCACCCTCCTCTACCTGCTGGGACAGACTCTGAACGAGCAGGTCTGGGGTGAGTCACCTCTTTGAGTCAATCCTATTTAAATTATGTACAGCCATACATTCTACATTTTGACATTCTGAGTATGTATAGGATATAGCTTGCAGTATGTCTGCAGTGTGTACAGCATGTTTGGAGCAAGTGTAATATGTTTGGAGTGTAAATAGTGTGTTTGGAGTTTATACAGTGATACAGTGATAATTCTTTATATTTTCATGCTGGCATTCCATGACCCATGGAATTATGCATGGCACAAATGTTGATCCTAAATTTGAGAGGAAAAAAATATTTTTGAAATATTTTTAAGGGAAAAGGCCTACATAAGAGAAATGTTTCACAATCTTTTATTTTTAACTTGATTATATTATCCAGGTCAGCCATTTCACTTTGACTGCAAGAGAGTGATCTGCATAAGTCCTTCCCAAATATTGAGCCTTGTGTGAAATGTACAGAATACCCTTGTCTTTTCTGTAGGATATAGGGCAGTGAATTCTACCTCATCCAGTGGAAAAAGGAAAACCAGAGTGGCAGACTGATAATGGACCCATCAGTCTGAACACGTAAGACGGGACTGGTCTATCAGGCTTCAATATGCTCGGACACAACACAGTGTCAATTGGAAATAGCTATCAGAGAGAAGTATGATGGTACTGTATAGTACCTATATCATTCTATCAGGGATTACTGTACTAAAGTGGTCCTTTTCATGTTACTGCATTATGACATTCTCTGTCAGGACTGAATAAAGTTTCAACTGTTTTGAGGCTTGTACTTCCTTTAGACCTGTGGCTGATTTCTTAACTTTTATGTCAATAATATGTTGACCATCATCACCACTAATTAATTTACTCAAGGTAAATTATCTTGGTATATTTAGCATCATCCATGAACTGTAACGTATTTAATGATCTGTAAATGAATCAATAATGCAGGTTAATTCCATTGACCATCAATTTGCATACTCATTGTGCTGTATCACATTTAAAAAATCTAAGCATAAGCCTGATAATTTCAAATAATATCAAATGTAAAAGTTCCATCCAATCCATGGTATATATCCCCATACAAAAATAATAATGATAATAATACCTGTAGGAATTGCATCAAATGTTGCGAAGTATTCTTGAAAACAGAACTTGTTTACCTAATCTAGCCAGTTTAATTGTAACCTTAATGATATCAAATAACATTTTAAACTCATTATCACTTTTCAAAAAGTACATTATGGATCAATTTCCACCCCTTATCTTTGTATAAATGATACTCTAGCACGTGTAAACCATCATCTTACATAACATTTTTACATAATATGGTTTATTCCTTCAGGTGTATTGTTTGGGGACCTGATTGCCAAGTCATTTTGAAGGAAACTGGTCCGATTAGTAAGGATCATGACTAATTATGATCATACATGCATAACAGACATCTTCTCTGAATTTATGTTTGCATGAATGTGGAAAGTACATGAGAGGAAGAGAGGTCCCTACAGGAAGGGGGTCCAGATGCGCTGGGGCAGAGCAGAGATGTGAAATGAAGGCTGATAAAAGGCCAACTGTAAATGCACCAGGCCAAAAATGGGGACCAACCACACGAGGGTGCTCTTGCCCACATTTCCACAGTAGGGCCGTGCACTTTGTCTAATGTAGTTCCTTGATACGTGTACCAGAGCATTGTGGCACCAGGAGAAATCAGGTAAGACTGTTATCACCCAGTCCTGTGGGACAAATCTCACATTCCATCACCCCTGTCAAGTCAATGAATGGTTTGCAACCCACCTACATGTGATAGAGCAATTTCTTCCTCCCATACTTTCCATTTCACAATCCTATTGATATATGACCACTGTCCACATGACCAGATGTCCCACCTTGATTAAATGAATGCTGGGTGTCTGTGAGTCAGGGCTGATGATTGTCAAGGGTGTATGCACCACTGCAGGAGATTTATTCCTGATTGCAGTGCTGGGGAAAATATCCCATGTCGATGAGAACATGTGGCCTGATCAACTAAAAAGTATTGACTGAAAGAGTGGTGTACAGTAATCTTTTTTTTTTTTTAATTAATTTTTCTGATTTCATCTTTCATTGTTTTCACAGAAATGTGGACTTTTCCCATAATCAGCTTGGTATATTTTATCTTGTTCTGTGTATTTACAGCATTATTTTCCATTGCAACAACTCACCTCTAGGGGGCGCTATATGGCAGCATAGGATCGGCGGACTCGCATGGAGAGAGTAAAGCACATACACATGAGTTCAAATTAAAGTTAATTTGAGATTTATAAATAACAGGTGCATTAGACGCAGACACGCTACTTTAATCCAATTTAAGAAAGTTCTTCAGACTCTTTTTTATTTTTATAAATTAAGCATAAGCACAACTTTGGAAATTATTTTAAGATTACATTTAAGTTTAAATCAAGAACATTTTTTGTCAGTGTTAATGGTTTGAACCGGACCTACCTCTCTTTCAGAAAAATCAGTTCTTTTTTACAGTGATGACCTGGGGAATCAGTGAGGGAAGGGAATGCAAAGCACTATGTAATCTATCAGATGTAGAGAATGATGAAGTGGCCAGATGTAGAGAGCCTGTTTTTGTGGGAATTTGGCCAGGATACTGGGGTTAACACCCCTACTCTTTCTTAAAAGGCTCATGGGCTCATGTTATTGATCACGGTGAGTCAGGACCTTGATTTAGCATCTCATCCAAAGGACAGAGGAGATCAGTCTGATTTGAATAATAAATACAATGTTATTGTATAATCACAAAGCTTAGCACCACTTTTTTCAGTGATGTGAGAATTTTCTGTTTTCATGATTGATTGGGACTCTTTTTGCTCAGCTGGGTCACGTCAGTTGGTGACTGATATGGCTTCCACGAGGACTCTCACCCATCAGCTCCTGGTCAGATGTTCAATGCACTCTTAACACACCAAGCACACTGTCCATATTGTGCTGTGTTTGAGCTCCAGGGGGATCTGCCCTCAAGGCCCAACATACACCAGGAATCAGTGGCTTTCTCTTCATCCATAACTGCCATGCCCTTTGACCTTTCATCTGAGAGAGACCAAGCAACCTCTTTCTCTGTTAATATACTATTAGCATTATGAAAAGCAGCTAGATTTATTCAAGTCTCTTGTGTTTAAATCCTTTTGTTTCTTTTATTTGTAAACTACATTTACTTTATGTGTTTCTGTGTGTTCAAATAAGACAACATCGGTAGAATTAAATGAAAATGTTACGCATTCTAAATTTGAGTTGTGAACATATTGTTCTCTTATTGTAGTGTGAATGCAATGTATACATTTTAGCAGATGTAAGAACTGTGGGATGCAACTTGAAAATGGGTAGTGGTGACATTTATTATCGAGAAATGTTGCATGGTTTAATGATGTTTCACTGACACACATGCAGACGCGCATCCTTATGTATATATTTTCCCCCAACCTCTTTTATTGCATGTTGGTCTCACTGAATGGTTTCAGATTTTTAGACAAAATGTAATATTAGACAAAGGGAATTTGATTTGTTTAAAAAGTTCAAAGTGATTTGTTCAAACACCCACATCAGCCATGCAGAAATGTAATAGACCCCTTGAAGCCACATTGTTAAAGCCAAGTGCATAACATGTGATAGAACATAGTTTGAGAAATCAGGTTTGGTAGTCAGATATGTCACCCTGGTGTGATTCCACTATGAAGCATGCTGTTGTTTTAACCTTGGTGTGGCTCAGAGGTAAATGGTTTGGCTAACGTGTTTGCGGCCCTGCACACAGAATGAAAACAGCCAAAGAGAATATGTAATGTATTTTCCAGTTGTTATATGCAATAAGCACTGTTGCTACAAATATAAACAAGACTGCTGTGTGCTGTTAATCTTTAATTGAGAAATTCCTGGGTAAACTAAAAGATTGTGTAAAACATGAGAGTCCTAACAAAGCCTTTTTTGAGTCCCTGGGCATATTGTGTACACTGTTTTCATCAGGAGTCACCAGCTGTTCTGTCCTATTCCCTTTGATCCCTGCCTGTAAGAAGCGAGTTGACACTGCCTGCATTGTGTATTGGCTGATACACACACACACACAAATTGAAGGCCTCAAGTGCTTCCTCAGGGTAAAGCATGCTGGTCCCCCTAAAAGGAAATAGAGAGCTCAGACCTTCCGGTCAGAGAGGCCAAAGGTCACAGCTTTCCATTTGCAAGACTCAAGTTTTCACAGAGGCACTTCTGCTGTGGGACCAGAGGGTACAGACAAGACTAAACTCAGCAGCGCTGGACAACCACGTGACAGACCGGAACATTGCACACCTTCAGACATCTCTTTTGTTCTCATCCTAACTATGGTCAGACATCAGTCAGGCAATGCAAAAGACAAACCAGGTTGATACTGTTGACCATTAAATTTAGAACTTTGCATGCCACTGGATGTGTTCTTTTAAGTAATGCAAGGTCTCATTTCATGAAACACTACAAGATGAGGATTCCATCTATAAACAATGCACTTTTTCCTTCTGTTTCCTTGTATTGCTTATAATATATTGCTTTTAGAATCAGTTCAGAATCTTAAAAAAAAAATGTTTAAATACATTTATTGCCCAGTGTGGGACTGGGAATTCCCAGCCCAATTTGGAATGCTCAAACCCCACTGCCGATTTGGTGTAGACATCGATGGTTATCTGAAACACAGAACCTCTCTTTTTTTGGTTTGCATTTGAACCCTCCTACAGGATTTTTTTGGGAAATATGAATGGGAAACTATGTGCAGGAAGGCATACAACAATATTGACATTCATTGTTCACAGATTGTAATTGTTTTCAGTTTCCATAGATTTTGTGACTATCCCTACTTCACTGTACATGCCTTAAATAAGCAGGATGTTCAACATATTCCTGATTCATAACCATGTATGTCACCAACCTTATTACAGAACCCTAAATCTCTTTCTATGGATACTGGAAAGTATGGTAAGAAATGTTTGAAAAAATTATTTCCATCTAGAGAGGGTTCCACATTCCCATACTGAGCACAGCTGTCTAGCACACACTGGGCCTATTGTGGCATTCCCAAAAACTGAGTAGGCGTGCATACATTAACCCCTCCAAAACAGAAGTGTCCCTTTCTTTGTGCTTTTGACATATACTCTGTCTTATTTGGCCAGTTTTGGGCTCGTTTGGGTCACATCCGGCTTGAACCGCAATGACAAAGAATGAACATCATTGATCCAGTAATTATATTAGACTTGCAAGCGGGAGGGATAGAGCCATTGGAAAATGGTGCTAAAATGTGTTTTTGGGGGGCCTTGACAAAGAGCTTTTTGAAAATACTAATGGGAATTTCTAATATCTGAGTCATGTCTGAAGGTTCTCCCTGAGGCCTGTAAATCATCAGCTTTGTTGTTTATCCATTTTAATTCAATCTAACGGCAAACTTTTGGTTTGAGGTCATCGAAGAATGAATGGCTTTTGCGCTGAAAGAACTATGGAATGGGGTTTTTCCCTTTTCCCCAGCACAGACAGCGCTGTGGTAACACGGACCTATTCTACTGTATGCCATTATTAAAAGGCCATCTTTTAAAGATTCTGGCTGTGTGATTTGAAAGACAGAGCCCATTTCACATAAAGACCAACAGATGAATTAAAACCACAGTGCATGTCTTGTTGAAAGACCCAAACTTGTTCCTGTTGCATGTTTACATATCCTGCCTACAAGAGACCAAACCATCTACAAGACTGCAGAACCTTTGAAATGCAAAGCCTTTTGTGTGAGACATGATATAATGGGATAAAGGGTGGTTTTATAGGAAAATCATGCTCTTGGTTTTCATATAAATGTCTCGGATTGACTGCAGTCCACCACTTGGTTTGGTGCAAACACAGGGACCAGTAAGATTCAATAGCAGTGACATCTTCTGCCATGGCTCCACCTCTTAGTTTTAATTATATTTCACATTTATTTTTAAAGTGAAATGACTAGAGGAATGCGTAGTGCATTCAAAGCCCTAAAAACCACAGTCAGGCTGTAATCAACACTACTGATGGTGTAATCAGTGTCCAAGAAAGTGTTGGGCTAAAGCAAAAACATGCACCCACATCAGCCCTTTTCAGATAACATTGGGCATCCGGACAGTACCTCTAGAACAATGGTTCCCAAACAGGGTCCCCCTGTGTCCACCCATTATCTACACCTGCTTATTCCTCATTAGGGTTGCGAGAGGTGCTGAAGCATATCCCAGCATGCATTGGGCTAGAGGCAGGAATACACCCTGGAAAGGTCGCCAGTCCATTGCAGGGCACACACACCATTCACTCTCATACTCATACCTAGGTCAATTTAGAATCTTAACCTAACTTGCGTGTCTTTGGACTGTGGAAGGAAACCAGAGTACCCAGAGGAAACCCACACAAACATAGAGAGAAGATTCACTCCAACTCCACTCAGAAAGGAGTTTGAACCAAGGACCTTCTTGCTGTGAGGCAACAGTGCTACCCACTGCACCACTGTGTCACCCATCCCCCTGTGCATGTTGGTTTTTGTTCCAACAACAATTGTAATCCCATAATTTTAAAAAAGATGTTCGCTTTTCTTAATTCCATGTTTTCAGCAATTATTTACCCTCTTAAACCACATCATGTCAAAATAGATATGCATGCCATGAAGAATAAAAATGGTATATTCATTGTACTATACTCCAAAAATGACATAAAAAGAGGTATTTTATTTAACTGATCAAATTTAAGATGAGGTGAATCAGTAGGCCCCTAATTGGTGAAAGCATGGACACCTGGCCACTACTCAAAGACATAGCAAATGATAACGAGCCAAATCTGCATTATGTTAATCAGTTTAAGGGGGGAAATTATGAAAAAACTTAAACACATGTTCCACAAGCTAATTAAGAGGCAATTGATTTTGTCTTAACTGGATCAGTTAAAAAGTTGTTACTTCTTTTTATGTAATTGTTTTCGATAAAGCAGAATAAGCACAATGTGAACATTCCCACACCTCTCCTTGGGTAACTCCTGCCAGATCCAGGTATTTGATATATCCCACCTCAAGCACACCTGATACAACTAATTACTCCCTTGACTAGCATCAGAGGTGATTAAGAATGACCACATGCCAGGATCTAGCTAAGGGATATGTTCTGTAAGGAGTAGTTTGGGATTCGCTGCTCTAGAAGAACCTGAATACTCTTTCATTGCAGTGGTAATCGTGTTCAAGTCCAGGTATGGGAATGGATATGGGTAAGTGCTTTCGTCTTTCTATGCTGGTTAGGAACCATCAACATCTGCACTAATTGGGAAATGTCTGCACATGTGCACCCTCACTTGGCTGTTGAGAGTCTATATATTCGTCCCATCTCACCTGAAGTTAGCTGTTGAGAGTCTATATATTCATCTCATCTCACCTTAAGTTAGCTGTTGTCCACATCACATTGATGATGTAGTTGTAAAGTGTTTTTGCATGTTTGCTTTAGTTTGTTGTTTGCAGGCAGATGGGGGACATTTCTGCCTTCCGATTGAGGAGAGATTGCAGAGTCATTTCAGTCCCTTTACTTTGGGTAGGAAAGTATTATATGTGACAGGTTAAGTCTTCACAGCATTGATATTACTTGACTTTGAAACCTGGCTCTTGTATGTCCCTATGTCAGGTCTGTTATTCAGAGACTGAGAAATGTGCTTGACTTCAGAGCCACATATGATCTAAGCTGTGGCTGGCATTTAATTTGAAGATTTTGAGTGTCTTATAGAACATGTCATGTTGCACAGGTCATGTGACTGGATGGAGTATGTAGCTTGACTGCTTTGATTTTTAGATGAATTTGAGGTGTGATGTGCAGCCTAAGTTAAGAATTTAAATGACTGTTCCAAAAATGCCACAATCTCAGCACACTCCCTGTCCTATGTTGGTTCCCATGAAACCTTTCTCAAACATTCCAGAATGATCAATCCTGATTTGGTTGTTAGTGTTGGAGCCTTTTGAAAATGCTGAAAATGGCAATTCTGTTGGTTTGATTTCCTGTTCATGTTTGATTGTCCCTGAAATCTGAGCATGGTAATATTGCTCAATATTCAGTAGGGTATTTTGAGAATCAAGTCTGCACTTCTTGGATGAACAGAATGCATTGTTTAAAAGGTTCAGTCAAACATTCAACAGGTCATACATTTGCTGGTCACATTAGAATTATTTGGCTGTGGAAAAACAGATTTTCCTGCTAAAATTGAAAGACCATGCATTCTTTAATAATTACATAATTATTTTGAACTGAAATAATTAACATTTGGAATGAGACCTTCCCCTCAGTCTTCTGTGACTTAAAATTATATCTGAGGGAAATGTGGGACAGCAAACAAATTTAGTCTTTTGGAAAGTTTGGCCTAAAGTACAGAACCAAAATAGGCTGGACCGTTATCAGCTCCACAGGGCTGATATTGGGTCATTAATACAGCCCTTTGATGTCAGAAGCCCCTTGCCAAACTGCTTTCCTCCCAAATTGTTCACTGACTGGCACAGTTACTCTGCTGTGTCTCCACAATCACTCCTTATCTATTCTGTTTCTGGAGCATGCTACATCACCACTGTTACCATGGGCAGCAGGCCTGCGAGGTTATGAACTTCCTATTTGACCACACTGAGTTTGTGCAAATTAGTCTTCTTCATCCACCAATTTAGCTGCCGGTGGTGGGTGGAGGGGTCAAGGGTCAAACAGGACAGCATTTGATGTCCCCTCTGTCTCAACGACCTCTATGCAGCACCCCGTTGAGGGAGGAACTGGCCACCATAGTGGTTCCTCTGCCAAACGCTTGCTCATTTCTAAAAGAATGGTGCCATTGATGTTGTTCTTATAGCCAGCACTGTACATGTTTTGCCAGGAGGGGCAAACTTTTCATTTGAAGAGAACCTTCATGCTCCTTTCCCTTTTTTATTAAAGGGGTGGGTAGTATCCTGGAGTGAGCCAGCGAGAATATCAAAGGAGGAGTGACAGAGTCATGTGATGCGGTGCCAGTTTTATTGTCGAGTTGTCTTTTGAAAATACATTTTCTCTTCTGAGTGCCACCCACAGTGCTGAGCCTGGAAGTGTTCTATATTTGAGGAGGAAATAAAAATAAATGATCAAGAGCCAGTTGTATAATGTTAAAAATTAGTCACCTGTTTGCTGGGAAGAACTCATACCCATATAAATCTCCCCCTTCACTTTTAGGCAGTCTATAAAACCACACTGTACACTTCCTACTTTCCCCTGCCCACTTTAGCACTGAGGTCACATCAGCAATTCACATCATTAGCTTGTCAGCACGCAAAAACTTTAAAAGTTTAGGATTTGGATGATCATACTTTTTAGAAAATCAGGCTTCAATTACAGTTCAAGACGATTTCCATTAAATGTGCATTGGATCTATGGATCAATAACTATAGCCAAATGAAAAAATCATGTTTGTGTTAATACTTTTTAAAACTTGATTTTACTAGTCATTTGTATTGATTTTTATCTTCCTTGTTTCTGAAATGGATATGAAATATGCTTTGCAGCAGGGTGGCTGACTGTCATCAAGCACATGGGTGAATTGGAGTGGAATTGAATTGCTAAATCAGTTGTATAACCTGTATAATCTTGGATGTAAATGTTTACAGCAAGAGCCTGCAGTGTATATACAGGAACTAGTTGTGCCTTTTCACAATACCATTTTATAATTAGAAACAGTTTGGGGAGGGGGAGAAACACATACCCAGCATATTTGATTTGTAAATTAAAATGCCACCAGCATAAATATTATTTCATTCTTTCGATTTCAGAGTCACATGACATTTGAGTTGCAAGGGAAGCCCAAAGAATATCAGAAGTTCAGCCTTGGTTGTGCAATATGAATGATTTATGTCTACATTTCAAATTGTTTCTTTATCTTCAGCTCTGAGAACAGAGGAAAAACATACAAGGAACAAAAGAAAGTTTTATCAAAGCTGAAAGCATTTAAACTGCTGTTTCAGAACATAATGTTCACCCCCCAGTGATTCAATATTTTGGTTAGTCAGAGTATTTTTGAAAAAGCAGTTGGTGATTGCAGCGCAAATATTGAACAAGAGGTTTTGCTGACAGTTCATATATTCTGCTACCATATAACAGGAACTGAACTGAGTGGCTCGTGAACCTCTGGAATATTGGAGTACCCTCATGTAGAGTTCACGTAAACACCTAAACGTGCTACACAGAACAAAATGTTGTCCTAGATAGTAAATTCTGTGTGTGCATGCATGCAAGCTGTCCATCTACATTATGTAATTACACATTTGGCAGATGCTGTTATCCAGGGGGACTTTCTAAAGTGCATGCACACAGGGTTATGCAAGAAGCCAAACTGGTGCCTAGTCATCAGTGTCAAAACAAATCATAGTAAAAAATATATAAACCTACAAAATAAAGTTGAGTACCATAGTCCTCAACTATTCCCATTCAAGAGAATTCTGTGTTTCAAAATATATATATTCACATTTTCAGCAAATACTTTATTTTTGCCTCTGCTGAATTATCCTCCTGAGTCCTGCCAGAACACATAACCATGCTGTTTATAGATTGTGCATTCTGTGACTGTTTCATGTTTTGTCTGAGCAGAAAGTCCAGAAGCCCTGTTTTGCTTGTATATGTGACTTGGCACTGCTGGGCACGTGTGTTTTATATGTGATCACAGTACCCACTGATGGCTAAAATACTTAACTTACCATCTTCTGCATTAAATTACATTACTGGCATTTAGCAGAGTCATTACAAAAAGTTGATCCAGCAACCGCTAACGTATAAGACCACTCCTCTATCTGTTATGCTACACTGTTATGCATTTGCACACTGCCACATTTCTCAACATATAATGATGCATAGGCGTAAAAAGTTACAGATTCCACTGCTGTGATGGTGACAAGCAGCACTCAGCAACTGAGGTACTCGAGGCCTGCATACAGTTCCCTGGTATTCAGATCCTTTGGTTGACCCTCAGTAAAATGAGCCTGCAGAATGAACGTCTGTGTCACCTGGGTCCTGATGCCAGCAATGGCACACAATCACCAGCAGAATTGCTAATTACATTTGGCACATTAAACACTTTCAAAATATTTACAAACTTTCAAAGAAGGACTTAAGGACTTTAAATGATATTATTGTAATGCGAGTCAACTGACAGGAATGATCTTAATCTTTGGTGTAGATTGTTTTCGCGCAGGATATCTAAGATGTTAATTTAATTTGTCTGTGAGCTCTCAAGTTGGGTCACATGGCCCAAATATTTATCTGCTTAGAGTTTTTTGGTTTGCCTTTAGGTGAATTACATGAGGTAGTTTATGCTGTTAATTCTGCAGCAAGATGATGTTACGTGTTCAAACACGACAAACGGGCTTGTTCTCAGTGAGGTCTATGCCTTAGTGGTAAAGAACACAGAATGCAAGTATATGTCTTTTCATGAGTAATCTATGAAAATCAGCAATTCATTCCGGAGAGTGATCGGTTATTATACCATGATTTTTAAAGCAACCATTATCGTGGCCTCTTTTTACCAGCAGGTGGCAGATATAAATGACGTCGTGCAAACCGACCTCCGTCTCTGCTGCGATCAGCACTGCCTCTCGTACCGCATTGCTTAAATAGGATTACCATTAGAATTCTTAACTTGGCTATCCTTCAGATTTTCTGGAGCCAGCAGTAGTTTATAGCCTACCGTTTTCTAATGACCTGAGCTGAATTGAATAATTACTTTATAAGATGCTATTTTGCAAACTACCAGACATTTTCGTTTATTTAATTTTAAAGTAATATGAATAACAAAAATGTTTCCCATATTATGATAAATATGATATGTATATAATTATAAAGTAACACTGTTGGTTATGGAAATGCGCAGTCAAAGCTCTGTTTGAATTGGCTAATGGAAATGACTGATTTTCACTGTACATCGTATGGAGAGATATCAGCTAGTACTATTCATCTAAAAACATTGTACGTACTGTATGTATCATAGACTGCATAAAAGGTATGTATGTATGTATGTATGTACTGTACCCCATTTCCGTAAGGACTTATAATCCTTCGATTGGTTTGCCTCGTGGGAAATTTCAGACACCATGAATGAGTGTACCAGCAAAACCTAATTAAGTGGCGAGATGTCATTAGTAGGCTATTTACAGCCAGGCGCCATTTGTAAAAGAAGAGGACGCTGAAATAGTCTGAAATGTACTGGGGAGAAGTTTTCGTCAATGGCATAGACCAAACCAAAGACATACTGTATATGCCTACAAGTGATCTAAGAGTAAAACACATCCATTCCCTCTTTACAAGGGTATCTCAAGGTTTATTGGTTTGTTAATTCCTCATGACGCTCTGGGGTTTTCCCCCTCCCCCTTTAAAGAATCTGTAAAATAATATTTTTGGTGCTACCATCGGATATTTTAGACAACTTCAAAGAACTGATCATGCAAAAAATGGGAGAAAAAAACTAAAACTAAAAAAATAGGCTAACAGCAGTCAGCTTGCGTTCCTGGTTAATTTCTATTTTATGGATACCTTTTCTACTGTATGTTCCTCCAGTTTTCCTTCTGTTTAATGTGTGAATATTTGTAATATGCCTAGTTAATTTCGGCAAATAAAAAAACTGACTATGCGTACTTGCGCATAAGAACGATGCTTAATTGACCAAGGTGTCGCCTTTTCAGCAGCTATTTCAAAATTAGTCACATGGAAATATTGTTACCAAATTGAATCAAGATGTTATGTACAACTTGATATTGGAGTCATAATCTTATAGGCCATTTAAAGCAACTGAAAGCGAGCATGTCTTACATATATTTTTCGTACCAGTCCACAGTCTGACCAAACAAACAATTTCGTTTCCCCTAGCATAATTAATTGATGGAATATGGTAGGCTACATTATATCCTATGGTATTTTATTCCGCCTTACGCTATTTTATTGATATTAATAGGCTAAACTTATTTCTTGATTTTTATATCGTAATTTGATAATTAAGCATCTTCTGAGACAGACTGTATTGTAACAAAAATAAAAAAATAAAAAATGTACTTCATAAAATTTGAATTAGAATGACACATTTTTATAATTATTTTAGTTGCTTTGAGTGAGAGCTGGACGTAAACAGTGCTTAAAGTAAAACGATTTAATTGTGAATCATAACATTCTAATTAAATCTAGTTTATGCTGACGTTTAATTTATTTGTCAACGTTCAGTAGCCTACAAACAGTGCACGGGATTTGTGATATTTGTGAGAGGGGAAACGAACAGGGAAAGCTTTTTCTTTTTATTGCATATTCTGTCTGTTTCCCAAAAACACAAAGGAATTGCGTTCTCTTGAAAAAAAAAGTTAGAGACATTTCGGACGAAGCGAATACCTGGATGCTATTGTTAAATTAAAAGTGAATTATACTAATAGAAATAATAGGCGACTTTAACTACTACACATAAATAATAATCACATTAATGTTTCATTATTAAATAGTATTATCATTCTTATTTGAATTAGAGGTTCAAAAGAATGATGCTACATTCGCGGTTTTTTAAATGATCCTACCGGAGTATCTCAAGAGGTTTATTGGTTTGTTAATTCCCCAGGATGTGCTGGCGTTCCCCCTCACAGAATCTGCAAAATCAACGAATGATGCGATATTTGGGTTTTTAAATGATCACTGAATTCTGTTATGAATGCAGACCCATTTCAATGTGTAAAAAATCGCCTGCCTGTATTATTACTGATAATTTATTATTTATCATCAGGGGTTCCAGAGGTCTTCAATAGTATTGATGAATTGAATTCGGAAATTGTATTCCAAATAATAATCACAAAAAATACACAATACAGAACCATATATTTTTATTTTGTGCTGCCCTTCATAACTCTTAGGTGATTTAATAGATTTTTAGATAATCTGTTTTCAAATTGGGAGATCATTTATTTCGTTGATTATTTATGTGTGTGTGTGTGTGTGTGTGTATTCTTCCTCCAATAACTGGTAAAACAGACTACAACCAAGACATTTTCATTGTGCATATAATTCATCTTAATAAACAAAATTATATTACCCCTTTACCTTCAAAGTTGTCAATACTTTCCCGTACACGTTATAGTGCCTGCAATTTCAGATACAGTGTGAAAATTGTTTCATAAATTGCATTTGCAACTGCCCTCGCTTTTTATTTATCCACAAGTATACAATTTAAGCAGAAGAGTTAAAACACACCTGAAGATGAGACATGTGCACGCGACTGGGTGATTGTACATTTCTGTTTTATGTAGGCTCAATGTTTGTTTTTCCCTACCCACCCTTTATTGTGGAGCGCTTTAGATTATAAGATCTTCATTTTGCGCTCTATAAAATTAAGATTAGTAGTAGTAGTAATAGTTGTTGTTGTTGTAGTTGCTGTTGTGGTAGTAGCAAGCAGAAGGCTACCCCAATACCGCAATTAGTACTGTAGACCAGAGGACGTCATTGCGCCACGTGACTGTACTGATAGTATATTTTGAGCCGAAAATAAAGCAGCGCTTAAACTGGGCGTGCGGCACGTTATCTTGACTATCCAGCTGTGCTTTGAGGGAACTGTGACGAATAGACGTGAGGCATAGCAGACAGGTTAAAATGTTTACTAACTTATAAAGAGGCTAAAGTTTAACAGGTTTATAGACCTAAATTAAAACTTATATAGTCTAAAGTTGAACAAATATACTCCCTAAATTTAACATACAGATTTGACCTACCTAAACACTTCCATATAGCCTATATTATAGGCATATTGTCATTATTTGCAGCAAATCGAGGGTCAACGCAGTGGTCAACGCAACCTACATTTGGTTTATTCTATAGAATAAAGTGGTGATGACCCTGTCTGGGGCCAGTAGTGATAACGACATGTATGGGCAGACTGTCCTCGCAGCTGAAGACATTGACATCGACGTGGTTGGAGAAAGTGATGACGAGGAGCTGGAACGGGACAGCGACTGCGATAGACAGGCACCCCGCCAGGAGACGGGTGCGACCAGGACTAGGGAACAGGCAGGGATTCCCTTGGAAAATTCGGCTATCCAATGCAGCGGAGTGACCAAGGGGGACGGGGAAGATAATTCGTCGAAGAGCAGCCAAATAAAGCCACCGTACTCATACATAGCACTCATCACGATGTCTATTCTCCAGAGTCCACAGAAGAAATTAACCCTTAGCGGCATCTGCGAGTTCATCAGCAGCCGCTTCCCGTACTACAGAGAGAAGTTCCCCGCTTGGCAAAATTCTATCAGACACAATCTTTCTCTGAACGACTGCTTCGTCAAAATCCCACGTGAACCTGGAAATCCTGGAAAGGGAAACTACTGGACGCTGGACCCGCAATCGGAGGGCATGTTTGACAACGGCAGCTTTCTCCGGAGACGGAAAAGATTCAAGAGGCACCAGCCAGATATTCTCAGGGACCAGACCGCCCTCATTATGCAGACTTTTGGAACATTTGGCATTGGGAATCCTTACAGCCGTCACTTTGGAATTCACCCCTCAGCGTACCCCCATCCGGCGGTTTTGCACCCTTACGGCCCTCCACTGGGTCCGGTGCTTCCCGCAGCCGTGCCACTCCTGGCTACGGCTGAACTGAACAGGAAGTCTTTCAATTCCCAACTTTGCCCTAATCTTCAAATGCAGCTCAGCAGTCGATACCCCGCATCCGCGGTAAAGTCTGAAGCTGCAAACAAACCTTCTTTTAGTATAGAAAATATTATTGGGTTAACCAGCACGTCACCCAGCATACAGACATTTCGACAGTCACCTGTGACAGTCCGGTCAGCTGTACAGACCATGCAGCCTCGGGCACATACCGCAATGTTGCCTATCCTCAGCGCGTCAGCGCATGTCATCTCCGCACAGTTTCTTCCCGCTATGACTATGTCAAAATATTCTTCTGCTTCTTAAAACCAATCTTGTACAGCATGATAGGCTACCCAGCACTGGACTTTTAAATCTGTATGCACTGCCAATAGCAATAGGAACCAACTACTGTACAGGTAAAATATGTAACCTAAATATATTTGTATGATGAAACCGATTCACTTTGTGTTTTTCATTCATGCACTTATTCTACGTCGCTTTGGTAAAAGCGTCTGCCAAATACATGTAATGTGTGTAATGTTTTTAAATTAGCTTTCGTTTAGTTTTTTATTAAAATCATATCAGTAGATTACATTGTTCTAAACATACATACAAGTAGATTCAATTATTTGAAACATACTTTTAAATATATGTTTCTATCGTACATATTTCGTACATATTTCTGTTTTTATTTGAACGTTTAGGACTGTCGAGATTTTGGTTGACTATGTCTCATTGGTTGACCAAGACAGGCCATAGACATACATACATTTTAATTTTAACTTAACACCAGTGAAGATACAGTGGTCAGGCTGAAAGAGCAAACTAAGTTTCATGAGGAAAGATGAATTCTTCTCTATACTTATGCGCTTGTTGTCTAAGGGTGACAACTTCCAGAAGCAATAATTACAACACAGCACAGATAAGTAATCAAAAGCCTACCCGACAAAATAAGTTTAATGGCTTCATTGCTGATCTGCTTCCGTAGTTGTGCTTAAATTATAATTAATAATTATGTCCGCCTGGTTTCACTTAACTTAAGTATGCCGCTGAGAATCAACGTGTTCTCTGGCAAAACATAGCACATTTATTTTTGCGAACACAGTACAATAGGTTGTATAAGGTAATGAACCAATTGCACATCGAATAGAACAGTTTGTAGTCTTATAAGCTGCCAGCGTTAAGCCGAAGTAATTTATTTTCTACGGTTTCACTGTGACATGCAGCATATTTTAGTTTCTTGCTTCTAACAAGTCAGTTACACGTGCAAATATGCCCACCCACACATAAACGACAATTGGTATCCCTAGAGACAGTGTGTGACAGACAGGGGTCACGGACTATATGTGATACTCTTCGGAAAAGGGAGAGGACACGTCTTTTAAATTCACTTTCAGTGTATTGAAACTGCTGTGCTTCAAAGTGACGGTGGGCCCAAATGTTTCACTGGGAAGCCTACAAGTAAGGGCACTGATGTTGTGTCTTCGTTTAACGTCACCGGCAGGTATACAGGTTGAAATTAAACAAACAAACAAAAAAAGTTTAAAGCCTTTCCATACGCGTAATTGACTCTTCGTAATCCTAATAGACATATACATGCGATTATTCAAATGAAAGCAGGGGAGACGGGGTTGGGTAGCAGAGGGGCCAAGTGCACAACATATGACTTTTTAATCATCAATCACTTAATCGTGGAAAACATTTGTGGACATTAAAATATATTTATTTATAGCTGAGACCTTAAGATTTCATTTGTTACTGGTTAGAATATTCTGACATAAATTATGCCAGAGAAATACAGAAAAGAGAGAAAAGTGTGCCAACCATCCCCGGTCTCCCCTACTTATAATCTCTCTTAATCGATAAACTAATCATTAACTACTTCA
This sequence comes from Anguilla rostrata, assembly GCF_018555375.3. NCBI lineage: Eukaryota > Metazoa > Chordata > Actinopteri > Anguilliformes > Anguillidae > Anguilla > Anguilla rostrata. Next base: position 12,706,282 of record NC_057938.1, read on the forward strand.
TATAAACAGTCTATGTGTCTGAACCATTTGGTAATAGTCAAGCCAATATAAACAGTCAAGAAAGGTCTTAACTGGTGGCCCTGCTGCACTACAAGTGTGTTGCACCAGGCGGTGACCTTTACTATGCCACCTGTTCTATGGCAGGGCACAGGTGGGGTGGGACTGAGAGAGCTGCCTGTTCCCACGGTCTCTAGGAAGATACTTTATTGCAGACAGTAGCCTGCTCCCTCAGACCATAAATGGGGTTCATTTAAACATTTAAAAATACATAGCCCCTGTTCAATGTGATATGAAGTGTCTTCAGTGCACTAATTTACCCAACGTCAGCATTTTAACAAACTGAGGCCTGGGGACCAGTATGGCATTTTCTCCCCAGCTTTGTTCTCCGCTTTTTTTTTTTAGGTCTGACACAGTTGAAATTAATACTGGTTTGGATCTCATGCAATGCAGTGCAATATTATACATTACAGCCATTATTATCCAGTCATGGTTGGAAAATTATTTCCCCTTGAGGCTAAAATAACATGGCAAAGTGAAGAGAATCGTGTTTTGCTGGCAATGAACGCTGCACATGTTGCTTCTAAATAGTCGTGGTAATGCTGTGTTTATGGTGCATTTTCTCCATGCTTTCAGCATAGTTACTGTAAAATTGATGTGGCACTTGACGGGACATGATTTGAAAGGTCACAGAGAACATAAACCTTAACCATCTACTAACCATCAACTTTTGGTTGAAGAGACCAAAAATGTTCCTTTTAAAAAATTCCACTGACATTAAAAGAAACCTTTTTAGTCCTAAAACAATGTACTGTACATGTGAAATACTGCAGTATATGCTATAATGGCCTAGATTCAATCAAACATATGTCCTTAATTTTGACTTCCAAGTAAGTGCAAGTGTTCGTTTGTCTCTTCAAAAACACAGTTTGGTGCTCAGATAGTGTTTAAATTAATGAGGAGCGTGGGATAGCATGGCACCAGCCATTTCAAAGGATGGTGTCTGTTGCCCTCCCACATGCTGCCTGTGAGAGTCATACCTGAGCTTGTGACACCCTTTCTTAACCAGAAAACCAAAAAGAGCTTTGTTGGAAAAATATGTGCTCACTATGTAGTTATATCAACTGAAAAACTTTAAATAAGAAAAGACCTGAACCACCAAAAAATGTGAAGAACAAATTATGCATGCATGTGATTGTTTTGTGTGACTGACCACATCACATTTTTTTCTATGTACATTTAGAGAAAGTACAGCCAGATGGAGCTGGTTAAATCAATAGAAATGTACAGTCATATATACAATAACTTAACACAGGGCCAAAAGTGATCACAGCTTCATTAAGCCATGAGGTATTGCTAAGAATTCTACTGCACTTATAGTTTTCAAGTGGCTAGTGACAACTCACTACTGTGAAGGTAATCAATCCAGGCCAAAACAACTCGCCTCAGTAGTGGATTAGCTGTCCAGTCCAATCTAGTCTGAATGAAAAACAGAATCATATTGGAAGTATCATTTGTAGAGTATGTTTGTTTGACCAGTGGAATCCGCAGCAAAATCAGTTATATTATTATTAGAGTTGGGAGCACATTTCAGATCTACAGTTTTGCCCTTGAACTACCAATGTGTGCCATCTTGATTTACAAGCATTTTGCTTTATATGCAGGACTGTTTTTTCTCTTAGGACCAATAATAATAATTTTTAAAAACCTATTTGCATCAAAGTTGGTTTACAACTTCAGGAGGCTGAGATACACAAACATACTATAAACCAATCAAATTTGCTTGATTTATTATATAAACTCGCATTATAATGGACTTTTTTCTTGAAAAGATTTCAATAAAATGTGCTGCTTCTATGCAGAATCGAAGGAGCCAGTGACAACTCATGACTAAATGTTTCAAAGAACATAAAGTGTTCAAGTGAAAAGCATAACTGTTTCAATTATTTATGTTATGCTCCTTAGAAAATACGCGAGGAAGCTCAATGTTTAGATACCTTGACTTCAGAATGAGTACTCACAAAAAATTACTGGTTAAGATTAAATTACCAACCTCCTTCATGAAAAATGACAAGCCTGTTGATTGTTATTTTCATAATTCTTATACTTCTCATTGATTTAACAAATGAGGTTCCTGCTTCCAGTATGGCTGCAATCAACCGTTTTTGCTGTGTGAGCAAATCTGTGTCTAACATGACCGATCTGGATTTAGATTACATGTCCAATTTCATGACTTTAACCACAAATTGACTGTCTTGGAACACTTACATGGCCTTAAATAACAGCTTGTTTACTTTAAATCATATTCACAAAGCAGCGATTACCACATTCTGCCTCCATGTACTATGAAAAAATGATAAACAGATCTGTTAATAATCCAAACTATGTACTTGAAAATGTTCTGGACTTTTTGAAGAAACTGATTCATGTGAAATAAATTTAACATGCTGCCATGTGAGAGCAATGTGATATGCTGTCTGGGGCAAGCCACAAATGTATATTTTACAGTTGCTTACTGTGACAAATGAAGACACTTTTTGGTGACCTAAAGACAACCTTACCTGACCTTATGAAAAAATGTTTTCAGCTGAACAATTGGTCTATTCACCTCATACACATCTCAAGACTTCAGCTGAATCACATGAATAGTTTTGCTAAAGGCAGAATGTGTGCATGCAATGATTATAGTAATTCATTTTCCCCAGCAAGTAGTACAGAGGGTCTCTAATACAGAGAAAACTAAATGTTGTTTTTTCTTAAGGGGATGATTTGTTTGCAGAAACACAAATCCAAAACATATGCTCACACGCTGCACACACAAAAGTATCACTGTCTCCAGAATCCCTGTGGCCACTGCATGTACTGTAACACTCTGTCAACCAATGTGACTAAAACTTTAACTAAATGTTTTCTTTCTTTCGCTTTAAGGAAGTAAACCAAAAACACAATAAAACAAGTCTTCTCTTTATTACAAATTAACCCCATTTCACTTCTTATGAGTTCATAGCGGTGACATGCCATGAGTGAACTGTATACAAAAATAACCTGGCTGAAGGTTAGATCCAAAGCACAGAATAAGCACATAGCATAATTTCCTTCTTTGCAGTGCTAGTATAAAATTAAACAATATTGTTTCTTTGCTATTTTATTATAAGTGGTCATTTCAAGGCTCACTATGTGTATCCATAGTCTTGAAGCATCAGCTCTTCAACAAACCACATTCTACATTAATATTTGTGAAAATTGACTAGGTGATTAGTTGATTATGATTCCTGTGGGTTATCGACACATATAAATCCACAGCATACTCATTTAGGCTTTATAAGATTGTAAAGGAAGAGCAATCCTTGCTGCACTCATAGGTACTCTACAATTTGTATTTTTCAAGTCTTTTCAAGGCACAGTGTTTGTATGATTTCCCATGACAGACAATAAAGCACAAATGTAGGTTTCAGGGACCAAAGTATGTTGTGGCCTGGTGACTTTATCCCCGTGCTGTGATTTAACCTGTGCACCAAAAGAAACGGTGAATTCAACAATATTCATTAGAAAACATCCACAAGCATCATTAATATCTTAATTTTAGTTCAGGTTGTATGTTTCCTCTCATTTAAGTATCTTATTTAAGTAATTTTATCATTTTCCCTTTTAAAAAGCTTTGATTATATAAGCATCTGAAATGCATTTACTTGTCTTGTGATTGTTATTGTGCCGTTTTGAAAAGGTTTCCTAGTATGGGACATTAACTTAGCCTCAAGTTCACTTCCTCCCCTAAAACCTGCAACTCCCTGGTTTCATGTTTCAAATTCTGTGGGGAAAAGGTAGCCATAGACCAACATTCAGACACTGATTATTGAGCATACCGTGAACAGATGAGTCCTCTCAATGTGAAATAATATGTTCAGAAATATTGCTATTACACAGCACTGACGCTGCTGTACAAAAGCACTCTTATAGGAACCAGTCACCCACATTATATTTGAACACTATGTGTATTGATAGGACTGCCACTCCAACAAGACTTAGCAGCATTACAGACCCTGGAACTAGCTACTGGCTAGAAAGCCAGGATTAATAACCAAGTATTTGGACCATAGCCAGCTTCCCAGTAATAATAATTTACAGATAAAAAATTCGAAGGACTTAAGCCAAGAATCCTTCTTTTCCCTACGGACCCGTCTCTCTTTATTATTTAGCTAGGTATCACTGATCTACTTCATACAGATCGCACTTGACGCATTATAACTCATTAAGTCACACATCGGCAGTGCTGTCACCCAACTTGCAACAGTGTGCTACCCCCTCGTGGAACACCAAGTGTATTTCAATTCTCTGAAATGCGGCAAATTTAGCCTAGTAGCCCGCGGTTGCAAAACACAATCACGCAATGACGACGAGTAAAACAAAAAAAATCGGTTTCGTATTTTTGCTTAGCTATTTGGTGCTTGCATTTTTTATAATTTCATTTTAGTTTCCATTGGTTTTTGATTGGTGCTTCAAATTGGCTGTGTGTACCACCTCAGAAAGCAACCACTACACGGACATTCTAGTCTACATAAAACCAACTTTTATATCAAATCAATATAACTAAAATTATAATACGCAAGTATACTAACTTAAATATTTTTGGTATAGGTTGCAGCGATCTGTTTTTTTTTTTCTTTTCTTTTAGCTATGGATATGAAAAGGTGAGTCAGGGACATACCACATCAGATGATGTGCAGCCTATGCAATTCATATAGAATAATACGAACCTTATCTGACAATGGGCTATAGGTATTTACAAAGCAAAACAGCGAGTAATTATGATAGCAAGAATTCCTTTACGTTGAAGGAACCAACTCCTCTGCGCCTTTAAATGTTGAAGTGGGAGTCACCGTCTGGAAAATCAGTTGACTTGGTTAGCGTCAGATGCTATTGTGTGACCTGAAGATGACGAAAATAATAACTGTCAAAACAAACAGTACTACGTTGAAAATGTCATCCAAAGCATACTTGCAACTAACTATAAAAGACAGGACGGCACGATTGTAGTTGGTGGCGACTGAAGATATTTCATTAAGGATGCAATACAGTTGATCATTCAAATTACTCCTGCAAATGGGGTAAACGTAGGCTATTCATTTTACTCTAACGTAGCCTACAAGATAGGCTACATACCTGGACCTCCTGCAGCGGCCAGACCACGACAAGTACCGTAGTTTTCCTGATGATTCACTGTTCATGTCTGCCACTGTGTCAAACAACGCCTTAATTTATTGAATAAATCAAGCATTTTAATGCTGGACTTGATCAATGCCTGCATCTGCTCGGACCTTTCTTTGAAAAAATTGGACACCTCTGTATGAATCTCTGGTTGCCTCTGTGTAGCTAGTGACTTGATTTACAAGAAAGTCATTATTGTAGTAATTGTGTTTTGTATATCTTTGTTGTAATATGTTAATTGCTTCATTCCATACTGTTAATGTTCAGGGTTCCTTTTCACCAGTAATGAGAATTGTAAAAATAATGTTATTTTATCTGGTCTTTCTTTATTGACTAGACTAAAGAATGCTAGAGCTAGCATCACTTCTAAAAAGCATTTAAGTGATTTTTTTGTTCCCTTTATTCATTTATTTATTTTTGAATGTTACTAGTGTAACTGTTTCAATCTACAGGGGATTTAAAAAACTCCCAACTGGATAATTCACCAGCCCAGAAAAGTCAGGTTCATTGCTACAGCCAGACCTTCTTTCTGTCAGTGTGAACTGTGTAGGAAGTAGATGGTCTCCACTAAGTGGCAGGTTGTTGTTGGCAACTGATTGTGAGGCAGTGTTGGCAACTGGTTGCTAGGCAGTTTTGGCAGGCAGGGGGTGGTGCCTGGTGTAGTGTGCTACAGATAGTGTTGCCGTCCTACCATTTGTCTGGAAGTCAGTGTCAGCCTGTGCTGTGAGGGTAGGGCTGGGCTATTCTTGGGCAGGGTATTCCTTATGTCAGAGATCAGACGAGGGGAAACTCCGGAAACCTCCGAAGGTTTTCAAAAAAGTATCCACACTGATAGGACAGGGTGATTGCAGGGGTGTAGAGGAGCAAGGGCAACCCCCGCCCACCCTTCAGCTTCTGGAGGGCGCCTCAGCCCTGACAGTGATCACCCCAGACATGTGCAGGAGAGCGTCTTCAGTTACAGCCTGCTGCTGTGAGGTGAGATCCTGGGGTTATTTCTGGGGCTGTCACCCCCCCCACCCACCCACCCCAAACACACACACACACACACACACACACACACTGTCCTCTTCTCCATCCCCCCCACCCTCCCCCCAAACTGGAGGCTTTCAAACACTCCCGTCATTTGGGATTCTTGTACCACAATGGACGACAGTCCCCTCCAGCTTGTTACCCTGCCGACAGTTCCCTACCCTGACCAGAAACCAGGAACCAGTGGCCTGAGGAAGAGGGTGTCTGTTTTTGAGACCAGTCGGGACTACCTCCAGAACTTTGTCCAGAGCATATTTTTCTCCATCGACCTGCGAGACCGTCAGGGATCCACCCTGGTTGTAGGAGGAGATGGCCGCTATTTTAATAAAAGTGCCATTGGAGTCATAGTGAAAATGGCTGCAGCCAACGGGGTCAGTGCTGACTGTGCAAACCTTGTTACTGGTCTGAGTGAATGTCTAACCCATGTGAGTGTCTACTAGTCTGAATGTGTGTACAGTACTTTGCGGTTCCTATGTTTTATGTCTGAAGGCCTGCCTTGTGTAGCTTTTCTGTTGCTTTATTGAAGGCGTGTGTTCTTCAACTAACAATTCATGGAAGCAAAAGCTACTTAAAAGATAATTTCTAATAACCTTGTTTGTGATGTTGAAAAGTAAATACCTTATTTTTTTCAATGTTATTCTAAATGCATGAAATATTTATGTTTTTCCTCATTAGGAATGCAATAATTAAGCCTTTCTGTGACTATCTGTGTGTTTACTTTTACATTTTTTAAAATTTGAAATGGATTTTTGAAGGTTTTTATTGGATATCGGAGGCTGCAAAGACACAGCAAAGGCTCAATATTGTTATTGGCGGGCTCTTAATTATGTGCTTAGGGAATAAAAGCAACCAGGTAATTCAAATGAGCGGTTGACACACTTCAGAGGAGTCCTGGAGAAGTTAGTCAATACAGCAACTGTCAGTATAATGTGCATTATTCTCAGCATTCACCCTTGCCCAGCTTATATTTTGTACATATTATCCATTAATACCACTGAATATTTTCTACTGAATTAAGGCAGGTTAAATACGATGGCAGTTTCCCACCTGGGATTTTATCCAGCAACTTCTCCCCACAGGACTGTACTATACTTCCCTGAATACCAGCATTGTTCTGCGTTCCAATGTGAATGGGGTGTAAATGTTTATTCAGAACAACAGTAGACACGTTTAATTGTGGTAGCTGTAAATATGCCAATACCAGCGGTATTCCATCAACAGAGCTGGCTGGATGTTTGTCCCACTAAATACTCTTCAGTGCTTTGTTTGAATATGGTTGAATAAAAATGCATTTCTGACACAGAAGCATTTGATTGACCTGCCTCCCTGTGTGTTTTGCTGTAGTTCGGGCGGTTGGTGATTGGCCAGAATGGGATCATGTCCACACCGGCGGTGTCTTGCATGATCCGGAAGATCAAAGCCATCGGGGGCATCATCCTTACTGCAAGCCACAATCCTGGAGGACCTAAAGGGGACTTTGGCATCAAGTTCAATACTTCCAATGGAGGTGAGCTGGGGGCAACAGCAGGGAAGGTTTAATAATCACAGCAGCTACTCTATGCCAAATATCCCATTCCCAGTCCTCGTTAAGGCCTGTTTTTCCCCAAGCTGAAATGAGCCGTTGTTGTGTGATGAGTCTCTGACACGTGAGCCCTCTGTCATGTGACCTGCTGCAGGCCCAGCACCTGAAGCCGTCACAGACAAAATCTTCCAGATCAGTAAGACCATTGAAGAGTACGCCATCTGCCCAGACCTCCAAGTTGACCTGTCAACCATCGGCAAGCAGACCTTCGACCTGGAGAACAAGTTTAAGCCATTCAAAGGTCAGCTAGAAGCCTGGGGGTGAGGTGAAGTGGGGGGTTCAGTCTGTCAATGACTATTTCCACCAGAGAATATTCTGTATTTTCGAAGATTTTGAACAAGTGCATTAAATATTGATATTCTGAAGTTGAGTTAAGAAGGATCTATACCTAGACTACTTCACAGAAACACCTTTAATTAAATAGGGTGAACTTCCATCCTTTATTAATAATAACCAAGGCCCATTATTATTGCTCACAGTGGAGATTGTGGACTCAGTGGAGTCTTATGCCAACATGCTGAGGAACATCTTTGACTTTGCTGCCCTGAAGGAGCTGCTGTCTGGAGAGAACCACCTCCGCATACGGCTGGATGCCATGCATGGGGGTAAGGGGTGGGAATACATTCTCCTTTTGGCCTTTACTCATCCCAAATTTCGGTTTCTACCCCCTCAGAACACTTGAATTGTCACTGTCTCACTGCAATGCAATTTTGTGAAAACCTATTCAATATAAATCTTGAGTCATCTTCTCAAGGATCTCTAAATGTGCCGTAACTTTATATGTTTTAAAATGTAATATTTTTCAATAGCTACAGTTTATGACATGAATAATAAATAATGTATTAATTCATTTAAAAAGTAAATAGTACCATTATCCCCAGAAAACTGCCATAGGAATAATATATTGAGTCACTGATAAGATATTGTATGGTGAAGTAGCTCTTCCGTGTTTACTGCTGCCATAGCTTTAAGGACTAATTCAAGTTTTGTTTGGTTGCATTTAGTTATATTAATATTAGTGTGCTGTTAGCCAGAAGGAAGCAACTGTAATTCATTAAAGTATACTTCATGCTTCAAGTCATTTCAAATTCATATTACCAAACAGCAGGTACACCGTACATTGTTTCAAGGTTTGTCTGGAATCTTAGAATTGAAAGAAAAGTCAGTGTAGTAATGCTGAAGAGCTGTGTGTTCACCGCACTGTTTCTTTGAGAGCCCCATGGCACTGAATGTGCGCATTATGTGCTTTCTGTGGAGATTTCCATGCAGTCAAACCAGCAGCCGGTAGCTGTGGTGATCACATGGTGCTGTCGTTCAGGGATTGGGAGGCCTGCTGTAATGATGCACCTGCTTGGGGTTGGGTTTCCTTCAGGGGCTACTGGCCTGGCTGCTAAGAGGACCACCTTGGGACAACACTGAAACCAAAAACCAAAACCAAACGCAGGGTTTGTTTGGAGGAGGAACGGGCTGTCCCCACATTGCTGGCAATCTGTGACTGTTGGGCGTGTTTACTAGGCTCTCATCCCCCCTCCATTCGAAAGCCTCCAAATGCTTTGAATGCTTTGAGTTTTGTTGGTGTCATGTGAGAAATTAAAATCTGACATTTTATCTTTAGAGAAAGTCCTGACAACTGCACTCTTGTCTTTGCACTTTGTGTGCAATCATTTAATCAGTAAACAATTTTTCAGCAAACAAATGAATTATGCTTGCTTCTATATAAAGATGGTGTATTTTGGTAGTTGAGTGCATGGGACTGACAGAAGTTGGATTAGATAGAGTTCTTTAAAGATGCTCCATTATGTAGGGTTTGGATGCATTGCAGATTGGCATTTCCTGAGTCACTCTTCCTCTCTCCGTCTCTTTCCGTGTCCCTCTGTGTGTCCTGACAGTGGTAGGACCATATGTGAAGAGGATCATCTGTGAGGAGCTGGGCTCTCCTGCCAACTCTGCCATCAACTGCACCCCCAAGGAGGACTTTGGGGGCCACCACCCTGATCCCAACCTCACCTACGCTGCAGACCTGGTGGAGACCATGAAGGGCGGGGAGTATGATTTTGGAGCCGCCTTTGATGGTGATGGTGTATGTTTGGCGTCACTAAATTCCTAATTCAGTAGTTTAGAGTTATCATCTATTAAACAGAATTACATAATGCAGTGGTGGCTTTGCACACGTAATCAAAAAAGCTTTCATTATGAACAAAGGTGACCAGAGAAAATCAGGGCAAGGCATTCTGGGTTGGGAATTTATTCCTGCATTTCTATGTCAGCTCTATTTACTCGGTTCCATTTAGAAGTTTTTTTTTAAATTGCAGTTTTGATTGCAGATTTCTTTCTTCCAGTGAAATGTCCATTTTAAGTTTGCACATCTAAGCCTTGTAATGTACTATATTCATGGAATTCAGTTTGGTGTAAAAGTCCTAAATCAGGTGAAGCTTGTGTGTTTTTCATGCACACAAGCCTTATTCCTGGCCTCATGTCCTTAGGATCGCAACATGGTGCTGGGGAGGCAGGGTTTCTTCGTGAACCCCTCAGACTCAGTGGCAGTCATTGCCGCCAACCTCTTCAGCATCCCTTACTTCCAGCACACGGGGATCAGAGGTCTGGCCCGGAGCATGCCCACCAGCGCCGCTCTCGACAAGTAAGTCCACCAAGCTGGTTGTTCCCGGTCCACCCTGCCAGACTGCCTGATCTGCCTGACTTGCCTGATTCATTTGATCTCATATTGCTGTTGGGTCATGAAACATTACGCATTTGATCTTGAAAGGCTTCTGTGAACAATAGCTGAGACTCAGGTCAGAAATGTTCAATTTTAACATTGTGTGTGTGTGTGTTTGCATGCCCTCTTGACAAAATATGCAAATTGACAAGTCTCGATGGACTGAGTGGATTGTTCTCATCCAATCATGTGTTCTGTTCTTGTTTTTTTCTTTTTAACATTTTTAATATGTGTCATGCGATCTCAAACAAATGTCAGCCACAACATGCTTCGGTGCAGCAGATCTGTTCATGACACATGCGCACAGTTCAGCTATCTTGGAATGCCCAAAGTCTTTGTGGATTAGAGCATCTGCTCTGTGAATGTAAAGTGATATAATGTGTGCATACTTGAGCATGTGGCATTTTACAAGTGAACTTTCTCAGCATGGGGTGCCCATTAGGAAAAGTGGTTGACAAGGGGGTGAGTGTCCAGACCGAGAGTGCCTCCACCCCTACCCCCACCCTACCTCCCATCCCCCGCAGAGGGCTAAAATGTGCCATGTGCCATCACTGACCTCTATATGAGAGTGTGAAGTATAACTGAGATAAAAAAAGGATAATAATGCTAAACTGATTAGCACAGGTACGCATGAATTTAGTTATGAAAGACGAAGTTGAAAAAGGAATGATGTTGAACCCTTTCTACTGCACTTCAGAGGAAATTCAGAGGATAAAGATGATGATGATTATTATTACTATTATTATTATATTTTTTACAGGGTTCTGTAACCATTATGGTTCATTAACTGCTTTCTTTATTTTGGCTCAGTGTAGCTAAAGCCACCCAGATCCAGCTGTTTGAGACACCCACAGGATGGAAGTTCTTTGGGAACCTGATGGATGCAGGGAAGCTGTCCCTGTGTGGGGAGGAGAGCTTTGGCACAGGTGAGAGAAAGAAAGTTAGTAAGAGGGAATAAAATAACTGCATGGTTAGAGAGACATAGAGTGAGCTTCATATTGTTTGGGAGAAAGAATTTCTTTCTTTTTTAAATTTAGTTCTGTACTCCACTCTGCATTTTAAATTGAGAGAAAAATGAGGGAGGAGGGCTGTGTATAAAACCTGCTGTAATTTCTACATGGTAAAAACCAAGGGTATAGATATCATTTAATATTTTAATAAAAGGTGAGAATCTGCATTTTGACCACTTGTGAATTGTTTGATTACAAATGTAAAATTGTGGTTTCCAGAGCCAAATCAAGAAATAAAAAAGTGTCTTTGTCCCTAGCATTATAAATCTCATACATATATTTATAATAATAATAATAATAATAATAAATATATTAAATCTATTTATATAATATAAAATATATTATTACTGTCACAGAGAGCGAGTGAAATTATTTAGGGGTGCTTATGTTTTCTAACCGACCACTGTTGTATGTTAAATTCTTTCGTATACTTGTCAGCTGCATTTTTGCATACTGAGACCTAAATCCAAGAGGAGTACTACTTTCCAAGGCACATGTTGGTTGATGTTCTTATTAGACGTGTCAGGTACCTCACCACATTGCCTTCTTCTGGCAGGCTCTGACCACATTCGTGAGAAAGATGGGTTGTGGGCGGTGCTGGCCTGGCTGTCAATCATTGCTGTGAGGAAGCAGAGTGTGGAGGACATCATGAAGGACCACTGGCAGAAATTTGGCAGAAATTTCTTCACAAGGTGACTACTACTGTCCTCTAGTGGTTGAACTAAAAAAATTCTGAAATAAGCTTGGTGTTTATTTTTCACATCTCTCAACTATGCAAATAAACTTGGCATCTAATAGCTTACTGTCAGCACTGACTTTGATGTTTTCAAGAATTATTTTGTTACATTGCTTACTGAACTTAGAAACCTGGACATTTAGTTGGGAATTGTGCTTTTCCATGACAGGGACAGACAGACATTGTTCTGGTATAGGACTGCCCAGCACAATTCGTCTGTGCACCTTTGACAGGTACGACTATGAGGAAGTGGACTCAGATGCTGCCAATGAGATGATCAAGGACCTGGAGGCACTGATTCTCGACAAGGTATTCATTGGGCAGAAGTTCTCAGCTGGAGACAAGATTTATGAAGTGGAGAAAGCTGACAACTTTGAGTATAGTGACCCTGTGGATGGAAGTATCTCAAGGAATCAGGTTAGTGTCTACACTAAAGTATGTGATATAGTGTTTGAGTAAGTGAGTTCATTTTGTTTCAAACTTTAAATATGGTTCATCCACTATACTTCCCCTCTTTGACCACCAGCAATTTCTCATGTACAAATATCCACCCTTAGGAACACATTGCATTTCTACCCATAAACATTAAAATTCTCTGTAGTATCTCACAGTACCAAAACCTGTCAACAAGACATTCTGTGGACTAGAGATAAGTAACTTAACTTAAATTAATTCTACCAGTTAAGTCACTTAGATAAGGGAAGCGGTCCATTTAAAGTGGCAAAAATGTGGAACAATTATAATCTTTTCATGTTTTATAAAGATATATTATGCAGTTTGTGAACAATATAAATGGTAAACAGTTTAATTGCATCATCATTATATACACATGCAAGTTTTTTTCACTCTCGATGCTTTCTCATATTGTCTACATCGGTTTTTAAACTTGTGTTGTAACATTGGGGCACCATACTAGAATGAATAGTGATTATATGCAAATTTGGTTGTTTGAACACTTGAATAAATGTTGATTAACTGGAACTGGTAATATTTATTTTATCACTGACATTTTAAATCATGGGTCTCACTTTTGTGTCTTTGTTTTCAGGGTCTTAGGATCATTTTCTCAGATGGTTCTCGCATCATTTTCCGCCTCAGTGGGACAGGCAGTGCTGGGGCCACAATCAGGCTCTACATCGACAGCTATGAGAGAGACCCTCAGATGATATATGAAGACCCACAGGTCAGTAGAGGCAAATCATTATTAAATCACTTGACTTGTGCCCTTCTGAATTGAAACCCAATATTGCTTCTGACTGAGCAATTGATAATGAATGGAGCTTTTCTGACCAGCATGGTTTAAAGATCTGCAGAACATTCAGAGAAGTTCTAAGTTAGATTGGTTTTCAACATAGCAAGGCAAGTATTGTGCAAAACCATGACAAAGTTCAGTTAAAAGTTTTTTAAAAAATATTTATTCATACATACTTCAAGACATCATGCATGTTCAGAAATTATCTTGGCTTTAGTGTTGGCAAAGATGGAAACATTCTCTAAAAAACTAACGGGTTCTTTCCTGTACTATGTCTGGAGCAGGCCATGCTGGCTCCCCTGGTGACTATCGCTCTGAAGATCTCGCAGATTCACAAGAGGACTGGTCTAAACGGCCCCACAGTGATCACGTGATGCCCCCATTCTGTTGCACAGCCCCACTAAAACTCACCAAATTACACTACTCAAATCTGTACAATAATGTTCAACCCAAGACATGATCCATTAAACCCTACATTCATAAGTCTTTTCCCCCACTGTTGTTTGTGAAGTGCATACATGTGATTGAATATTACGGGGGTGGTCAATGAGAAAATGTTATCCACTTTGTGGTAAAACAATACCATATTGTGGTAAAAATTGCCTATTGGTTGTTTTGTAGAGTATTTCATAACTGGTGGCCGGTAGCACACACTTCATGATCGAGTGTGTGCTTGTCTGCATTCGCTTGACTGATGAGGTTGCTGCAATGAGACAGGTCTATAAATACACAACTCGACATTCTAAATTGAGAGAGAGAAAAAAAAACAAGGTTAAAAGAAAATGAGGGGTTCATGCCAGTCACAGCATAAAAAGGGGACTCCAGACATGCAAAGCTGAGCTATGTAAACTCAAGAACTAAAGAGATAAGCAAAGAGCACATATTAAGGGTTTCAACCATAATCCCCATCGTAGACAGTCTCAGACTTACCCTCGATAACCACGTCTTTGAGAGAGGATAATTTTGGTGCAGATTATAGCCAAATACAAATATGATCACTAGGTGTGGAAGTCATACTTGCCTGCTGTACAGAATGGAGCGTTTAGGGCTGCACAGCTGTAACTCCTGCTAAGCACACAGATCCACCATATGGCCACAATCTGACACAACTGCAAGGAATGTTTATAATGTTTTTGTTTTTTTTGACATTTATTATATTTCTACATTGTTAATGAGTGAGAATACTAGGGATTCCAGCAAAACATATGATAATTTTATATATTTTGAATAGGGATAGAATGCTTTTTATGGCTGTGCCCCTTCCTGAACCACCCAATGAGGTGGTAAATATTGCAGCCATATTAACCGAATCAATTTCACTAACTTAAGCCCTGCCAGAAGACTCTCTAATTCTGGGGCAACAATGGCTGATCTGATTCAAAAATTTGTGCAAAACTCTGATCTTAATTATTTAATTAGCTCAATCATATCTTGTTCTGACATTTGTGTAAGCGGCAACTACAGATGCAGACTGCGAGTGTACCATAACATTTTTTACTGTGATGAAGTGAGTGAACCAGCATAGGTTATTAAACTGTCAGAAAACTAAAAAAATAAGGTAATCGTTTGGAACAAAAACCAGTACGCAGACTGGCCCTTCAGGACCGGAGTTGTGCACCCCTGCTGTAATGACACAAGAATGTGAAAGAAGGCAACGAAGAGATGTAAGCCTGTCTTTTTAGGGTTTCTATTTTTGGTAAACTTCTTGTGCAGTTTATCAGCCAGCTTTAATATACATGGTCGGATCAATGCCTCAAGTCATATTTGGTATTTATTTTTGCCACAAAGAAGAAACAAATTGGAAGAGTACAGCGAACATCTCCGAAATGACCGCAGCTGTGGTGGATTTGGAAAATTGGGAAAGGCAATTCTGGGGAATGGACGCGCGTGCGAGTGCGCGCGCCAGTGTTGCCAGATTTCACAAAATAAATGAACTACTCGTAGTCAGAGCGATTGAGAGGCAAGTCGGGGGGATAGCAAATAAGTGGCTATTAAAAATAACTCCAAAAACAGCAACCAACGACTTGATGGTTTTTTAAATCGACTTCAGAAAAAATAAGCCCGAAGTCGTTTTACAAGGCAGCTATGGCGCGCGAGAGAGTGAGGGGAAACCATTGCAGAACATCTCTCTTCCGTATCTGTGCCGTTAGTTAATTGTTATTGCACTAGAAAGGTCGTCGCCATTCCTTTGCTCCCAATGAGATTGTCTTTATTTAAACTTCGGAATGAACAGTGAAAGAAATAATTCGCACTCGTTTATTCTAACAGAAACTGGAATATTTGACCACCAAGTGGCGCCACGTGAACACAATCTTGTACGAATGCTTGCCTGGTTGATGGTTTTTCGAAGAGTATCCTAAAGGGTGGAAAGCACAGCAGCACCACTTCGAGGAGGGATACACGGGAAGAGGAGACCGTAGCTTACACGGCAGTCAGTGGAGCGCGCTCTTTCGAAAGGAACAGACAGCAAAGTGGTTAGGGGAACAGAAGCAAATCCGCGAGCGTGTGCAGTTCTCTACTAATGCACGTGAGCAAACGGCATAGTGGATGAAGAAATAGGCTACTTTCTTACGCTTGCTTTACAGCTACGGAGGAATGTATCAAATGCGACGGACTGCAAATTGGAGGTATCAGCTCGATTTTCTTCGTGGTATCCTGGTTCTGCACGTTGGCTTCGGGATGTGTGTTACTACTGGTAAGAAAGTTGTTTATCTCATTAGTATTCGGCCAACATGTTTTGACCTGTTAAGTTTTTAAAGAAACTTAAAGCGTAAAGATGGTTGAATCAACCTTGATTGAATATTACTGATTAGAATAATTTATGTTTAAACTTTCCATTGTAAGTACACTTTGTATACATGTTTTTGCATATGCTACTATATTTATTAAATTGCCTAATGCTGGAACTGTGTGGAAAGTGATCCCTACGATGAATCTAGGTTTAGTTAGATTAACGTATCTACGATAGCCTGTGCAAACTGGTTCTTTATATTGTTATGGCCCTTCGAAATCTATTCTAATTACAGAAAGATTTTTGGTTTGCCCCATTAAGCACATTGGGTCGTATCTTAAGCATATAGAGTTTAAGTGGCCTAGTACGGAACTAGAGTCACTTAACTGACAGCGCGACACCTTGAAATAAACGATGTAGATGCTTGCTGCGTCACCTCTTGGAAACCGCTGAGGATGGGGTTGGTTGTTGCAGAACTCATGACTGCCACTAGAGGGAAATGTCATGCGATAAGCCTTCAAATGCAATATTTTACATATTTTTGAGTTCTAAGAATTGGCCTTTCACATGAATGTTAATTGGCAGATTTCACTCCATACCAAAGGTGCTTGAGTGTGTGTGCAGGAATCAATTTTCACTTTATCTTTGTGTTTCAAGTTATTGCATCCTACTTCACAAACCCAGGTATGAAATGCGCATGAATATAAAATGTGAGCGAACAAAAAGATCACAAGAAAAAGAACCAAAAAATGCAACAAATTCCTAAAAATGGGTAATGAAATGAAAAGTTTTTCTAACATTCAAATATCATAATGAGTCCATTTGTCAAGAAGTGGTCATACCAGTAAAATCTGCACAATTTCACTGAATGTCTGCCCCCAATTAGTTTGCCATATCTTTTCTTTAACAATGATCACATCAGATTAATGTCATCTGTTTCAGGGAGTTTAAGCTATAACAACATTCACCTGATATATTAAAATTATTTCACAAATTGAAATCATAATGGAAATTTAAACTTTAAGAGCACCCTTTCTCTTGCACCAATTTCAGGTTTAAATAAATTATGTCTTGTGAGTTTTACCTCTTGGAGGACTTTACAGAACTTCCGTTGGTAAAGGACTAGGGTTAAGTAAAGATAAAAAGCCATACACATCCCAGTTAAGCCTTGCTTCACAAAGGTTTTACAAATGTTCTCCATTACTAGAAGCCTTGCATCACGGCTCTTCCTGTAATTACCTCAATCAAGAGAAGCCAGTACGGGAATCAATAGCAGGGAGATACTGTATGAAAGTAGTATTTTACAAAAATAGTTTTCACATATTCCCACCATTCACTTCTGATTAATTTAATTTGTGCTATAAAATACACTACACCTCGATGTAGATTATCTGCGTAGTTAGACAACTGGATGTAAATATGATGTTAATTATTGAATTAAATTTCAGTATGAAGTAGTTTCATGTGTACAGTTGAGTTTTTTCTCTTTCTGAGACAAGTTTCATTACACTGAATAAACTTGTTAACAGTGTGGTTTTTTCCACTGAATAATGAGTTGTGGGGTGTAATAGGCAGCTATACTAAGCACGCATTGTTACAGACTCTAGGTTGTTTTGAGTTCATTTAAGAAAGTGATGTTCATTTGTGATTTATTGGAACTGACATTTTAAAACACCCCATCAACTACATCAAAAAGATATTTTAAGATGCTTAATTAAATCATTTCTACATCTACACTTTCCACATTACAAAAACATTCCTCAATAAACATGTCATTCCAAATCTTTAAAGGGGGTTTGGATTTATATTAGACATAAAAAATAAAAACTTTATTGCAAATCCTTCACAGGATGCAATTACGTAGCCTTTTCATTTTTATTGAATGCCACGCTTCATGGGAGTTAATAAATACCAGGCATCAAGAGTGTTCAGCCAAGATGAATCATGTTTTTTGTTCATGGTGATAAGGCAACTTGAAAGTACATTTATGTAGACTTTAAGGTATTTGTGCATGAGTGTGCGTTTCTGCTTGCTGTTGCGTGTGTGTGCGCGCGCGCATGTGTGTGTTTGCACATACAGTATTATACACATGCATGTATCTGTTTTGGCATGCATGTGCTCATGAGTTTGAATGAGTGCATGTGCTTGCACATGTTTGTTGTGTGTCTCGTGTAGGCACTGATCTGGTGAAAGTACTGCATAATTTGATCCAGGTTCTCTGGGTTTAACCTGTTCACACTTATTACACATTACGCATACCTTTTCTGATGTCATTTGGAATGTTGATTTAGCTGTGTGCAGTTTATGTATGCAGCCACAGCCAGCTAAGGTAATGGTTCTATGACAAGGTACAGCTTCATGAACAATAAGAGAATACTTTGGATCGCCTTCCTTGATAATTTGAAGAATCACTGTGATTGTCTTCATATTTCTCTTAAATCTTAGCAATCTTACTCTGATTGGCTGGTGATTGTGAGTGCATGCACTACTTGACCAAAAGTATCTGGACACCCCTTGGTCTGGGGCTGTTTTTCATGGTTTGGGCTTAGGCCCCTTGGCTCCAGTGAGGGTGAATATTAATGTTACAGTATTCAGTCCCATTCTAGACAATTCTGCATTTCATCAGTTTGGGGAAAGCCCTTTCCTGTTTCAGCATGACAAAGTCCCCAGGCGCACAGCAAGGTCCATATAGAAAAGGTCAAGAATAACGTGGAAGATCTTGACTGGCCTGCACAGAGCCCTCTCCTCAACCCCATCCAACACCTTTTGGATGAATTGGAAGGCCAACTGCGAGCCAGGCCTGATTGCCCAATCGGTGCCTGACCTCACTAATGCTCTTCTGGCTGAATGGAAGCAAATCCCTGCAGCAATGCCCCAACATTTATTATAAAAACCTTTCTAGACACGTGAAGGTTGTTATAGTAGCAATGGGTGGACCAACTCCATTAATCCCAATTACATAAACCAATTAATCCCCATAATTTTGGATGAGATGTTGGATGTCAGGTGTCCACATACTTTTGTCCATATTGTGTGGCTATACATATGGTACTGTATGTCCTTATAATTTATCAGAAGGTCTATATTTAAACGTAAAAGCATAAGCCTACATGACAGAGCCTTGGCTTTGGCCTTGGGTGAAATAGCCACTCCCCTGCATGCATGTAGAGAGAATATAAAGTTTGTGGAAGTACATTAGGAGGAGGGTTTGGGGGTAGCAATTACAGATGGGGGTTTTGCCTAGTTTGGTTCAGCCTGTGGATGCCATCTCTGCTTGGAAAAATGAGTGCTTTGGCTGAACCGGCTGCAGCATTGGGAATTGCACATATCTTTTCATGCCGGGAAATGGAGTTTGGGAAGTGTGAGAGGTGTTGACCATTAAAAATGCAATAAACTATATCACAGCACACTTTTGATTATACTCTTTGGGAAGGTTAAGTTGCTGTGGATGCATACATGAACAAGCTCTTCTCCAGATGAAATCATAAACATTCTCCATTCATTGTCCCTAATTTCTCATTAACCTGGCACAAAAGCAAAGTCATTTAAATTGCAGGTATTTTTTATGTTGTCTAATGATTTGTTTATAATATAGCTAAATATTGGATTGGCTTATTGTTGGGACAGGGAAAGCGGAATTGGAAGAAGGGGACAATATTGGTTGCAGCTTTGGGCGGGAGTGTGGTGTTTTCCTATTATTTTGGTAGATTTAAGATAAATGGAGACCAGAGTGGGGAATCCAAACCCTAAACATTAGCATGCACGTGTTGTATGTGTGTGATTAGTCCAGGGGTTCCCAAACCTTAATCTCAAAACCCAAAAAGCTGGCCACCCCCTGGCTGAGGACCACCACCACTACTATGAAGCACTGTTCTCCAACATCAACTACAGGCTACAAGTCAGTGGTTAACACATTGACATGTGGAAGAAGTTTAAGTCATGATGTCATTACATCATGGATCAATCTAAGGCAGGTATTCATTTGTTTAAATATAAATATTTAATAATTGCAGTAGAAATAGTGCCTGATTCAGGATGTGTAATCCAGAGGTTTATTTTACCACAGGTCTACAATGTGTGTTATGAGAAATGTGAAAATAAAGATATTTGAGAGGAAAAATATATTTTGCCTTCTGCTTTGGACCCCTCACAAACCCTAGATTGGGCAGCCCCATTTCACTCTCCTGTCTGACATGGGTGCCTCCTGTAGTTTGTGCTAAAGTTCAGATTTTTTCTAAATCAAAGCGTGCTGGTCTCTTCTTGGAGCTTGAATGTGTTAGAGTGCGCACAAAGTTATGACATTTGCACCAACTCTTTCAGGGTTCAATTATTAATGAGGTAAACTGCTCTTACATTAACGTTTGGTTTATAAACTATCCTAAGCACTTTTAGATGGCAGGACGATTGAACTGGACACTAATGAATTGCTAAATTGAGCTGAGTGAGTTTCATTTAGAAAAAACTTTGAATGTTATACCCCAAAGTATATTGCAAATAAAGTGGACTTTATTTTATGGTTTTGTTTTTAAGGGCTGACTTTTAATGGATCAGTGTTTTAAAAACACAAACACCAGTAGTCAGGCTTTATTCTGTATTATAGGGCACTTGGGAGATGTGCTCGGAGAATCCCCATTAGTTTATAAGTTCCAGCCGACTTAATTTAGACAAATATTTGTGTGCAGTTATAAACCATCTGTGGCTTATATACTGACTCACTAAACTTGGTAAAAAATTAATAACTCAATTGCTAGCTCAGCCTGGCTCTGTAGTCTATTCGGGCCACACTGACCTTGGAATTCCAGATTTGCATTGGAGTTCAAGTGGCATTTCCCCAATGCTTTTTGTGACTGTTGGCCAAACACCAGCAAGCAGCAGCCAGTACTGGGGGGGGGAAGCATGCTGAAACCACTCTGTGCCAGATCCACAATTTCCTCTCTGAAAACTGCAGCGTGGGCAAGGGAGAAAGGGCAGAAGGAAGGGTGAGACAGGGAAGGAGAGGGAGTGGTTGAGGGAGTAATGGATGAGGAATAAAGAATGTAAGGAAAAGAGGGATTTACAGAGGGAGAAATGGTGAGAGAGGCACCTCTGTAACTTTGGCGGCATCTTTTGGCAAAACTAATTTTAAACCTCTGTCCTGTACGAATGTTCAAACAACACATGCTACTGCAGCACAGCCTTGATTTATGAGTCTTTACTATGTATCATAAGTTTGGTTCCTCTCAGCCTGTGGATACCATCTCTGCTTGGAAAAATGAGTGCATTGGCTGAACCGGCTGCAGAATTGCACATATCTTATGTGCAGTCATTTTTTATATTGCATACATTTTCTAGTGATATGCCATTGCCCTTTGGGGGAACCTTCTGTTTTTGAAGTACCTATGTACATCAGAAACATAATTTTCTGCTTCACTAGTTTATTATAAAGGTTTTTGAAAGCATGGCCTCACACATCAAATCTAGAGTTTGAGGTGCATATGTGAACTACCAAAACTTGCCTATTTGTGTTCTTTTAGATAAGTGAGGCCAGCCAGTTTTGATCGCATGAGGTAGCTGCATGCATGATTTATTTTGGTTTTTGGTTATTCCTCATTGGTAGGACCGCAACCTTGCCTCAAGCCCACAATTCCCTCTCCATATCCCACACTTCCCACATTCTGTCTATACCCCTCACCTCCCTTGTCATCCCTCTGCTGCCCCTCAGTCTTCATCTGTCTATACTCTAACCTACACCTTCTATAACGCACTGCATCTATACGACACTCATCTATACCGCACACCATCTCTCATTGCCCTACCACAGCCCTTCAACTGACCTCCCTGTGGCTAAGGACCCCCACCTAAATAAAAAGTTAACATTTGCACCTGTATAGAATACTTGTTACAGTGGCTATTTAAGATTTGTATCATGCTACATGGAAACATGTCTGAATAATGTCATAAATCATAAATCTCTACAAGATGTGTAGATATTACTGCACTATACATGTGCAATAAACAATGATCTTAATATTAGCAAGGATATGTAAACCAGGCACATTTATTTGTATGAACATCTAAAATATTGAAAAAATTCTGCTCCACCATACGTTACTACAGACCTCCCACCCCATTTATCCATACTTTACAATTCATAAGCTGATTTTAATTATATGCTCTTTCACTGGGTTTGGGGGTTTAGGTTACTAAAAGAAACCTAAAGAAAGCATGGAACATGAACCCCATCATACTGGACTCTGCACAGCTTACAGCCATACATAAACATATGGATGACAATTGAGCACAGTTGTAGGATTTTGTTTTCCACATGGCAAAAAGATAAAGTATGAAAAAAGTGTCACCCTGTTTTTACTGGTTTATAATGGCTAAAATAGACTTGGTGTGACTGAGACCCACAGATATTGCAGAATCTAATAATGTGTAATATAGGCAATGCACTGCATGCAGTGTAAATATGTTCTGATACACAGACCAGTATGTTATCTATATATTTTGGCCTGAAGCACAGCTGTATTGCCAGAGAATTATGCCTATTATGGTCATTTTGCATGATTTTTTCCACCATGCACCGTTTCACAGAGATTTGAAATTGTTGCCCTCATAAGGAACATGTCAATATGATTCATTGCTGTTTTAAGGCAAGCTTAAAAGTTGACCCTAATGTAGGAAACCATTTTTTCTTTCCTCTTATTGCGTGCCATGTGTAATCTGCACATTCCAATAATGTGTAGAGCCAGCTGTTTATTTTATACTTACTGCTACCTTTCTTTGCCTGGATTCCAACTTTTTTACAGATTGTATCAGGATTATTTTTGCTTGCATATGGTTGTAAGAAAAATGTTGCTTTTTAAAAGGTTTCCTCTCTGTTTTTTTATCCTGTTTAGTTCTTTTAGGGTGGGTGTATTACACTGTTGGGAAGTGTTTCTGGACAGCATTCTCATAAATGTGTGATATACTGTATGTGCAGTAGCATTCAGTTATTACAGATAAAACTAATAGTTATAAATGCTATAAAAGTTATGTGTTCAAGTTAACACAGAAGGGCATATACATAAGTGTTGCACATTATTGTATGCTGTTTACCGAATGATTTTTTGCTGCTATAAATGCTAAAATTGCTTCTGATACTGAGAAGATTTATGTAACCTGGCCACACTAGTTTGATGAGGCTAGTTGTGTCCTGCAGGTGAGGTCTCCTGGTCAGAGATGACTGACATGGCAGGGTTTGGGGCTTGTCCAATCAGGAGCTCTGTCAGGGACACAGAAGAGAGCTTAAAAACTCTGCATGACTGCCCCCTGCTGTGCTGAAAAATGTATAACACCCCCTAAAGTAGATTTCCTCCTCAAACTAATTACAAGGCAATTGGGGGAAACGGCTTGTTGTTAAAACATCTCTTCAGCGGCGTTAAACGGGTAATTCCTGCTTTCACGGCAGAACGTTGACCCTGAGCGTCGGTGCTGGGATCAGGAGCTGGATTGCCGGCCTTTGACATGAAAGAGGGGAAGCTTGCTGATAGGGATCACATCCAGACTACAGCTGTCATCCAGACAGTATAGCTTAGTATTGGCAGGACAGAGGGATTATGGGCCTTTAGAGCTTTAAAGCCGTGATCATTATCGTGTCTCAGTTTGATTTCAAGGGTCATGGTGAGGCCTTGGCTCATTTTCTTGTCAATTGTGAAGACTGGGTGTCTCCTAGGGGTGTGCAGAGACGTAATTATCTGTATCTGTTCCTGTTCAACCAACAAAAGCACTTTTAGATGGCAGGACGATTGAACTGGATGAATTGCTAAATTGAGCTGAGTGAGTTTCATTTAGAAAAAACTTTGAATGTTATACCCCAAAGTAGATTGCAAATAAAGTGGACTTTATTTTATGGTTTTGTTTTTAAGGGCTGACTTTTAATGGATCAGTGTTTTAAAAACACAAACGCCAGTAGTCAGGCTTTATTCTGTATTATAGGGCACTTGGGAGATGTGCTTGGAGAGTCCCCATTAGTTTATAAGTTCCAGCCGACTTAATTTAGACTAATCTTTGTGTGCAGTTATAAACCATCTGTGGCTTATATACTGACTCACTAAACTTGGTAAAATTAAGGACTGGAAGAAGAAAAAAACCTGGACTGGAAGAAAAAAAACCTAGACTGGATGAAAAAAATACGAAGCCCCCTAAGCGTCATGGTGGGGATTTTTTATTTTTTATTTATTTATTTATTTATTTATTTATTTATTTTGAGCTACTTTTGCTTTCCCTCGCAGTGCTTTTGCATTACCTCGCAACGTTTGACATTCACAACAGTTACACACAGGCTACCTTTTCGTGCAACTCTGGTAATTCATCTTACCCTGGCTCTACATTTTGGACGGTGCAGTGGCATGCGCCCTTTTGTAATGTCTAATGTTGATAAAAACGGAATGTCATTGCTTGCATTGATTTGTTAACGTCGTTTTGTTACCGGTGTTATGTAAGGAATAAACACGACGGGCTGTCCCGTTATTGGAAATTATACAATGGCTTGGCTGAATACTCGATTCTGATTGGTACAAGGGTGGGCATTATTTCTCAGTAAAGGGACACCTCGGCCTTTTAACAGTTCTAAAATCAATGCGCTACAAAATCCAGTATTCTAAAGCAGTTTAAACGGCAACATTATTCTTTCGCTTTTGAATTGTTGTTACATCCCCTCCTCTTTTCAATATCCAATATCACAATTGATGGCAACGTTGAATCACATTCTCATTTTATACCATACAATTAGTTTATACCATGTACCATACATTTTTTGTAATTCCATTATTTAATAAAACATGCATAAAGTCCATAAGTCAATCAAATTCGTCTCCCTAGCACTGTCTTGCTTTTTGAATGGTGTGGTCGCGCGGTATAGACATAACGTCTTTCTAAGACCCTCTGAAACGGGTTTTGAATGCCAGCTTGCTTTATGATAGGTTCGCCGTCACGAGGCAGCTGCTGTGTGCCGGAGTTCCAGATAGCTACTCTTTCTCTCTGCCCGTGTAACGTTAGATAGAGGCTATGAGAACTCGACATGGAGCTGACTTTTTTTCCCCCGAATCCGAATAATAACGAGCAACTTCGGGTAGAAGAAATATATTTCCATCGCATTATTTGTGCTTTCCTGAATACAGTATTCGGATTCGGATACATTCCTAGTGTCTCCCACTCAGGTTTTTCTTTTTTTCATATTTTTCCTCGTATAATAATATAATTTTGTTAACAACCAATTAAAACTGAGTAGTACTTTTCAAATGAGAAATAATGGCCTTGTACGTGCAGTTTAACAGTACTGTTGAGAAATTCCAGACGTGTATTAGTGTATGTATGCAAAAATAAGCAGCTGTCCAATCAGACTTTATTAATGAATGAATGGAAGGTGATCAGTGTCCTACACTACATGTAGCCTATGTGTAGGACAATCCATGAGAAAATGGCTTCTCATTAGCTTCACTCACTCCACAGCTGAATGGTTCCTGCTGTTTGAATGTGCAGTGATTTAACGACTCTGTGTTCTATGGCTTCTCTTATGTGCATAATATGAAAAGAAGTAAAAATCCTATTTTGAAAAAGGAGGGAATGGCATTCGTGGCCACCAAATCAGAAAATCTTGTCTTGAAGGTGGTCTTGGCGATCGACCAAGATGAGAGCCTGCCTCAGTGCTTTGTAATGTGAAAGTAATTAGCTGTGGTTTCACAGAGCGTGGCAGCATGTGAAATAACACTGAGGATGCCGTGCAGTGGGGGCCCGACGCCGGCGTGGGTATAACTCCCCTCACCTTCTTCAAACATAGGTAAACAGCAGTGCCTTCAATTTAGCAAATGTGCAGAGGGCCTTTAGAGGGGCCCTCACAACCTCTCTAACGGCAATGTTTTTTCATGTGAAAAACAGCCGGACTGCTTTTCCTTTGGTAACTTCCAACACGTTTTTGTGCTCAGCACAATAGGAAAAATGTGTGGTTCTCCGTGTAGAGTGGGCAGTGTCTCCAGGTGCAGACGTGTCCTTTTCCCCGTCTGAGCTCCTGCTTCATAAGACACTCATTCAGATGTGCAGATAAGACAGCCTGCTCTGAAGAGTGAAAAAAACTTTGATTACCCCTCTGGCAGTAATACGCTAGATTGAGGCTCCCCTGTGTACTGTTTGGATGCATCTGTAGTTCTGTGAAACACAGGAGACCAGGGTGTACAATTTTTATCACTGTCTTCATTTTTTTCCTCCCAGTATATGCACAATCATGCATGTACATAAGTTTATTGCTCTCTGTCCCAGCTACCCCTCTTCAGCGCACACGTAAGCTGGTATCACAAGGTTTAAATAACACCC
Source organism: Anguilla rostrata (assembly GCF_018555375.3). Lineage (NCBI taxonomy): Eukaryota > Metazoa > Chordata > Actinopteri > Anguilliformes > Anguillidae > Anguilla > Anguilla rostrata. The sequence continues at coordinate 12,732,872 of NC_057938.1, forward strand.
AGTGAAAAAAAACCCAGACCCAGTGCACATGCTACTGGTCACACATGGTTAAATGATGGTGCGCTGCATTCCATGCCAGTTTTCTGGCCTTCCCATCTCCACACTCTACATGTTTGCATATTGTGTAGCAGTGTCCATTTTGTTCTCTGGCTTCAGTCAGTATCAACTCAAAGGTCTTCTTTTTCTTTTTTTTTTTGTTGAAAAGACAGAGAGCCTGACTAATGGCACTTCCTACCATCCGAGTGAATGGTTCTCACTCGTCCCATCCTTGGAGCTTCTCCAACCTAGCTTCCCAGTGGTATAACAAACTTCCTCTACAAACAACTCAGTCACTGCCCATTTTCCGCTGCGGTCTGAAGATGCATCTCTACAGACTGTACCTTGACTAACCCTACACCACTACTCCGCAGAGTTACTTTCAATCTAGTATCACTCTCTTGTATCACTTGTACCTGGATCTTATAGAGCTTTCATGTTACACTTGTATCTTCATCTAGTACTTCATCATATCTCCTGTAATCATGCCTCACTTCTAGTTTGACTTCCCATAACTGTACTAGGCTTACTGTGTGAACTAGACTTGATGTTTATGGGGATGGATAACTGATACTTAGAGAATTGTACCTGGACCTGTGTTCTGTAGCTGTTCCAATGACCTTCAGTATGCAGTTATTGTACATCACTTAGGATGAAAGCATCTGCCAGACAAAATGTAACATGATTTAATGAATGCTGTTTGTTACACAACAGCATGTACTATTATTCTGTACTTGTGTGCAGCCATGAGTGTAGGGGGAGCATTGGGAGGAGACAATTGATGTGTCCATCTGAAATGTATGTCAGCCTCTGCCTGAGAGCTTTTCGTATACAGCAGAAAATGACCCATTTGAAACGCATGAATGAAAGCAGGAATGAAAATAAAAGCAAAAAAGACAGGCACCAAGCCAATTGGGCACTGAAAGAACTATTAGATGAAAAAGATTAAATTTAAGATTGAATGAATGAATTAACTAATTAATTATTGCATTTAGCACTTTTCCGAACGCTCAAAGTGCTTTACAGTGATGAGTGGGAATTCACCTCACCCATTACTGAGCTACTTCTAAAATTATGAAGTTAGGTTTGTGCTCTAACAGTAAACTAGTTGCTTAAAATGTGAATATTTTCACATTTTAAGGGTTGGCCATTAACCCCATCCCAGCACCAGAGCCCATTGATTGATCCCACAGATACAGTTCTAAATGTCTTCCATGTGTAATGTGCTAGCCAGTTCTGTTAGCCAAATTTTATTTTTAAAATAAAATTAACTAGATCATCATAATTCAGACCATATATTTTTTAGGAAATTTTTTTTTTTAATGAAAAAAATAAAAATGGAAAAACACCAAGCAACACCCATTAATATTTTGGTACAGGGTTACTTTTACATCTAAGCATTTAGCAGAACCTCTCATCCAGTACAGCTTACATAAGTGCATACATACAGGTCTAGCCAGCATACCACGTTAATGCCAAGTCGTCAGGATCACAACCGATAGTAGTAGTCAATACATAATCTTACAACATTAACCTAGGTGCCAGAGAAAAATGGAGGAACTAATATTGGGAAGAAATTGGGTTGGGAGGATATGCTTTTAAATTTAGCATAAGCATGACTTATAAACACTACAAAATGTTCTGCATGAACCTAAATTTGGGCTATGGAATAGATGACACAAATTCTGCAAAAATAATTGGAAAATATTGTGAAAAATTTGGGGAAATGGAAATTGGCCTCCTGTTTAAATCTGAAATGATTTAGGTCTGAAAGGATTTTGGAAATCTGAAAAACAGCCTTGTAAACACCTCGACCTTGTGCTGGACCATATACTTGGATGAAATATGTTTCCATTCCATCGTATTTCAGGCTGACTAAAAGAGTCAGAGCATTCTCCCACAGGTAGCAGTAAAATTCTGCCCTGACAATGGCCATAAATAGCCTTAGCTGAGTATTTTCATAAATCCTGTATTAATTTAAATTTATCTGCATTAAGCTGCAGAACAAAGTGTCATTGATTGACAGTGTTTTCATTGATGTCCATGGACCAAAGCTTTAGAAAGAGGTGTTTATAAGAGAAAGTCAGACTTAACAATACTGAAAGCTTTTCTTGTATGTATTCTTTACTGTCAATGACCTTTTGCTCACATAAACATTAAAATGGCAGTCAAAACAAAAACCCAGTAAACTGTAAACAAAACAAGATTCAATTTGAAAATTTTTTGCTCCTGCAGCTTGTTTGCCCAGATAAGAGTCAACTCATTCAAATCCCTGCTGATGTGTTGTTAATGTTGTGAAACCACTTAATTTGGTTAAATATGATACCATGATACTGTTTTTCCAAAGTGTTCAGGAGCACAGGAAATCATCTAGCCCCGTGTTCAATTCTTCAAATGTGGAATATTTAATTTTGCTGTCATAGATTTTACTTCATAACCTTTACGTGCCCAGTGTGTGCTGTTGGGTGATTTTATGATGGAAAAATAGTTGTTTTTAAAGGTTTCCCAAAAGTGCATGCTACCATATGGTGGTCATGGAATCATATACCAAAGAAAAATGGGGGAAGGGGGTGGAGGGACTGTGAGCTAGAATTGCTCTGGTTCAAATGCTTTGGCTTTTACTGTACTTGCAATGATTTAGGCTATGTTTTGCATGATCGCTAGTTCATTTACCATAAATCCCATATTTCACTAATTTGCAGTTCTTATTTCATATGTAAATGTTAATATTTATGCTGGCAGGAAAAAGAGTTGATTTTCTGAGATATATTATTATTATTAATTTAGTAAAATAAGAATAATCTGGCTGATCCAGACTGAAACCTGTGAACCATGTGGGGTAACAAGTGTAGTAAGTCTTTTTAAGTAAGAAATGTAAAACTGTTTAGAATAAATATTTCCTTGACCATGGTGCTTTTTAGACTAAAGCTATTCATAGAAAATTCATAGAATCATTTGCAGCCCCCCCCCCCATCCACAACTTGCAAGCTGCATCCAAAAACTGGTAATGTGTTTCTTGGCAAGGTATAGATGTTTCACTGAGGTAAAGTGAAGTGTTCCATAGCATTTCGACTGCATCTGTAATAAGCCAAGTTTTATATTTGTGTGAACAGGGTTAGTGAGGACAGGAAAAGACAGAAGGTAAAGAGTTCAGAGTTTGCTCTCAATTACCATGGCCATGACTGTGGGCATTGGAAAGCCTGTAATCCAAGTTTGTACTCTGTTTACATTGAAGCTGAAACCTGCAGCTTAGGGCACCTAGATTTCCCATGATTAAAACGGCCCTTTGTGCAAACTGCAGTCTCCTGCAGGGGAGATCTTTTGGTTTCATTATGTGAATAAACGCATGAACTTAAGTCAGTTGGCATTGGTGTGGTTAGTATTCCATTCCACACTATGGGACAGATCAATGCTTGAAGGACTTAGGCTTTAGCAGGATGTGCCACCCTGGAGATCCATGGCCAGGCACTTTCATTGGTTATAGTATACTTTTTTGGTGCTGCATAGTATTTCAAACTTATGCTTTTGTGTACCCAATCTTGCATGACATTATCGGTGTTAATTACCAGGGACTGATGCATGTTAAGCTTTCGTCTCTTTGACCCCCTCCCCCCATCCACATCCTTTCTTCTTGTCTGCCCTGCTTCCTTTCTTGTCTCTGGTACTGCCATAGTGCTAGAAGGCAGTGAGTGAACTGCCAGGGTATATTTGATATGGTATAACTCCAGTGAGCTTTCATTCGTCATTCGATCCAGCGCAGTCCAGGAAATGTCCCGTCTGCATTTATTACTGTGTATACAACATTTTGCAGGCCTGTGCCTTTTAAATGGATGACCTAATTTATAATTGAATTTTATTCAAAAAGACAAAACCTTCCTCACACCCTTATTTTCTCCTTCCTGTGTTTGCTGTGCAGTGTCAAAATTTACCTCCTCAGTCTAACACTTCTGTCTTCTAAATCTTTCTTCAAGTCAAAGACATTGCAGAGTCAAATTAGCCTATTTTAAATGTATCAGAGAAAAGCTGTGTTTGCAGAAAGTTTGAAGGTTTACCCAGATTTTGAGTGGCCTTCTGGCCAGGACAATACCTGGAAAAGATTCATCAGTCTGCATCAGTCCAAGCAGTAATAAAGGTATGGAGACAGGAGAGAGCTTTACAGCCCTGGTCTTCCAAGAGATTAATTTTGAAGCACTCGTTGAATTGATTTGTTATTGTATTGTTTCCGTGTTGTGCCTAGAAACAGGAGATTCTAAGGCTAAATGGAATTTTGGTGTCCTCATCGGGTGTCTATATACAAACCAGATGGCCAGCTCTGTATTTTCAGGATTGAAACTTGTTTCTGCTATTGCTGAAGCTCCATAGAATGTCTGTACAGTTTCTAACATAGCAATGTGGAGAGAATGAAAACCTGTGGATGTTGGGAAAATTAGCAGTGACTAATCCTTTGTGAATTGTCAACAATCCCTGTAAATTTGGCTTGGGGCCTAAAGAGTGTTCATGGATGTGTGAGAATTGGAGTGCACCCTCTCAGCAGAGTAATGGGGTGTGGAAACTGACTGAGAGTAAACTCTGCTGGTGTACGGAGTCGATTAGTTCACTGAAAAAAATAATAGCGAATAAGAACCAATGGCAGTGAGCTAATGTAATATAAAACGAATGACCTTTCAAGCTGCATAAGGGCGTTTACTTGGGAAGTACACATTTTAGTAATAATGATGAATTGGTGTTACTGAGTAGTTAGAGATGCTGGAGTTAAACAATAGTATAGCTCTAAATCCTAACTTAACATAATACAATCAATGCATTCCTCTTTTTTTAAACTTGAGTGAAGACCGAAAGGTACATTATATGGTGATGAACTGGGCCCAGCGTCTGTGTCTGAAATCACGTAATAATTGAATTCAGTCTCTCGTATTTTGGGAAAAGTGATTTGCATTTGTCAGTCCATCAGGCTCAGAGATGTTGAACCCAAATTGTTTGGGGTGGAATCATCTTATTAAAACATATTAAAACATTAGGACATACACTCTTAAATAACTGATTAATACAAGTCAATTTAGATGTAGTTTAGAGATGCTGTGATGCACTTTGGACCAGTGGGATACCGGATGCATGGGCACTTTTCCAACCCAGCTAGCTAGCTGCATCATCTCTGTCAGCATCAGAGATTTATGGGGGTTGGGACTCCAGAAGGAGAGTCTTGTCTGTGAGGGAAAGATGAGAAGGGGGACACTGAAGCCCACAGAAGTGTTGTTGGTGGATAGCAGCTCAAACTGGCAAGGGTCCTGACCTCTGACCCATAGGAAGCATAAAAATAATGCAAAACATCAGGCTTGAATCTATAAATAAATAAACCCTTTAATAAATGACTGAATTATGCACTAGTGTACATACTCTTTGAGTGTAGAACATACAGCACAAAACTACAAGTGCAAAACACACAAGGCCCCATGTGAAGATGATGTAAGCTGTCATGCCTTGAGTTGAAACTCTGTGAGTACATGTAAACTAACTGAAGTTCATTTATTTGTCAGTATACATGGTCACTTTCCTGTCTTTGTCTTTGTCTTTAAGCACAATTAAAACCACTGGAAACAGGCCAGGCTGAGCAGAGTGATTTTCAGTTGAACTCATCTATGCTGTCTTTTCCCTTCATGGCGAGATTCTCTAAGCACGGCCTGCTTTTACATGCTCTGGCTCTGGCCCAAAGTCAATAATCTTGCCCTGAGAGGGAGATGTAGGCTATGCTACATCGTGCATTACGTGTTAACAGACTACGTGTAGATGGGGCTGATGAGAACAGCACAGGAAACTTCTGTCCCCTGAGCCAAAACCATAACAGGTTGATTCTAATTTGAACAGGACCCAACCTCTGAGAACTGTGATTATAAATGAAGGCAGAACTAAATCCTGACATTTGTATTATGTACAAACTATTATGGACCAGTTACCATAAATCCAGCCTCTATGATAAGGAATATCTCTCACACGCGCGCACACATGCACATGCGCGCGCGCACACACACACACACACACACACACAGATATGTTCCAGCAGTACACAGGCCATGTATACGCAGTCCAAATCAGACCCTCTCACATGTACAAACACTCAGGGTGGAGGTATTGCAGGAAATGAGACAACCTGCTCTGTGCAGTGAGGGGAATTGTAAGTTGCTCTGCTTTTTCTCAGCCTCACCCTGCACACTTGTAGCACTGCCTGAGTAAGTGTGGTATTTTTATGACAATCCAATCTCCTGCCATTCAAAGTGTAATGGTCCTCATGCTTAAGTCTTCACAATTTTGTCTTACCCTTGACCATAAACTATCACGTTGCCTTACTGTTGTGTCAGTTTATTTGTAGGGAGATAAGAGGTTACGTAATGTTTTAAAATACAGGGTCAAACTGGGGGACAAATAAACTTCTTTATTTCTTCTTTCTTGTCCTTCATCTGATTATCTGAATAGGGTACCAAAGGTTTGTAGAAATATTGTAAGTTTGTATTCTTTAAATGTTTAAGAATGTTTTAATTACACATGCATTTGCTGCTTCAGAGATGTTGTTGTCCAACAGACATATAGTGATGCTATTAGGTCACCACTATGATCATGTTCATGTATCAAGATGGTAGGTGTGGCATCTGCCAAATTACAGGTTGACTGGGGTACACCATACCTATACAGTGATGAAGAGACTCTTCTAAATGTTGAGTTTTGGAGGTTAAGAAATTAGTTACTGTTATGTGTTACCAAACATCTCCGCATGACTCCTGAAAATCCAGTATCTGCAGCTGGTCAGGACATGAGGTATTCAGACAAGTAGATTCTGACCAGATATGTCTGCTCACCAGATGCCTTACCTACAGTGTAGTTTCTCAGGAGTCCGTGTTTTGTAAATTTTAGAGTCAACCTGTAAATCAGTTTGCTTTCCTAAATAGCATGAGCGTTGTTCTTAAAAAAAGGATAACTAAAGAAGATGATAAAGAAGAGGTCAGGTCGTACTGACAGCAGTCTACCAGAAGCTACACCTGTATGAGTCTGCTTGCTTTCTTTCTCCATCTTAAATTGCGGTTTCTTTTTTCCTGTTTGTTTAGATCCCATGTCATTACATGCTGTCCATTTTTGGTTAGCTTTTCTTGCTATTTTTCAGGAGTTTTTGTTCCATCAAAAAGTATCAAAAGGTATGATGATATAATGGTAAGTGACACTAAATGCTGGTTGATAGGTCAGTTTGTTTATAGCTTGATGCATTGATTGATCTAAATTCATACAATGGAGGTCCAGTGCTGTTGTTCAAGGTCAGTCTCCCACCTGCAACTCAAACTCAGAATCTCTAGTTCCTCAGTTCAGTGCTGTGAGCAGTTCAAAGCTGTTTGATACAGTATGAGAGTAGGTGAGGTAGGCATTGGGGAAAATAATGTATAAATTGTGGCTGTTGGTCAGTCAAAAACCTTTTTCTGTTTGTTGAATTAATTGATATGTTGGTTTTTAGCATTACATGGTCTGGTATCCATTCCTTCTAAATACTTAAATTCAACATGGAATCATGCAGATTTTGTTGCTTAGCGCATGGCACCATTTTGTTGGATATAAATTTGAGGCAAAAAGTTGCTCTTTTTTAGGTAGTCCACTAGCAATGGCTTGTGATTACATGATTGTTTAGCTAGTTTAGAATTGTAAAAATAATTAAGTTACATTTATGCAAGAGACATAAAACATATATGTCAGCATTTTAGCCTGAACTGAAGTGAAGACAGCCTTTTACAGAAAGATGGGATGGTTTCTTTGCTGGTTGAGATACTGTGGGGCTTGAGGTTCTGCTTTAACTATGAAAAAAGTGCTGATCAGAAATGTGAAGTGCTGATTACTGGTTCAATGAGTCATGAAGTCTAGTAATAGGCTAACCTATTGTTGCTAAACTTCATGATTCATTACGCCAGTAAGGTGTCTGATATAATCAGGCATAACTCTTTCCTTTCACTTCATGATACAGGGAGTATACACCATTGTGTTAACAGATGGTTTATAAAATCACCTGCGTTTCACTTCATAAGACACCCACGTAAAAATGAGTTCTTTATTGGCTTCAAGCATGTAACTACCTGGGCGGTTCAGTTGTAAAACATGCACGGATTTGCTTGTTCTTTTGAGGCTGCTGTCAGGGGTTAAGCTGAGGAATTGGAGCACATCTGAGGCTGTAGAGGTGGTAGATGGAGACGGCTGAGCTCTCACAGAGAGGACAAAGGAGGGAGGGTACTGAAATTTTTAGTTGGAGTCAAAGGGGACCGACGATTGTTGTCATTAGGATGGCATTGTCAGAGTAGATCACAAAGGTAGAGGACAGAGACAGATAAAATAGTATTCATTTTGAGCGCTGGCTTTACAGGTTTGCAACCCTCTATTTTGTAGTGCACTACGAAATGCTATTGGAGGGTTTTCATATTACTGGGGCTTAGAGCATTATTTACAGATTCTGAATGTTGAGTAAGCTGTCAGTCTTAAATTTTCTTCCAAATTTGGAACTGAAAACCATGTTTTTGTAGTATTGTACCCATAGAATGCAGTAAAATGTTTAAAATATTTTCAAGAACATCTGAATTAACAACCGATGGGCAATATAAAGGCTATAAACTTTAGAATGTGTAGGGAGCGTGATTGTGTTTTCTGTATGTATGGTGCTAATTTCCGTGATTTCTTATCCTATCTCATTTAAAGGAACCTGAATCCCTTTTGCTTATGGTGACACTTCAGGTACACTTTACTGGGCACACTTCAGTGCTGCAACCCAATACCTGGCAGCCAGTTCTTATTAGCAGGTTGGTTTGTGTGGTGGATGTGGTGTGTCAAATCAGTTACTGAGCATGTCTGGAAAGATCTCAGACTCAGTCTTGAAAAATGATGCTGTCCTCCCCCCAACCTTCCTCTTCCACTCCTGGTCTGGCATGAAGTTCTCCATCATGTTTTCAGCAGATTTGCAAGCTTTTACTTTGCCCCTGAAATATTAGCACAGTTTTACTGTGTCCCACAACAAGCCTCCATTGCACTGTGCTCTTCAAAGAATTTCACATTTTCACTCTGCCTTTAATGAACCACACAGGTTTTACTGTGCACCTCAAAGAACGCCACAGTCAGTCAGTACACCATGTGCACACTGACACATTCCCTGAAGCACAGAAAAAGAGAATGCAATTATCATGTGTTTAGTGTCCCAGCAGAGTAGGGTACAGTATATGGCTATGAGTGGTTTAGGGACCTCTGCAGGACCCATTATGCGAAATCCGGGGGTGGTCAGTGCTGTGATGGGATTAGTCCGGCAGCTTGGGTTGAGTTGGCTTTTCGTCTACTTGTGCGCACTCGGCCCGCAACAGCCAGGGCTTAAAGTGTGGACAGATTTAAGAGGAGGTGACACCCGGTGCAATCATCAGCAAGGTTTGGTGACTATCATTTATAGTCCCTGCTGGGGTTTTTTGTGTTTGCGTGTGTGTGCGTCAGGGGGGTGGGGAGGTGTGTTTTATTGCATAACAACCTGTGTTCACATTCCACAGTCATGGCTGCTGGCTGGTCTGAAGATTCAATTAAGCACTTCTGAGATATTAGAGAATTTGCTGCAGATGGAATAAAATGAACCTTTGTGGCATGTTGATTTCGCTGTTTTGCACATGGAAAGAGCACCATGCCCTTTAGTGAAAGGCTGTAGGTGAGAGCTGTGTTCTCATTACAAGCGATTCTGGTTATACTCTCTGCTCTCTGCATGGAGGGTTCCAGTTTTTATTTTATTGCAGGATGCCAGGCAAAGGCTCCGAACTGTATCTCAGACCTTCCTGTTATCTCTACAACCAACAAAATTTGCACTGCAAGATGACTCTCCCATGCTGTAATGAAGGCTAGCTACAGTCTTCTCCAGTGTCTTTGTCTGGTGTCCTAACGGAAGACTCCACCCACATAACTGAGAAACTCACCTGACCTTTATTCTTCTAGCATGGGCACAATATTCAGCGTTACTTTTGCATTCCTTGACCGTGAAGGTAAGAAATGTGATGGTATTGTTTCTATTAGATTTACGGCATATTCAAGTCATACTAGAATCTGTTCTGCATGCAATTATGTGCGTTTGGATTTCCACTCCTGCAATCCCCTTGATCATACTAAACTTTAACCATCCGCTTACTTTGTTTTCAGACTCATCCACAGCCTTCCCACTAGGCCTGCTGGCGTTCTGCCATGCTGTCGTTCTGGTTATTTCACTCCATGCTGTTAGTTTATGTCCCCCCCCCCCCGAGGTAGCGAAGGGAAAAATAAACTGTTCTGCCGAGCCGTGCTACGTTTGATCAAAGGTTTTGTAAATAATCTGGGCATTTGCAGAGGAGTCACCTGCATCACAGACATGAGAAATCCAGACAGTCTTGGCTGAGCGTCAGGAAGAGAATGGATTTGAATGGCTTTAATAGCACAGTGCTCTTTATGGACAATCGTTTTATGTGCCTTTATGGCACAGACACTGGCTGCGCAGCATGACCACGGTGAGAGTTCCTGTGCAGCCCATCAGACTGTGGCTGGGCTGTCTGCTTAGCCGGCCCCTCCAGGTCGTTAGCTTTTCCTGCAGTGCTGACATCTCTGCCCTGATTGATCAAACTCTGAACAAACTCCAGGCATGGAGCCCGGGGGCCAGCTTGGATCATTTTACCCATGCCAGCCAGCACTCCATTCTTCCTGGACATCCCCGTCGCTCCCCCTCTCGCGGGTATTTTTTGGAGGAGGGCATCTACACTTTCCAGCCCCGGGACCTGGGCTCTGTCACCACCCAGCTATTTTAGATGAAGGCGACAGTGAATGAGCAATGTTAAGAGTACAGTGTGATTAAAGACGTCTACCCTGATGGGAAAACAGAAAAGCCTGGCTGCATGAGGTCTGCCACATGTCTGTATGTCAACCAGATGGTCAGATCCAAATTCCTAAGCATCGTCATTCCAAAAGTTCACTCTCTGCTGTTGTTGAAACTAGAAGTGCTCTGTTCTTCTAGGCTTCATGAATTTTCATGAAGGGGTGTGGTTGAAGACTGAATTTATAATGTTTCAATATAGAAAGTCCTTGAACCTCCTGTCTCCAACCAAAATTAGGAATACCCAAGCTGGATGGACACAATGAAGGAGTGACAACCAAGCATTCTATATGCATAGCTTAAAATGTGCATAGAGAGGACAGCTTAAATGTAGAATAAATAAACATATGGATTCCAGAACTGGTCAGACACCTGGTAAATTAAAACTGGCATTGCCAAATTTAAAGTTTTGCATGTGGAGAATAACAACGTGAGGCAGGAGTATTTTATGAGCTGTGCTAAATTAGACTGTGTGTGTGTGTGTGTGTCATATGAAAAGACCCGGGTTTAGCTGTTGACCTAAGTATTTTTTTAATCTAGACATTGTTCCAAAGCAGTAAAAAGGCAGGATGCCTTGGAGCCAGACCACATGTTACATTACATATCTAAGTACCTTCGAGGTCTGGTATTACTTTTTTGTTCTTTTTGAAACAGATTGTAACTGCCAATATTACAAGTGGTCAGGCATGCTGATTTTTTTTCCTGCAAAGAACATACAAGTTCAAAGGACATTCTGTAGCAGTATGCATGAGAGTCTGGGTGCTGGGGTATTATGCCAGGGACGTAAAGCAAAAATGTAATGTAGAGTATGTGTCAATGGCATAGTTGTTGTGCAATGCCGTTGTCACACTACAAACAAGATAAAGGGTGGTGTGATTGGAAAGGAAGGAGGAGGGAAGACATGACTGGACAGGAGAGGGAGGAATGTTTAATTGAGAAATACAGGTGTCATTGGACAGGAGAGAAGGGAGAGTTCCATGTGATTGGACAAGAGAAAGGAGTGACTGCCACCTTCAAGATGTTTGCAGGTACTGTAGTCATAACTGCAGTGCTGAATGTGAGGACACAGAATTAAATTTATTACACTTCAGCAAAGTTATGGGCCTTGTGTGTGCGCTGTGTGAAGCTACAGAGCAACAGCATTCTGCCAAAGACATTGGATTTGTATTTGCTTCTAGTGAAGCTGGTCTGGGCTTAAGAGGAGACACTAAATAATCCATACTGAGTGCTGAATGTGTACAGTATAGCTCTATGTCAGTATTATCTTTCTGTTGTTTTAAAGCTTGCTCAAAGTTCTGATTTTGGCTATGAACATTTGTGAACATTTGAAAATATATTGCTGAAGGCCCATCTGTTAACAAAGATCACTGAAGATCATTAATTGTCAGAAATACATAATGCATGTTAAGCAATGAAGGCTGAACACATTGAGTGTGCTCTTAACAGTAGTGTTGTGTACACTGGAATGTGGAGAAAAACTGAGAAAGTCAGTTATATTTTTGTTATTGCCCTGGCACAATCCCGATCCAAAAACATAAGTCAAATAAAATAAATATGACCTGAGTACTAATGTAGTTGCTAAAGAAGTACAGTGGGTAAACTCAGGTTAATTGACTGTACTGGTGCAGTTTAATACAGTTAGAGTAATACCATACGTCTTCCTTTTCAGGGGTTCCCAAACTTTTGTGTGGAAGGGTCTCCAAAATATCCACCCCCCATATCAGTAAAATGGTTAATATTAAGCAGCTTTATATACAGCATGGCTTGCTACTGGCTTAAATGCATTGATCGTTAAACACTAGGGGATGCGCACATATCTATATAAGATATGTTGCAATTTACAATAATTTACAATGGTGACAGTACTAGGATGTCCAAACAGTTTTTAGAATCGTAATCCTCTGATGCCCCCTTCTCCCTCTCCCTCCGTTCTGGGCCATGAGAGGGTAAATGTGCACCCACAACATCTGTCCCTAATTACCCAGATGTCATTGCGGGGCAGCCCAGTGAAACGGCGCAGGTTTAGGGGCGCGCTGCCGGCCCATGGATGGGGCTGTGCCCCTTAATCAGCCCCAGATTTCCAGCCCAGTCTGTTTCCTCTCACCAGACTCAAGCACTGGTTACCTGCATGTCACAAACCAATCAAAACACCGCCACCTAGAATTACCCAAGCCTCGGTGTACTGGTGAAGACTTCAAAATGGGAACAACATGTGTGTTGCTGCTCGCCTGCGTAATATTGCGTGTGGAATGGTGTTTGATATCACGAGCTGAGAGATTTTGCTTGGAGCCCTAATGGGAAATTCAATAATACAGTGGAAGAACTATGCATGCTCTCTCTCTCTCTCTCTCTGTCTCCACTCTCTTGTTCTCTGTCTTTGGTTCTCCTTCTTGTCTGGGAAGGACGCGAGATGCAGTGCATTTAAAGAGTATTGGTGTCATTCAGTGGGAGCATGCTAACGTAGCCCATGATCATGTATAAAGAATCCTCCCATCTGGCAGATGATGATGGGCATGCAGTGATGCTGAAACATTTAGGGTGTAGTCAGGATCTGTCACTGAGCAATGTGGGAGAAGCACGGCCTGCCGTCTTTCTTCATAAAAATTTTTTCCATCCCAAACCGTGAAATCCAAGACATTGTGGTCCTGCACTCATTTCACTCTCAGTGTATGCAACGCTTTGGCTGAATATCCTTTACTGAAGATATGCACAAGCTTGGCCAAATATCTGAGACCAAAAATATGCATAGCCTTGGGTTATTATCCATTACCGAAGATATGCATGGACTTGGCTGAGTATCCATTACCAAAGAACCCCCACGCCCTCCATTCCTTTAGTGTGTTATACTTCTGCCTTCTACTCGATCAGTAATGAGGCCGTCAGCTAATTGGCTGCACTCACAGCACGTGACTCACAGCATTTTATTGATATGGCGTAAAAGGCATACATTTCAAGAGCTTTAGTGTGAATAAGGATATGTGTCATGATATTACTATTTAATTATATTCAATTTTGTTTAGTGTGTGCCAATGTGAGTCATTCAGACCCTATTGGTGCTGTCTTTACTGTGAGCTGCACAACAGCACACCAATTGTAAGAACAGCTGAGCCAAGCAAAATGGATCAAATACATGGGTAATAGTGGATGTGGTGTGGGGATGGCTGGTTTAAGCAGCCACACCTGCCCTGGGTCAAGCTAATTAGACCTGGCCAATTGGATAATTGGTTAATAATTAGATAATTGGCCAGGCTAATTGGACCCAGGAACAGGAGTGGCTGCACCTGTGCGTAGTGAGGTAATCACTGCGCACAGGTTAAATCTGCCATCCCCACCCACATCAGGAGCTTCTCTGTCATGACAGTGTTTGAGATCTGCTCACTTGGCTGTAACATCTTGCCAAACCCTCATGGAATAAATGTGGACTGTTTTAACATCATCTCCCTGTGTCTCTGTGCTGGAGGGCCCCAAAAAAGCCACTTCGGTGGCTTGTGGCAGGCGTGTTTGTCACAGTGGTGCCCAACGTGGGGCTCCTCCGGCACAGCAAAGAGGCACAGGAGGGCCAGCCAGGAAGCACACTGGACGAGGGGCGGCTGAGGTGTTCCCGACAGGGCTTCGGGCGGATCCTCCAGGCCAAGAATGGGGAGCGGAAGATGACCAGGGAGGGGAAGGAGGCAATCCTCAGCTGGGACGCTGAGGAGCTGCACCTGGCCGAGGAGGCAGGTCAGCGACGGGCGGTGCACGAGAGGTGGTCGCGCCGTGAGCTGGACTTGGCCGGGAAGGCGGGTCAGCCACGGGCGGCGCACGAGCGGTGGCCGCGCCGTTTTGCTTCCTTTCTCGTCCGTTTGGTTGTTTTTCGTTCTTTGTTTTGGCCTGGTTGGTTTGCCCGGAGCCCATGAGGGGATAAGCCTGCAGCCGCCTGCCAGCAGAGCCGACTGGCGGCCACCACAGCCACGAGGGTTCCTGGGCCCCAGCACCACAAGGCCAGTCCACCAGCCCACCAGCCCAGCCACCCCACCACAGCCCCTGGAACAGCCCAAGCCGGTGACGCCCCCACCAGCCAGCAGAGCAGCCCAGGACTTCCCGTGCTCCAGGAGGGAGGAGGAAGAAGGGCTGCCTTGTCGTACGAAGGAGGGTCACCGCATGTACTGGACTGTTCCGGGGCCACCCACCCTGACTTTTTTAAATTTTTTAGCGTGTTTGGAGTGTTTTTTTGTTTGTTGTCTTTGGCTTTGTTGGGAGTGTGGGGGTGGGGGGTGGGGGGAGTAGGCTTCGGCCAGGGATTCTCCCTGGCCTCAGTTTGGCGTTGGGGGTATGTGGTGTGGGGATGGCTGGTTTAAGCAGCCACACCTGCCCTGGGTCAAGCTAATTAGACCTGGCCAATTGGATAATTGGTTAATAATTAGATAATTGGCCAGGCTAATTGGACCCAGGAACAGGAGTGGCTGCACCTGTGCGTAGTGAGGTAATCACTGCGCACAGGTTAAATCTGCCATCCCCACCCACATCAGGAGCTTCTCTGTCATGACAGTGTTTGAGATCTGCTCACTTGGCTGTAACATCTTGCCAAACCCTCATGGAATAAATGTGGACTGTTTTAACATCATCTCCCTGTGTCTCTGTGCTGGAGGGCCCCAAAGAAAGCCACTTCGGTGGCCTGTGGCAGGCGTGTTTGTCACAGTGGACATTATTAATGTGCTGCCCACATTTTAGATATGATCTGACTATGTGACAATATGTGCAGGAACCTTAAATTATGTGATGGATAAAGACTGAACTGACCTATTGAGTAAAGGCCATATAGCATCCCCTTGCAGGCCTCTACATCTTTAATGCAGACTATAAACCAGACAGCTCCCACCCTCAGTTGAAGCCCACTGGTGAGCCATTTTGAGACCCTCCCTGTAATGTGACTCACCTGCTTTTCACGGTCTCCTGTACTGCGGTACAATGTAAACTCTGTGAACACTCAGTACCTGTGTATCATTTTCCTGGAAAGGCTAAAAAAGTCCACTGTGCTAAATGATTGCTTCCCAGGTAATTAGGCCTGTCAGGCCAGATGGTTTTCATAAATTTGAAGCTGATTTGCAACTTGGTCTAGCTGCACAATGTTCTGTTCTTGCAGCACAAGTAACTGAGGGGTTGCAGGTTCAATTCCCAGATGAGGCAGGGCCATTTTGCCCAAGAAAATTAACTGAGTTTGTGCCACTAAATATTCAGCTGTATAATCAAAAAAATCTTACTCTGTAAGTCACTCTGGGTGAGGGTATCTTCTGGACAAGACACCCTTACTTAAATTACATTTACCATTTAGGCATTTACCAGCCTCTCACATCTCATATGAGTTCAGAAATGTATAATATTTCACAGTGAAAAAGAATAATTGAAGGAGATGTTTCTTAGCGTATGGTATTCCAAGGCTCAGTATGAATACAATGTAAATGTGTTCACTCGTATCCAATGTAAAATTCATGTATGAATTGTTCCCATTACTCAAGGAAACCAAGTTCTTGATCAAAGTAACGTTTTTATCTTCCTTTTTTTTTGTTGTTTTGTTTTACAAACACATGGTTTTCATGTTTACTGCAGCTAATGTTGTGCAAGAGCAATTTTCTCTAAATTTTCTACCCTACTGTGTTCGCCATTTTAAAGACCTGCATTGATGTGGCAATCTTGTAGTTTTTGAGAAGAATAGTGCGCTGTTGTCCAAGTTTATGTAATATTGTCATTTTCAATACAGTACATAAATCAAACTGCTGTGTCATGCATCTCCAAAATATTTCTTTTAGATTAGTTATTTTGAGTTATTTTTACTGGGCCTGGTCCTTCCCATGGTTTCTGTAGAACCTTCTACCATCTAATTCATTATGGCCCAGAAATGACCTCGGCCCAGATGTTGTTCTTCTACCCAGCAGTCAGTTCAAAAGACAGAAATTAATCTGTGTGATGGACAGGGGAGAGTTTAGCAAGTTCCCAAGGAGAATGGTAGTCTGCCATATGGACAAATAAAGTGTACGAAAAAATCTCAGCAGGATTAAAAATATGCTGTCTTTATTTTTATGTTGAAGATTCCTGGTTTCTGACGTACCCCTCCCCATCTCCCTTACCCCCCATATAGATTAAACAAATTCCACTGAAGCAATTTTTAATCTAATGCCTTCGAAAGGAACTTCAGTGGAAAAATAAACTTTTTTTTTTTAGCTGAAAACTTGTATTCAGAGTTTGGTTATTGGACAGTACATCAGTGCTAGTTCTAAAAGGCACTTACGTAAAACCCACTGATATTACAGTGCATTAATTTTGGCTTAATAACAAAAATTCCAGTCCTTGGCTGAATCCAAACTTCCCACCCTTCTGGAACACAGCGACATCCTAAGATTCTCAGAGTACGGGTTGACTTGGCTTGCCTGGCAATAATAATGCACCACCATATAAATGATTAATCTTTGTCACAAAATTAAAATATAGCCTTCAAACATGGTTAGCCGTCAAACTCAAGTACCCATTTGGACCCGTTTGAAAACGCAATTCTGCAACAATTAAAAAATGCATTGTGGGCCGTCTGGGTAGTGTAGAGGTATAAGCACTCGCCTACCTCATCTGCTGCCGGGTTCAATCCCCGGCAGCGGTACTTCCTGCTTGGTCAGACGTTCCTACGAACACAATTGGCAGTGATCGCGGGTGGGAAGCCGGTGCGGGTATGGTCCTGATTGTTACATTAGCGACTCCTACTGGTTGGTCGAGGTGCCTGTCCAGAGGGGAGGGGATCCGGGGGAGATAGCATGAACCTCTGCGCACGTTATGCTCTCCCAGTGTAACTCCTCGCTGTCAGGTGAAAAGAAGCGGCTGGCGACTCCACATGTATCGGAGGAGGCATGTCGTAGTCTACACCCTCCCCAGATCAACAGAAGGATAGCACATCGACCAGGACTGTGTGATACACACTGGGAATTGGTATAATGACTAAATTGGGGAGAAAATGGCGCAAAAAAAAAAAATGCATTGTGAAGCCAAACTGAAGAATCTCAGTTTTTCTCCGGTCATTCTTTTTTCTCCTCAGAAACGAGATGAGGTGGC
This sequence comes from Anguilla rostrata, assembly GCF_018555375.3. NCBI lineage: Eukaryota > Metazoa > Chordata > Actinopteri > Anguilliformes > Anguillidae > Anguilla > Anguilla rostrata. Next base: position 12,750,861 of record NC_057938.1, read on the forward strand.
TGTTGATGAAATTAGGGCCCGCGCTGCTTTTCCCAGCCTACAATGCTCCGATGCCCGCCTGTGCTCTCTTCATGAGAGGGAAGTGAGGGACTCTGTGATGTTTTCAACAGCCATCTCGCCAAAACTTTGCTGTGAAGAGAGAAACTGTTTCCAATATGGTGAGGGGGGGGCGGGGTGCACAAGCAACAGTTGGGGTCCCTGTGAGAGGCAGATGTGCAGCTCTGTTGCTAAAGCAGGAGCCCCCCCAGAGTGGGACTGCAGAGGCTATAATTAGACCCAATCACAGAGCTGGAGCTCCCAGTTCAGATCTAGGATGATTCCCATGTGCTTCTTGTGTGGACGTGGAGGTTGGTATGCTTCTTCCATTGAAAGCTTAAATAGCAAGCTTTGTTTTATGTAGCTCATTTTTTGCATTTGGAAATATAATTGGGAACAATTGTAGACAGCTGAACAGATTTGGAACCAATCTTGTATCTTGAGTGAATAAAGCTGAACAAGTGAATCTGGATTCACGTCTAATAATTATTTGTCACCAGTGGAATACTTTGATCCAGCTCTGTAGACTTGGATCAGCTTCACTGCTTCCTCTCTTACCTACTACTGGTCCCCAGATCAGCAATGTACAAGACATGCTGCATGAGCACTGGCCCAAGATCAGTGAGATCTGGTCTGTTTTATATTTGATTGCTGATCTTCGTCCAGCATTTTCCAATCAGCTGTTTGTTCATGTATGTGACATACTGACGAGCTGATCCCAAGCCAGCAATGAGGTGCTGTAACCAGACTTGGGTGAATACATTGGATTGGGTGAGTGAGGTACATACCAGAAACTGAGAATGTGGACCATCTGAGACTCAATGGAACATAAGCTCTCCCTCTGTCACTGCTTTCAAATGTGTTAACTGTAATAGCCATGGGGGACATCAGGTCTCAGTGAGATTCTGCTTCACCTAATGAGAAGTTTAAATCAAACCCATAGCTCAGAGAAAAGATTTTGTATCTACTTATGTTAATGTTCACAAATGTCAGTATAGTTCTAGAATTTGCTTTCCCATTCACATGCTGCACTTTCAATACAGTCATCCTACCTGTATGCTTATTGACAGAGCAGAATACCTGCTGTCTGCGGGGCATTTGGATGGAATTCTGACTGTGTCCACTATAGCCCCTTTCACACCAGGTTGTAGGAACTAAAAGCAGGCAGAAATTATCCCCAACAGGGACTAAAATGGTTCCCGGAGCATGTTTGTGTTTCTCTCACACCCCTCACCCCATGTAGTACAGCCTGGAAAATGGCCGATTCCTCTTGCAGTAATAGCCTTTGTCCATTTTTCCACATTACATTTTCATTATTTTTATGACCAAAATCTGACAGTTTAAAAGTGATCTTGAAGTGAGATCCCTCAGTGAGACCGCTCTGTTTCTGAAAAATACTGTAATCCTTTTTTCTGTGATGTCACTCCCAGGATACGTCCAAAAAGTGCTGTTTTGCTGGGCTACAGGCTTTTTCCTGTGCATAAGCTATAACTTATCTTGTTGATGTCCTGGAAAACAAATTTATAATATCCAGAAAACATTGCGAGAATTTTCCATACGTGTATTTTTTGGTAGGCTATCTAGGGCAGAGGGAGAGAGAGAGCAAGAGTGAGCAAAAGAAAAAGATACTGAAATGGAGAGAGGTGCTTTAAGATCAACTTCATCAGAAAATGCTTTACTCTGAAAAAACACTTTCCCTTGGTTGAGAGCTCATTTTCCACTTGCATCTGAGGGTACAGTGTTGTTACACTAATTCATGAAGGCAGCTCCTATAGTAAGCTGGAAGCTGCTGAATGCAATTTCCCTTTCCTGGAGCAGGAGGCTTTTTTGATCAAGAACACCAAACCCTCATTTGTGTCTCCTGTTAACCCCAAGCACTTAAAAAGACTATTTTTGCTCTGCCCTCGCTTTAAGCCTCATCATTTTCTGGCAACACACAGCAGAGACATGGTTGATGTTCCAGTCCTGGGCAGATAAGTAGATATTCTTGGTAATTTAAATTAATTTAGACTGTGTTATGAACCCCTACTGCAAGTTATTAGAAAAGGCTAATGAGCTGGATTCTCTCAGCACTGGTCCTTGTCATTCATAAGTAAATGTAATCTTTTCTGTAGCACAGTGATCACAAAATGTATCTCCTCCCTCAAGCCCAAATCAGTGACTTCCTTTTGCCCCATCCCTGGAAGTCCATGGGCTGCCACAGTAGATGTCCTGTTTCTCATGCCGTCATTAACTATTCAGATTCGTAAAGCAGACCTTTGTAGCTGGGAAACATTAGAATGCTGATCTCTAAATTGGCCCGCAATTTCCCAGATATTTCTTGATTGTGTAATAGCAGGTTGGGTTGCACATGTACGATAGATGAGGGGAAGAATTTTTCCCTTTTTTTTTCTCTGCAATTTGAGGCGTGTTTCCATCCCATCCCACTGCCTCTTGTGTGTGGAATGATTATCTGAATTCGCCATGACATTGTAGTGTAAGGAAGTCCAAGCTCGTGCCGGGGTACCAAAATTCATTATGTTAAACAAAAGGAGACACAAATCCAGTCCTACAGCATTCTAAACCAGTATGGGCTAAACTGTGTAAATTATTGCATATTTCCCAGTAAACAGGGATAATCCTCTAATGGGATAATCCCTCCATTAGAATGGGGAAAAAGTCCTTTCTCTGGGAATCATAGTTAGATATGGATATTAACAGTCATTGATTTGTATAAAGAGAGCATGTGCTATTCATTTCAAGACCTTAGGGAGCACTTTAATTTAGCAGATAAGTGAGTCTTCTGGAAATATTTGCGGTTGAAGTGCTGTATAGATGCCCTGGGAGTCCCAACGAAGGGGGATGAGAATAAGGTACTAGCCTATCTTAGCCTGTCAGCCTCAGTCCTTTATAAAATGATGGCAAATAATTTGTATGGCAAATGTAATAATCTAAGGCGAACATGGGGAAAAAATCTGGACTCGGACATTGGGGAGGATAGATGGGAAAGTATTGTGGCTAATGCTGGGTGGTCAGCGAGGGATGCATTAAGTAAACTTATGCACTAAAAAAAATTCACAGATCTTATTACACCCCAGTTAAGCTCCACAAAATGGGGCTAGTGGATAATGATAAATGCTGGAAGTGTAAGGATGAGGTAGGCACCTTCCTTCATGTAATATGGGAATGTCCCTATGCCTTTCCTTTTTGGAAGCACATCATTAAATCTATTGAGGAATGGTTGGAAACGTCTTTTCCAGAATCTCAACAACTCTGTCTACTGGGAGATAGGTCTCTTCTACACCACGTATATCCAAAACAGAATATGGACTAGCATTGGCTGCATTTATCATTACTGCTAGGATTACCCTCCACCACTGTAAAAGTCAGGTCAAACCTGAATTCTCTGAATGGTTAAAGCTAATGATGTATACTGCCTCTTTTGAATGGCTGGTTGCAAGAAGGAATTATTATCAAGGGAAATTCCATCAGGTCTGGCTCCACTTCCTAAACTGTGTGAAAGATGAGAGTAATATCCCGTAGGGAAGGGGTAAAGCCTAGTGATCCTTGTAACATTTGATTATCCCCACCAGACACGGTCATGCACAGTAGTGCTTCCATGTCCCATGTCCTAATTTTTGTTATTATTATCATCATCATATAATATGGGTCCTGATTTGTTGTGTTGTTATTATGATGATGATGTCATTGTCATGTTGCGTGGTTTGGTAATGTAAAATATGTTTGAAATCTGGATGACAAAATGCATTACATTATTAATTAAATTGAAAATAAGTACACTTGTTATATTCATCATCTGGCTATGTCTACCGTTCCATTTGTGCGCAACTATCATAGCAGCCCTGGAACATTTAGTTTGGTGTATAATGTTTTACTTACAGCCACTATTAAAAAATCAGATAATCATATTAAAACGTATTTGTTTTTTGAAAGCTCTCTGATATTTTAATATTTCATTATTTTGTGCGAAGTGACGTTGGAGCAATTTACGATGGAGAGATAAAACACCCAGGAATTAACATTTTTGACAACGTCTGCCACTAGGTAACTTCGATTCCCCGGTGGAACAATTCCATTGTAGCCTTCTTTTCAGCAAGGACTTGACTATAATTGACTCAGTAAATATCCAGCTGTGTAAGTGTATAGTATGTAAAAGAATGTATGCTGAGCTAAGTTGGTCTGGATAATGGCATCTGTTAAAATGCCTAAATTTGTGATTTTCTTTTAATTATTCCTAAAAAGCCTGTTTGTCTGATTTGGCGGCCTTTAGCAACAGGCATTAATGTTAGTCAAATCACTGGCGCACGCGATTGCTCCTGGGATTGCACGCGACTCGTTCCTTCACAGATGTCTAAAGCTGGCGGCAGCAGCTAGCAGGCGAGCAGCCGCGCGCGCACACCCCGTGCCAGAAAAACTGTAGGCGCCCTCAGCTCAGCCACAATTTGTACTCTCAGCGAGGTGATCCTGCCGTGAATCAGGGTGATGAATCGCTGCTGGAACTTCTGCACGCGGATTGCATGGGAGAGGGAGAGACAGCAGGGAACAGATTAAAAAGGCAGGCTTTGTGTCAGCCAAAGTTTAAACATCACATTGTGTCAGCTGTGATGTCACTATCAACAACATCCCCATGTTCTCAGCACAGACCCGCTGCCAGGTACAGTCTGACAAATATTTAACTCACTTTGAAACCGAAGGCTTCCAGGAGCCTGCTCACTATTTACCATCTATTGATGTGATATTGCTTTTGGCTTAAGGTTCAAGACACCATTTTAAGTGATTTTCCTCTGGTGTCATTCCATTGGGGAGGTTGCTCTAAATGTGAACAGATGGTAATAAAAGATCCTGAACATATTTTCAATGATTATATCTCATAATCTAATAGGTTTCTGAAAATTTATTTGCTGAGCAGAATGAAAAGATGCACTGATTTCCTCTGTGTCTTTGTCTTTGGGCCAGAACCCCACTCTGATCCTAGTGCAGTGACCACCGCTTTGTGGAATGTCTCCAGAGGAACAGAAGAAGGTGAGAGTTTACACTCCTCTCTTGTTTTGTTTATTTCCATGTAGTTAAACAGTGGTCCTTATATTCTGCAATGTAATCTATTGGATGCATTTGCATTTTTATCAGGTATGGTGCCAAATTAAGTGTCCAGCTAAAGAAGTGTTCCTCAGTGTATGGTTTATTTTATTTTAATATGGTTTAGAGTGGGAGGGAGAGTTAGACGGTCAGCAGATTGTCTCCATTTTGCACTGGCACACCTGGATCAACCTCCTCTGACTGGACAAGGTGCCTGCAGTCTACCTGTGCCAGCTGCATTTGGAGTTCATTCCTCCAAGGCCAAAACTGCACAACTCAGCTGGAATTAAACAAACTAGCGACTGTCACGTTGCCATACATACTTGTCTGCACTCTCCTGAATTGGCAGATGGCTCTTCTGTGATTGAATTGGATCCAAATAATATTGGACATCCAAAAAATAGCTACAAAAAGATACAAGCAGTGTATTAAGTGGCATAAATAATTGAGAGATTCAGACTGTCAATATAAAACTACAGAGGGAGAAGAGGGACCTGAAAGAACTCAAGCGTGGTGTAAGATATTTTTTATTATAGTGTATTTCTACAATATGAGTACAAATGCACACACACACTCGTGCACACACACGTGCACACATCATGTACTTTTTTGAGGGTTGTTAAGAGTTGAAATCCACAGTTTTAGCTTTTCCTGTGCAGACTCCAGCAAGGCACCAGGAGTGTTCTCCTTTTCTTTTATTGACTGTGAAAGTGATATCGGTTTCCCTTGCCTTGTCATGAGGTTTTGAAGGCCGCATAATTTATTAGGTGACTGCTTATCCCAGCTGTTTCACATGTAATACAGGTGTGAATTCTGAAGCACATACATTTGTTTAGGTTTGATGGATTACATCAACACATGAAGTGTTTGTCAGCCAGAATATTGTGTGTGTTTATATCCTCTTTTCTGTCTGCATACCCTTTTCCGTGGTAAAAATTTTAAGGATGAACAAATATTACGAATGTAAATTATAGCTAGTATTACTATCATCACTGCATTTGGTAAGATACTTATTTGCTCAACAAGCAAGTGGTATGAACTGTGCATGCATCAATGCAGTTACTGTTGTATTCTTATTGCAACACTTTTTTTGGCTTCAAGCTGAAGAATATAGGGACTGCGGGAGACCATATCTGGAGTGTGAAGGAAGTTGCTGTTAAAAGCAAATCTGGCTTCCACAAGAGTGCACTCTTGTTTAATTTATGCCTTTGGCCCTACATCAGTAAATTTAACATTTTTTTTGTGGCAATAAAAATTTTTTATGAAAGGAAGAATAATTAATTTCTCAGTATTTATGTTTTTAACTCTGCTCTCTCTTAGGCTCTGTACACTCTCACTCCAAATCTTTCTTGCCTACCTTTGTTGTCAGAAAATACGCAAAGGTAGGACGAATATTTTTTATTTTTTGGTCTTAAATTTCACCACCCTATAAATCAATACTATACAAAAACAATATAGCCATGCGCTCAGTTAAATCCACCATGGACTCATTCCTGAGCAGAAATATCCATATTTGTCTTTCCCTTTTCCTTTTTGTAGTCTATGTAATGCTATAGTTTTGCCTTTTTTGCTGACAGATGATTTTTACTTCAGCTTTGATTTTTCAATCTGGCTTTCAACCAAAAGAGCAGCCACAGCACAGGTTCTCAAGGCTCTGTTTAAGTTGCTAATGGCAGTGACCAGAAAACGCTTGAGTACAATAGTACAAATCCATTAGAAATCTTCCATTATTTATTTTCACAGCAAAGTGCATTTAAGTATCATCATTTTTACTAAGGCCATAAAGCATAATTGAATTAAAAACCATCACATTGCTACTAGAATATTGCTATCTAAAATTGTACAAAAAATGCTAGCTGTAAGCCGATGCAAATAAAACTGTTGCATCAAACTGTTGCTGACAGCTGTTGCATGTGTTAATAGCCCCATTTAATGAACCAGAAAAGTTTAGTTTTTTTAAGCTTGCCATGTGTGTATATAGTTTTGGGCTTAAAGGACATTTTTTAATGTATTTTTTAAATCCTTTCACTGAATGTAACTACCGGAACAACTGCATTGATAATTGTGTATTTTATTGTGTGTGAGGAAAGCAGTTGTTCTGTATTTGTTAAAGAAAATGACCTATTTGTGACCTGACATAAATCAAGTTCATATTTGGAGATGAAGGCAGAGTTTGTTTATGAGAGACTTGCCTTGCCCTCCAACCCAGCTTAAGGGAGTCTAGACGCGGAGGTCAATTCCACACATTTTTGTAGCCCGGTTGGGAATTATAAGAGCGGGACCAACAGTGCCTTCCAGCAGTGATTTATGCTTCTGACACCTGGACCTCACCAAAAAGTGGTTGAAAAAGTTACAGTTCATTTTTATGTCGCTATGACATCCATCATGGATAGTCCATTGTAGTTTCACAGCCTTTCCCTTTTATGAGACAGCAGTGGTTTCATGAAGCATTCCTCTTTACACCCCAGTAATCCAACTTGACTGTCATATGCAATGGTGGTTTATCATGTGACTTTGCGAGGGAAAAATGGAATCAGGTTATTGTTACACATCATCCCATTCCACCCAGCCCTTAAATAAACATTTGGAAGGCAAGGTGAAAGGTCACCATTTCCTTATTTTGAGAGGGAAATCCAGTTTATTATCTGTCTAACGGCTTGAATGTTCGGCAAATTAAAATTTCCGCTCTTCTTCCTTTCTAATTTGAATAGCTTTTTTGTTTGTTGTTTTAATGTTGTGGGTCAATGTTTTGGGAGGATTGAAGTCTCAGAGATGAGCAGCTTAATTGGGCGAGCAGGGGGGTCCCCTTTCCCATAATCTATTTTAATAGTCTCAATATCAGTGAATGCAAAATATATAATTTATGTAATATCAAAAGACCTGCATGGAATTAGCCTTGTTCCATGGCAACCTCGCAGCTTTGCCATTCAACACCTGAGTTATTTATTAGGACCCGTCTCAAAATTCAGCCACAAGCACTTCAGAGTTCAGTGGGACACAGTCTATACTGCAGCTGGCTCATTCAGCCCTTAGGACAGGACCACTTCTTCACATTGTACAGCTGTGATTGGATAAACAGATTTAACGCTTATTACTTGCAGTACATTACTGAATGAGAGAAAGTGGGAGGTAGGAGAAAATTAATGCGTTACACAGTTGCACAGATCACTAGTTGTACACTGATTATACGCTAGTTAGTCCTATCAGCCATGTCTGTTGTCTCGCCTAGGCTACTTCCTGAAGCTGGAGGCACCAATGAATAACATCACCACATCCCTGGGCCAGGTGGCGGAGCTGCACTGCCGGGTGTCGGGGAACCCGGCCCCCACCGTGCGCTGGCTGAAGAACGACGCGCCCGTGGTGCAGGAGCCTCGCCGCGTGTCCTACCGGCCCACCGTCTACGGCTCGCGGCTGCGCATCCGTGACCTGGACACCACAGACACCGGGTACTTCCAGTGCGTGGCCACCAATGGCTTCAGCACTGTGTCCACCACCGGCATCCTTTTCGTCAAGTTCGGTGAGCCCCGCTTGAGTTATCTAGCACCCCTTCCATATGAGATCATCACACCTCCATTTGCTTCTTACATATTGTGCATAATGGCAATAGCGACTTTCATATGCTAGTTTTTGCATAGTCCCACCTTAGTGCAGTGTTTTGTCATGTTAAACAACAGCTAAACTCTGGATTCAATCTAACCAAAATGTGCTCAGATTGTGAGTGGTCAGCCCCTGCCTTTAAACTGCCTTTCTTTTTTTAGATCCTCAGCCCACCCCCATGGCAGGAAGGCCTTCACCGTAAGTTCCCCTTTTTTAATTCATGAATTTATTTACTTATTTACTTAAAAAAATAACCCTGAAATCTATGAGTAAATCGGGGTTGTGTTATCTGGTTGCATTAAGTTGTCTAGGTAGTCTAGTGATATGTGGAATTAGTTTGTGAAACTTTCCAAAAATAGAGGGACAAAATAATGGAATCTGACGGTACTTTGGTACTTATATTTAGTCTCAATTTTTATGCTACCGACTGTTAGTCTAGCCAGATGCACGATGAACATCAAGTCCAATCAGATCTAGGGCCTGTGTGGTTTATTGTGCCAAGAAGACCTGGGACATCTGCCCAGCTAGAGTGATTGAGAAGCAAAAAGCGTGAGGGAAGGAGAAGGAGGGAAAATATTTGGAAGTGAAAGAAGAGAGAATTAAGACTGATCAATTCAAAAAAGGTCTCTTGGGATCTTCTGGGTTTTATTTCTACAATGACTGCTTTGTATGTAAACATTTTCACCACGTTATGATTCATTTTCTTTTGGATATTTGGTAACCGTAGTGGCCGAGCTGTGTGTTTAGTTAAACTTTATTTTAGGAGCGCTGAGTGTAGAAGCAGTTGTAGTACGTCAAGTGGAACAGTGCTGCTCATCAGAGCAAGATGTCAGTCTGTTATTCCCAAGGATGGAGCACTTTGGCTAACACTTCTTTCTGCGTTGAACATACACCCCTGTTACTTACGCTGTGGGGTAAAGGAGTTTCACTTGTCAGAACAAACTTTCACATGGTTAAAATGTTTCAAAAATAGCACTTTGAACTGCCAGAAAAAAAAGCCAGAAGTAATTGAATAAATCTGCTGAAGGGGAGGATACCATTACAGGACCATATCCTTTTGCTGTAAATTAGGGATTCTCAGAGTGTGAGGCATGTACAGCAGAGGGCGATTTGAAGGCTGTGATATTATAGCCAACGTGTTACCTTGCTCTGTGTATTCATCTCTATATGTTTGTGTTCTGACCCTGGTTTGTGTTTGCAACAGAAGGGCCTTGATTTGCAGAACAGCCCTGTGCCAGAAGCACCATAAAAACAATATGTATTAAATCACTTCAGCATTCAGATATGTCAAATGATCTCAAGTCATAATTAACTTAGTAATTAAGTGTGAAATGTCAGGTATTTCCTACCTAGGGATTGTCCACATATTTCCACAAACAAAAACTTGATATAATGTACTATGAATGCAAAAGTTTGCCAGAGAAAATCTAACAGTGCAGTTAGTCCTAATTTAGAGAATCAACACTATTTTTTCCAGTAGTGTGATTTTTTTTTTTTTTTTTTTTTTTCCCAATTGGAGAAAAGATTAATATTATTGTAGTTGCCCTGTCAAAGCTGTTTAATTTTCCCATGACTTTCTTAAAAAACAAACTTCGTTCAGCGGACAAAGGGCAATTACAAAAATATTTGTACTCGTTCCACATCCCTGCTCTAAGCATTCCAGCAGGACACTTGTGGTTAAAGAAGACCAGGCTCTAGCTATGGAATCACTGATGACAGCTGTCCCCATGCACCATACACCCGAGTCACCAAGTATATCTGTGAGCTCTGATGGCCTTTGTAGAAGACTGAGAAAGACCAAACCCATGTATAGAAAATATAAGATAATTAAAGAAAATAATAAAAGAATCTGTCACAAAACAGTTACTAATTGTTACAAAATTCTCATGAACGTGTAAAAATATCACGGTTTATATATTCTGAAAGTCTAAAATGAGTCATCCATGAATTATGGAAGTAATCATATGCTCAAAAGGGAAGAATATTTTTTTGCCTTTTAATCCAGGGCTAGCAGTGAGTGCAGTGTTTGTAACCCTATAGTTGTCAGTTCTTACTCATATGGGGATCCCATGAGGAAAAATAGTACACTTGAGCACACAAAGTATAATTATAAACTTATTATACTTAATGTGTGATAAAGTAAAAAAAATAGTATGGCTCAAGTATACTTTTTATATGTGGGACAATGCTGGCATATCCTTAATAAATGCACATGAATTCCTTCAGTAAATACCCAGCTGTCTGAGATTTACATCTGTATCCAGCTGTGTAAGACTCTGGGAAAACGCATCTGGAAAGCAAATAATGTCTGTTATTTTATACATTCGCAGTGGCAGCTTGCCTAACTTTTGAGTGATGAGGAGATGATTCTATCAGCCATCGGGTGGTAGATCACATTGTAGTTTTCAGGTGTTATTTTTCATGCTGACACTATTTTAATACTTTGGTTGCACCCACAGTGTCCACGAAAGCGGTTCTGTTTTCACCAAAAACACAACAGTGTTTGCTCATATTCACACCGAAATGCCCTCTGCAGATGAAGTGCATTTCCAAGAGATTATGGTGGCCCATTCTTACTGCAGATGTAACTTCAACCTTTTATGTTTCACTTCCTGATTCCCCAACCAAAACCCCCCCACTCCCCTTCCTGAAACATGGCAGGAAATTAGATACGAGAAAGCAGGAAGTGAAATGGCACAGCAGTGCCCAAAAGGGACACAGTTCTGCAGTGCATCTAACGTACTTTGTCCTGCACAGACCAGAAGTGTAATTTACACAGGTGACACATTATGTAGAAACCAGAGAACTGACAGAGGCTGAGCTTGAGGCTTTTATATGTGTGTGGGCTCAGAGGCCATAAACACATCACCACAAATCAGCAGTTTTACTGAGAAGTTTGGCCATGTGATCATCCGTGCCTGTTGGTGAGCTTTTAGTGAGAGTCTAGGTCAAAAGTTTGTTCTGGCCTTTGTGTGAAGGAGAGTGCTGGTGTAGAAAGCAGGCAGGGTGACTCGCCACATGTCGGTCCTATAAGAAATGGCAGAGACACTAAGAGCCGAGTGGGCGAAGAGGTAGAACGCCAGGGCGATGTCACTCCCAGCGTTCTGCAGTGAGTCAGTTGTCCATGTTTATCACTCAAAGCAGAGAATGGAGAGCATCCCTTCCTCTCACAGAACGCACATGCTCCTGCTATTGTTTGCTTCTCTATCCTAAGGGTTTTTTCCATGAGCGGACTGCTTCCCAAAACTTTAAACAAGATGATGAATGTAGAAATGCGGGGTGAGGATCAGCCGCCCAGCAGACCGTTTTTGTTATGTTTTGTTTTTAGTTTTTTAAAGGAGATTGGGACAGCTGACCCTCTCATATATATTTTGTACTTTATTCAAGCAGGCATAATACACATGAATGAAAACTTCCAAAAAAAAAATGAATGGCTAATAAATTGCCAACGTCCATAAATATCCTCAGTACATTAAAGCCTGCTGGGTTTTAAGTGCTCACAGCTGCTTCATAGAAACCTCCCAAGCCAGAGTCCACCAGGAGACGATGTCAGGGTCAGGGGAGGTCAGGCTGGTTAAGAAGGGGTCGATGCCTCCTCATCCACCATAAAAAATGGGGAGCCTTTAAGGCCTCCACCTAATTTTTTTGGTGGAAGAACATCGTGGTCTGTTCAGGAGTTTCAGGTTGATGGGGATCACCTCACACATTGAAAGCCTTGTTTACCCCCACCACATTAAAATGAGTTCAACTAGAAAATTGTATTGAGTATTACATTTTAATTATTTGCACAACATAAATGTGTATGTTACTCCATAAGAAAAGTTTTAAAATGTGTTTCAAATAATTAAAATAGCAATTTCCTAATTCCACAGGTCATACAAGGATATACTGCAGTTGACCTTTGTGTAAATAGCATGGCCAGTCTGAGGTGAAAGGAAAGTAATGCAAACATGTTGAGCTCTGGACTAATATAAGCGTGATGTTCATGATCTGCAATGATGAACAGAATTAGACATTTTTGCCTATGCTTATGTACAGTTTTAGGAAATTTTGTTTTTTATTTCTAAACAGCAAGAAAGCTGAAAGCAGAAAACATATTCTGGTCATGCCTACTTCATCATGCATCAGTGTGTGTGTGTGTGTGTTCAGTGTCAGTGCCCAAGCTTCATGTTTCATTGAAAATGGAAACAGTTAAATGATGACTGCCATCTGAACAGTTAGCAGTGCAACAGCAGGTTATGTCTTCCGTAATGGCCTTAGTATGGCAGCAATCAAAGATTCAAACCTCACAAACGCTCTAATAAGTATCTGCGGACAGTTGTGTGGCAGACACTGTTACATCGAATCAACATTGCTGGAAACCACTGGTTTATATGATGGTTATTTTCGATGGCTGTGGTATGTTTGATTTGCAGAAATAATCACAAGTTTACCCCCAATACACATTTACACACGCACACATGTACACGCACGTGCACACAAACACACTGCATGGCCGAAAGTATGGTGACACCTGACATCCAACATCTCATCCAAAATTATGGGCACTAATATGGAGTTGGTCCAGCCGTTGCTGTTATAACAACCTTTGCTCCTCTGGGAAGGCTTTATACTAGTTGTTGGGGAATTGCTGCATGAATTTGTTTCCATTCAGCTAGAAGAGCTTTACTGAGGTCGGGCACCAATTGGGCGATTAGGCCTGTCTCACAGTTTGGCTTTTCTATTGATCCCAAAGGTATAAGTTCTTCCACACCAATCCCAGCAAAACCATTTCTGTATGGACCTCGCTGTGTGGCTGGGTGCATTGTCATGCTGAAACAGGAAACGGCCTTCCCTTGCCACAACTGTTGCCACAAAGTTGGAAGCACAGAATTGTCTAGAATGTCATTGAATTAAGATTTTCCTACACTGGAACTAAGAGGCCTAGCCCAAACCATGAAAAATAGCCCAGACCACAGGATGTGTATACTGGATGTGTTATGTGTATGTGTGTGTATATAATCTATGCATCTGTGTTTGTACTGTGTGTATGTGTGTGTGTGTGTGTGTGCGCATGTGTGCACTGTATGTATGTATTATACATGTCTTATTCCAGTTCCAGAACATTCCGTACTTTTCCCTCTAAAATCCTTCACAGAAGGTGGTTATGATTATTAAGCATTTAACATAATTCTCAGCAGAGCACTAGCCAAATGTAAAAAATGTGATGCAGCTAAATTAAGCTTCTAAATTAAAAAAATGATCCTGTAATTGGTGACTACGGTGAAATAATTACACAATTCCTGGCTGGGGTCTGTGGCACTGTTGTGTGAGATGAAGGCTTGAAGCGATGGTGCTATTTTCCTACAGAGAGACCGCAGGCTGTCTAACCGACAGGAATTCCTCCAGCGGGTGAGCTTTCCTGCTGGTCTTCACTCTCTGTAACTTATTATCACTTGTCCTCCTCTTTCTGCAGTCTTGAGTTCAGTGCTAACGTCTGTGCTCTTGAAATGTACATGTCACTGGCGCTCTACAGAAACATTGACTAACCATAGATATACATATTTTTACAGGTAAATATTTTTCTTAGTGGTAGCCTACCTCAACTCTTGTCTAAACAAGACTGAAAGATGTCCACTTAATGACTATGGGAGTAGAGTTGGTGCTCCTTAATGAGGTCATGGGCTTACGGCATAATGTGAGCGTGTGTGTGTACCTGAATAAAATGGACTGGGTGCTTATGTCTGTGTGCAGGAGAAGTGTCAGAGTGAGGGTGGCTCAGTTTGTGTGCAGTGCCCTTCATTCAGGGTCAATACCCCAAAGGAAGGGTGTTTTTCGGTATGGGGTGTAGATAATGCTTATGTTAAAGTGAGATCATTGTTCTTGTACTACATTTTGGTTATTTTGTCTGCAAATCGGGCCTCACGGTTGTGCACACTGGGCCACAGAGGGAGAACCGCTGGTATGAAATGACTCGTAACCAGACGTCTGTGCAGGGAAGGGAGTTCATGTGCACCTGACACAGCTCCCCACGCTGCCCCGCAGTGAACACCCTGAGAACTACCGTGCATGCGCTCTCCCCTGTCGCAGGGATGTGTACGAGGAGGAGGGCTTCTGCCAGCCTTACAGAGGCATCGCCTGCGCCCGCTTCATTGGCAACCGGACCATCTTTGTGGACTCCCTGCAGATGCAGGGCGAGATAGAGACCCAGATTACAGGTATTTTCACACCGGCTTTCTCTTAAGACCCAGGTCACAGGTACATTCACACCAGGGGGGTATTTCACAAAGCAGCATTACTGAGTTAGCTGGATAACTGCTCTGAGTAAAACTCAGAACTCTCCCAAATCTGGAACATGGACTGGAGTAAAAAGATCTGTTCTGGCTTTTATTCATGCAGTTATCCAGCTAACTCGGTAATCCTGCTCTGGACCCACATTACAGGTATTGACACCTCCAGCTTTCTGCAAAGACCCAGATAACAGGTGTTATTGTTTATCAGAAATGATATTTCTGACCTGCAGCGTTGAGTCTTCTGTAGATATTATGTTAAGCTTGTGTTGAGTCTGTGTCAGGTTTGTGCTTGAGGTGTAACTGCCTTCTTTCAGCGGCCTTCACCATGATCGGCACGTCGGCCCAGCTGTCAGACCGATGCTCACAGTTTGCCATCCCGTCACTCTGTCACTTTGCCTTCCCGGGGTGTGACCAGAGCTCGGGCAGCGAGCGGCCGCGGGACCTGTGCCGGGACGAGTGCGAGGTTCTGGAGAACGACCTGTGCCGGACCGAGTACATCATTGCCCGCTCGAACCCCGCCATCCTAAAACGCCTGAAACTGCCCAACTGCCACCAGCTGGCAGCAGCCCACACTCCTGAAGCCTCCACCTGCATGAGGATTGGCATCCCCCTGGCCACACACATTGACAAGGGTAAGGGTGCGTCTTCCTTGGCACGCTCATCAACTAGAGTACTTTCACCTGGCCATGCCCATTGAGGACTAAAATGAAATTGAGAACAGGAATTTTTCGACTTTCCCTAAACAAGCTGAGACTTTTTTTTCCCACGAGTGAAAATCCCACATAAGTACCTGCTTTAGAAATACCCATATTCAGGGACCAAATTGTTTCCCAGTTTTTCTCCTCACTCTACTGTTCAGTGATGCCACATGCAAACATTGCCTGAACTGTTTGTCTGTAAAGCTAGTTCTGTCCCTGAAGTGTCTTTCCATGGATTCATAATTGCTAACGATCTATGTTCAAGCTCAGTTAAGAGTACAACTCTCCAGTCTTTCTGTCTTAACGTGTCTCATATTAATATCCTTTGGCTAAACCCCTTAACAAGAACTAGAACACCCTGCAATACTGACCAGCTGTCTATTTCTCTATCTAGCCTAACATCCAGTTGGTGGACCTATCAACATTACCAGGTGCTTCCTGCATGTCTGTCTCTGTCTTATCTTCAACTGTATTATTAGGAGTCATTAGTAGGCCAATAACAAGTCCTAGAGCCCACTGTTCTGTCTGTCTGCAGTCATTAAATGGTCTGGATTTAATATATATATAAGTTCTTTGTTCTTAATTTTACTTACATTTTTTTTTTTTCTTCAAACATTGTCACTAATTTGCTAAACTTTTTTTGAATAAAATAATATTGGCATTTCAGGCAATTTGATTGAAGCTAAGCAGGTGGCTGATTATGTCACTCACGTGCCTGTAGGGTAATGGCTATCTTGCAAGTTTAGCATATAATAATCAGTTCCTCTCTTGTTCTCTCTGTTCACAGATCGTCACTGTTACAACGGCAGTGGGGTGGACTACCGAGGCACAGTCAGCGTGACCAGGTCAGGATTACAGTGCCAGCCCTGGAACTCACAGTACCCCCACAGTCACGACTACCTGGCACTGCGGTACCCAGAACTCAGTGGAGGCCACTCCTACTGCCGTAACCCAGGGAACCAGCAGCAGGCGCCCTGGTGCCTGACGCTGAATGAGGCTGTACGCATGGAGCTGTGTCACATTGCTCTGTGTGGTGAGAAAACGTCGCAGATGCTCTACTTCCTATTCACATCCACGACTATCTACTGACACAGCATTACTGACACTAGTCTAGTCTGCTGATGTATACTACTGATACGCACTACTGACAGAGTATATATGCTGCTGACTACTGTCTACTGATACGCATTACTGACACAGTATGTATACTACTGACTACTGTCTACTGATACACACTACTGACACAGTACATACATTACTCCGTCCTGTTGCGCAGTACCATGTGGTTTGTGTGATGAACAGACACAGTGTGCTGTGACTTGTGTGATGAACATATAGAGCCTATGTGCCGTGTGTGTGCGTACAGTATGTGTGGTGGCCAGACAGAGTGCGGTGTCTTCCTGTTGCACAGACACCCAGAAGCAGCCCGGTCGCAGCGGTGTGGAGACGCTGTCCATTCTGGTCCCCTGCGTGATCCTTCCCCTGGCCATCGCCCTGCTGTTCTTCTTCATCTGCACCTGCCGCAACGCCCAGAAGGCCCAACGGTCGCCTGTCCCACGCCAGCCCAAACCTGTCAGGGGCCAGAATGTGGAGATGTCCATGCTCAGTGCTTGCAAGCCCAAGGTAACGGCAGCAGACAGACACACATGCCTAATGTTTCAGAATTGGATGCGATGAGATGAGAACAGTCTGTCTATTTAGTATGTGAACCTGGACCCACATGGAGCGCATTCAACACAAAACACAGTTATGTTGTAAATATGTGAAAATCAGGATCGGGTATTATTCCAAACACATTTCCTACAGCAGGGACAGTTGTGTTCTGGAGATGTGTTCTAAAGCAGCAGCAAGTGAATTCTAAAGAAGTGCTCTTTAGTTCAGAGTAAAAAAAGGGGGATGGTGTTTGTTGGTCTCAAGGGGGTGGAGAGAGAAAGAAACTCTAGAGGGTTTGGGGGAATGGTCCCCCAGGAGAGACATTTTTCAAAAATATGATATGGTTTGTTCTGATAACTTCTGAGAGTAGAAAATTACTCTATTCAACAATTTCAAAACCAAGGATGGATGCATTTTGCCAGCCTTGAAATAAAACGTGTCAGTGATTGAAAATATGTACACTAATATGTTTTTAAAAATGAACAAAGACAGGACTGGAATTATACATCTAACATCTAATTATACATTTAACACAGAATTATACATTTAACAGCCATCTTTTTAATGATAACTTAAAATTATTCTCTGATGCTCATGATTTCAATTCAGAGGGAAGTCTATTGAAAGCATCAGAGAATAATTTTAATGAAACTGCTGGATACAGAAAATTAAACACATTTTACTTCATCCTCACTTCCCCAACAGGACACTGGTGGTTTAGGGAGCCAGGTAGTCTCTCACAGCTGCCACGGTTCACCCTGTCCGGCACCCTCACTGGCTTTCTGTTATTTATTTTAAGAATAAACCACATCCTTTGAAAGCACAGCAATTTCCTGTCTTAAAAGCAAGCTCAAAGACATTCTGCACAAACCAGTGATAACATCTAAACGTATGCGGAAGTTCACTCAGGAAAGATGGGGTTCATCAGCTCTTGGTTTGAAGTCGTGCTTCTGTGGAGCCTTTGTTCCAGCGTTTGGAGTACTGAGAAATGTGCTATCATAGAAAGAATTCCTAATATAACAAGGAACGAGGCAAAATGTGATGGTGTCACAGATTTGAAGAAGGATTTGGCTGGGCTTCCAACGGATCTATTGTCTCTCCAAATTACATACGGAACAACAGGTGTCAGTCTGCTCTTACCCAACACATTTTCTGCATTTCACAATTTGGAGCGTCTCTCTATTTCTGGATGCCTCACTCAGATTCTTCCAGCAGCATTTCAAGGGCTCAGGAACCTGCAGATGCTGACCTTAAAGTCATGTACAGGCCAAGATTGTTTCAAAACATCTATCAAGTCAGGTACATTTTCTGACCTGCCCAAACTGGAATCATTGCAACTAACTGGATATAGAATTTCTGAAATAATGCCTGAAGTCTTCAGTGAAATTCCACAACTGAAATCTCTTGGAATAGATCATTGTTGTATCCAGGAAATAACAGATGTAATCTGTAGAGTAATCAATGTCACATCACTGAGGAAGCTTTATATTGCAGAGAAGAACATACAAACCCTAAAATACCAAAACTGTTCATCAATGAACATGACAGTTGGTAAGCTACCTACTTTTCACAGTGTTTATTTAAATTTTCGTAATATAAGCTATATAGAGAAAGATGCACTTAAATACTTCAGAGATGTATCATCCCTTGCTTTAACTGAAAGCAAATTGTTAAGTCAGCTTCCATTGTCTGGTATGAAGAATGTCGATGACTTTTCTTACAACTTTCCTGCAGAAGTTGATTTTGAAAGCATTTGTAAAACAGTGTCTATGTTCTCAGTTAAAAGTCTGTTTTTGACGTATTACAATATCAGTAACTACACAGACTCTACATTTAAACCCTGTCAAGGACTGAAAGGAATGTCATTATTTGGTTTATCAGACCATACATCAGTTGTCAGTTTGGATTTAAACTTTATTCACGAATGGAAAAATCTCACCAAATTAGCAGTTTCAAATAATGCCTTCAATACTTCAAAATTATGGTTAATTTGTAAACTGCCGGGCCAAGTCACATGGTTAACTACCCTATTATTAACAAATAGTAAAATAAACTTTATTCCTGCGAGACAGTTCTTTTGCTTGGTGAGTTTAGAATATTTTGATTTGTCAAGTAACTTAATTGACAGGATTGCAAATTATGCTTTTCAAGGATTGGTTCAATTGCAATTTTTAATGCTTAAAAAAAATAAGATTTCATATATTGCAACACGCGTTTTTTCTGATTTGCACAATTTAAAATCCCTCATACTCGAACAAAATCCTTTGAAACACATTGAGGAGAACACTTTCAGAAATCTAGCCTCTCTTCAGTTGCTTTCTATAGGAAACCTTCAACCTCAAGATTCTGAGTCAACAGTAAAACTGAACATGACTTATATATTTAACAACATTCCAAGGGGATTAACAAATTTAACCATTAGTTCTGGGAGATGGCCTATACATGTAATTATTGGCAGTAACAGCAAACCTAAAGCAAGGCTTGGATTCCATATAACTGGGAAGATAGTTTCCTTTGATGACTGCAAGAGACCATTTTTTGAATCCATCATAAATGTTTATGCCGAGACAGACCAGTTACTCTGTGGTTCTCAATTCATGGGAAAGTACTTTCCATTTGTTGAAGACTTTGAATATGTTTCCAGCTTAACAGCTAATTTTCTTGATTTAACTGAACTGAATAGCCTAGTCCATTTAAGGAGATTGGTCATTTGCAACGTAGACTTTAATCTTCAACATAACCTTGATGTCATGTTTCACAACCTAAGTAAGCTAGAAATATTAACTTTGTTTGACTGCCGAATTGATTCCTTGGAGGGAGGCCTGACCAGAGACCTCAGATCGTTGACAGTGGTATTTTTAAAAATTAGTAATACTTTCAGTATAATGGAAAGTTTTACTGAACACTCAAAGCATCTAAAGTATCTATACATTTATCGATCCAAACTTTACTGCCATTGTGACAATGCTTGGCTCATTCTATGGGCAAAACAACAGAGGCAAACTGAAGTCATAATGGGTCCTTCAAAGGAGAACATGAGTTGTGAAGGAGAACATAGCAACTTGAACTTTGTGAAATATGTGGAGGATAACTGCACTACAGAGGTGGAGTTTGTGCTGTTTCTGTCAACGGCCTTAGGGTTGGTCTTTTTCATTCTGGTTGTCATGGTTCACAGCCTGGCTAGTGATTACCTCATTGCTCTCTTCCACATTGCCCATGGTTGGCTGGATGAGGCTCTCCATCCTAGAGCTGGGAGACACTATCGCTTTGATGCTTTTGTGTCTTACTGTGGGAAGGATGAGCGTTGGGTATTTGAGGAGCTGCTGCCCAACCTTGAGGAGCGAGGCCCCCCTTTCCTGCGCCTCTGCCTGCACAATCGAGACTTTCAGCTGGGGAAAGACATCGTGGACAATATCACAGACAGCCTGTACAGCAGCCGCAGGACCCTCTGCCTGGTCAGCCAAAACTATCTCCACAGCAACTGGTGCTCCCTGGAGCTGAAACTGGCCACACATCGCCTGCTGGTTGAACGCAAGGATGTTCTGATCCTCATCTTCCTGGAAAAAATATCCCCTTTCCAGCTGTCAGCCCACCACAGGCTGGCCAGACTGGTGAAGACCAGGACCTACCTAGACTGGCCACAGGACCCAAATCAGCGAGCAGTTTTCTGGGACAGGCTAAGGGCTAAACTTGTACCTACTAGTGGAGGAGCATGAGATTTCAATTTACATAATCTGGAAAAGTGAGGTCAAATTGCAGTCTTATCCTGGAACTATTTTTATTATTATTCATCAGCATTGTACATAACATTTACTACTTTCACTCTGGTATTTTTTCTACGAACATAGGATGTACTCCTGTTAATTTCTCAACATAATCAAGAGAAAAAGAAAATAAATGGCTTAATACACTCATAATTTTGTAAATTTGTTCTTTTCTGGGAATAAATACATATGTATAAAAAGGGTTGTCTCGATCCTGAATGCTGATTGGCTGAGATCGTGTTATACAGTAAGTGGAAATTTGGAACAGTAATAGTTTATTCAAACAGGCTGTTTAAGAATTGCGGCCTTAGTACTATGCGGTAAACTAGTCTTTTTGTGGTCCAAAGATTTCTTTTTTCTTACTTATTGGTGCTTTCTAAATTTATTATCAGTCAAATTTACGTTCATAAATGGTTATTCATTTATCTTTGTGGGTAGACTACAGAACTTATTTTTTTTTTTTTTTAAACTTTATTTTTTTTAATTTTCCATACAGAGTTATAAGTACAGTGAACATAAACAAGTTGTCACCAATAGTAATACAGTGTATATAATACATTTCACAGTACATTATATTATAGATTAATATATAATGTTTACCGGTCCAAAGTCCAAACTATGTCAGGGGTTACCATAAAGTTCTCAAAACAGACATACGGTATATTAAAGTTTCTGTTGTATATGTCTGCTATTACATAAACATTCCACAATGTGCGAGCCAGGTCACTTTCGCCATCACAAGTTCATTCAACAAAATATGTATTGATACCACTGATCATTTAGTATGTCCCAGTAACTATTTTCAGGTTTGACCACAGTCTGTAATATCATCCCATGTTAGTTTCACTTAGGATATCTGTCTGAAATAATTTCACAGTAAAATTTTCAATTCATTCAAGAGAAATTGCCCATGAGTGTCATTAAATATAAATCACAGCCTCATACTCATTCGTGGAGAATATGGAGAGTAATTGGAGAGTAATTGATTCAGTGTCAAAATAATTTAGTTTAGAAGTTTAAAAGTACTGTCCAAAATCATTTCATTTTACCAGGGTAAATTCATAGTTTTGAATGGACGTCAATCAGGAAAATAGCTTTTTGGCACCAGAGGCTTCCTAAACTACAATACCTCGAGTAACAGGTCCCCTGCGATAATCATTCTCTTGTCGGACGAATGCGCATCATCGTCTGTGCTACTTATAGGGTGGGGTTAACTTTTTCTCCCCAAGAGTATGAACCAATATTTAGTGGTATTATTACAGCAAAATGAAAATGCTGTGCGCATTTACTCCTATATTCAGTATTGTTATGGAATGTGACATTTCATGAAATATGTCCTGCCACTGCTGCAATAAACCACTGACTAAAATTTGCTCTACTAGGGGGACTTTGAGGTAGACATATGGGCTTTGTAGTTTTGTGGAGTGTCTTTTGTAGTCCATGGTACCGACATCCTCGCTTGAAAGAACATTTTAAATCAAGATTATGTATTAAGCCTG